>NC_058131.1:272397429-272633058 GCF_016433145.1 Gracilinanus agilis | reverse complement strand
AAAAAAAAAAAAAAAAGCTTATTGTGGGTAGCTCAGTGGATTGAGAGCTAGGCCTAGAGAGGGGAGGTCCTAGGCTCAAATATGACCTCAGAGACTTCACAGCTGTGTGACCCTGGGCAAGTCACTTGACCCCCATTGCCTTGGAGTCAATACACAGTATTAACTCCAAGACAGAAGGTAAAGGTTTTTATTAAATAAATAAATAAATAAATAAATAAATAAACAAACAAACAAACAAACAAACAAATAAATAAAAGCTTATTGTGCATCCTTATTGTGACCCTGGGGGCAAGTCACTTAACTCCATGCTGTTCTTCTGCCTTTGAACCATAATTAGTATGGATTCTAAGACAGAAGGTAAAGGTTTAAAAAAATTTTTTTTGTTATGTGCCAGGCACTTGGAAGACAAATACAAACAGAAAGAAAGATGGTCCTTGTCTTCAGGGAGTTTTTTTATTCTGGGAGAAGATAAACACATAAAAGGAAGAAGAGAAGGGGGAGATATGATGAAGAAAGTATGTAGTACAGCCTGAAAAGTAACAAATATAATTAAATTAGTTGAGAAGTGAATTATCGCTTTAACCTGGATTACCATGAAATGCAAAAAAAAGTCCTACCCCAAGGTGGTAGATAAGGTAGAGGGACCCATCTGATTTCTACTAAATTATCTTACAAAAAGCTATGATATAATGCCTCAAAATGAATCCTGGAGCAGCATTACCCACAAAAAGACATGGTAAAGTAATTTTTCAACCCCAAACAACTTAGAAGGCTGACAGGAAGGATCAAGTGCACCAGGGTAGAGGTGGAGCGCAGTGCACCCAGGGCAAGCCCCACTGCTACAACAAGCATTGGATACAGATGAAGCAGCAGCAGAGGCTGCCAGAACTCTTGGTCAGAGATGGTAAGGGGGAGTCAGACAACTGCTCATGAGGAGATTGCTAGGGACCCTTTGCCAGCTTTGGATGCAAGACTCTTGTTGCAATGCCCATATCCTGGAACACAGTTGCAAGGTAAGAAAGAGAACCAGCATACACCAGGATTTGCAGCCACAGTGGGCCCTGGTCAAAGTTCCAGGGAGTAAAAGACTGCTTGGGGTTACTCAGAGACCAGAACATAGGCTGGAAGAGCATGAAACACCTCTCCTTACATCATATCACCTTGGAAGAACTGAAAGCACACACATTCTCCACTGCCAGTTCTAAAGGCAGCTACACAAAGAACTTGAAGCTTGGAATAGTGCTCTCTTCACCACAGTTACAGAGTTCAACTTTTAACAGTTTTTTTTTTTAATTAAAAGAAAAGGAAAGGCAGGAAATTAGCAAATAACAAAAAAAGAAACTCAACATAAAAAGTTATTTTGGTGACAGGGTAGACTCAAACTGAGAAGACAATGAAGTCAATTCTGCTGCATCCAAAGCTTCCAAGAAAAATATTCCCTCCGCCTCACAATGAGTCCTCCAGATATGGAACCTTGGATTCAAGGGGATGTATGGAGCTGTATCCTCTCAAAACTATAGCCCACAAACTCTCTCCAATGTGTTTATAAGTCAGCCAGAAGACATAATTAATTCTTCATAAAGATAGGACACACTCCTGAATAGATATCCATACTATCTATACAAAAAATAAAACACATGTGAAAAGGTAGACACAGAACACATGCAGCCAGAGAATATACATAGAAAACATTTGTATACAGAAAGCAATTCATACCTCTGGTGATGCAGACATCTACTAATGTCAAGATGTGCCTCACAGGAGTTCCCTATGGGTCCTACATGGCCTGACATCTCTGCCAGGCATTGCTTTTTATTAATCTTGTCTGGCTGATACTCAGGGATATTCTTCCACAGGTTCTGTGGTTACTGCTAGGCATAGCTCTTTTGAATGTGTAATTGTAGAGCTCCTCTCTGTTTTTATTTTATTTTATTTTTTAAACCCTTACCTTCCACCTTAGAATCAATAATGGGTATTGCTTCTAAGGCAGAAGAGTGGTAAGGGCTAGGCAATGGGGTTAAGTGACATGCCCAGGGTCACACAGCTGGGAAGTATCTGAGGTCAGATTTGAACCCAGGACTTCTCATCTCTGGGCCTGACTCTCAATCCACTGAGCCACCCAGCTGCCCCCTCCTCTCTGCTTTTGGCTTTAATTGAGGTGATATTTCTTTCTCATAGGAGCAGTGGTTCTGCCAAGGCTTTTTTTGCTTAAAGTCTTGAGGTTTTCCCTGCTATACAGCTCTTTTAGAAAGTAGAAGAGGAAAAAAACTAATTCCTAACTTTTTTGCTTTACACAGTGATCTCTTTCTCAGAACCTCAACCAAAATGGTCTTTACTCAAAGAGAGTAATTACTGGACTAGATTTATGTTTATCTTCTCCTTAAAATTTATTAGTCTAAGAGATGTATCAGGTTCAAGCTCACTTCTGGTTATTGTTTAAATATATGGGGGTTGGGGCCAAGGCTTGATCTTTTCCCCTCTAAATGCCAATTCCACAACGAACACACATAGCAAATAACTACAAAATCCATTTATCCAAATAGTAGCAAACCAAAAATCAAAGAAAGTATACATAGAAAAATATATACCAGACAACAACATAAAGTGAAGGTTCTTTCTCACTGGGATCCAGGGATCTACGTAGCTGAGAGAGAGAGACAGAGACAGAGACAGAGAGAGACAGAGAGAGAGAGAGTGAGAGACAGAGAGAGACAGAGAGAGAGAGAGTGAGAGACAGAGAGAGAGAGACAGAGAGACAGAGAGAGAGAGAGAGACAGAGAGAGAGAGAGAGAGAGAGAGAGAGAGAGAGAGAGAGAGAGAGAGAGACAGACAGACAGACAGACAGACAGAGAGAGACAGAGAGACAGAGAGAGAGAGAGAGAGACAGAGAGAGTGACAGAGACAGAGACAGAGACAGAGACAGAGACAGAGACAGAGACAGTTGGGAAGTTCCTTCCCCTACAGTATTTAGTGTAGCAACCTGGAAAGAGGGACATGATTGGACTGCTAACTCCTCTCATGTCCTTCCAGTCTTTTCCTTCAGCAATCTGAAGTGGGATTGGCTTTGTTCATCTTATTTCTCAAGGCTGGAAGCCAGAAGTGCCTGAAGAGATCAGAAATTTGAATAGAACTAAAGAACTTCCCTCCCTCTCCCTCTTCCTCTTCCTCCCTCCCTCCCTCTCTTACTTTCTGTTTCTTCCTATGTGTGTGTCTCTCTCTCACCAACTCCACCCTGCCCTTCACACAAGCACAGGACGCTGATCTCCACCAGTAAGGAAAGAGTTCCGTAAGAAGGGCTTTGGGGACTGGGAAGATATCGATAGACACACACACATGCATATTGTGTATATATGTGTGTGTACATGTGAACAAAAAGCACTGTGTTCAACGTTGGGAATACAAAGAAAAAAATGTCCCTCCCCTTAAGAAGCTTACACTCCAAGGGAGGGAAGGAAGATACAAGTACCCAGATGAATAAAATACTAAATTAATACAAAGCAATACAAAATTATTTCAAGAAGAAAGGAATTCTAAAAATTTGGGGAATAAGAAATGTTTACTGTAAAAGATTGTATCTGAGCCATATTGTGAAGAAATGTGGGCATGCTCCAAGACAGGGATGAAAAAAGAGAGCATTCCTAATATGAGGGACCGATTCTGCAAAGGCAGAGACAGGAGATGGAATGTTATATACAGAGAACAGATATAGTAGCACCAGTTTAACTAGAACAAAATATATGAAGATGAATAACCCAAAACAAGAATGGAAACTGGGTAAGACCTAGATTATGAAGGACTTTAAGTATCAGGCTGAGGATGTTGTATTTTATTCTAGAGGCAATAAGAAGTCAATAATGTTTTTTGGATGTAGGGGCAGGGAAGATAACATGATCATGTTTTTTAAATGCCTATTTAGCCACTATATGGAAAATGAATTGGAGAGGTAAAAGAGTAGGGACACAGAAACCACTTAGGAGGCTACTGCTGTAGTCTAGGTCAGAAGTGATAAGGGCAAGAATTAGGGAAAATGGACATGAGAAAGTAAGAGTCATTATCTAAGTAGGGTCAATGGCACTTAGCAAGTACTTTGAATGTTGGGGCTGAGGGAGAGAAGAGTCAAGGATGATTCCAAAGTTGCAAACCTGGGTAAAGGAACCCAAGAGTGCTTCCTTATTCTGGATGCAGTTAAATTAAGTGATCTGCCAAGGTCTCATACCTTGTATCTTTAGCAAGTATTTTAAGGAGAGATAGCATGCATTGTAGAGGAAGAGAGAGACAGACAAACAGACTTTTTTCTTTTCTTTTGTTTGGTTTTAGGGTTATTTTTTTGAAAGACAGACTCTTAAACTAGAAAGACAACCTAGATTAAAATCCAGGTTGTCAACTCTGTGACACATGCTGGCTGTTTAAACTGGGCAAGGCATTCATCCTTTTAGTCCTCTCTAAGTATTCACTCAGACAACTCTCTAAGACAAATTTCTTTTTAAAAAATTTAATACTTTTTCCCCAATTACATATAAAAACAATTTTTAACCTTTTTTTTTTATCATTTTGAGCTCCAAATTCTCTCCCACTCTCTCTCTCTCCTCCTTCCTCACTGAGAAGGCAAGCAATTTGATGAAGGAGATATATGTTCAGTAAGACCATAAATTTCAAATATGGTGCTGATCTGTCTTGGTAGAGGCAAGTTTCTCACCAGGAAGTTCTCTATACCAATGAAATTATGTCTAGTCCACAATCCTATCCTATCCCATTTTAAAAGTAATATCCTTTGTCAGAACATGCATGCTGATAATGGTTTAGAAAATATTGTCACCATAACTATAAAGCTTAATGATGGTAATGCCTATTTTCTCTTCTATGATATATGCCAATGGAGAATAGTAAATGATGGGTGCATCCAATAATGAAAACAATAAATAAACATGCCATAATTCCAAATCCATTCAATATAAATTGATTAATTTCCCCCAAAGAATGGTCAGAGACAGATAGAACCTCAGAATATAATTAACCCAACCCATACCTGAAGAGGAATCTTCTGACTAACATCTCTTGATAAGTGTTTTCCAGCCTCTATTTCAAGACTACACTAAATTTGTCTCTCATATAATAATAATATTTATATAGCACTTTAAGATTTATATTTTATATATCTCATTCTATCCTATTAACAGCCTAATGAGATGCTATTATTATCCCCATTTTATACACAAAGATACTGAAGCTGAGCAATACTAAGTGACTTGCCCAGGGTCTCACACAGAATGTATTGATAAATGTTTAACAGCTAGCTCTACCAAAAAAAAAGGGGGGGGTGTCACAATATACTTTAAAGATCAATTTGCATTATTAAAATTTTCTCCATTTTTGTAAGTCTAGAGCAGTGATTCCCAAAGTGGGCGCCACCGTCCCCTGGTGGGTGCTGCAGCGATCCAGGGAAGCAGTGATGGCCACAGGTGCATTTGGGGGCAGTGAATAACTGTAAGGGGACAGTGATAGTATGTGACAGGGGGCGCTAAGTAATATTTTTTCTGGAAAGGGGGCGGTAGGCCAAAAAAGTTTGGGAACCACTGATCTAGACAATCCAGAAAAACAATGAATTAGCTCTGAGTTATATCATTTGCCCATTTCAAAGGTATGAATGTTTATGCTGAAAACTTAAGTCAGCTGTATGAGGTATGACACCAGCACATCCCACACAACTAATAGATGTCCCAGTCAGACTCTGAACTAAGGTTTTCCTTATGCCGAGTCTCATACTCTATATCATCTACTGTGGCCCAAGCCCCTTTCTTCCCTATGGCTCTAATTATTGGGAAGTTTTTTCCTATGTTGAGTCAAAATCTGCTTCCATAAAACCTCTACCCAATAGTTCTATTACTGCCCCAAATAGATTAAGCCTAATCCCTCTACCACATAATACCTCTTTAAATATTAGAAGACACTCAGTCTTCCTGCGTTTTCCTCTTCAAGTTAACTACCAACTGATCCTTGTATGGTACCATAGTGTTTTTTTGAATGAATGAATGCATTAATAGATTCTCATTATCTTATTATCTTGCAGTTTGTCAAGGCCCTTATTATAATGTAGAATCAAGAACTAGTCTCTCTAAATGTGATGTTGATGGGTCTTCACAGCTTCTTAGCTCCCATTCCTCAAACCTTTAGAGTCTGGTTTCCAAAATCATCTTTTAGTTAAAACTATTCTCTCCAAGGTTAATAGAAATTTCAAATTAGCCATATTCAATGGCTTTTTCTCAGACATCATCCTTTTTAAGCTTTCTGAAGTGTTTGACAGTTTGACAATTCTCCTTGATACTCTCTTCCTTGGGTTTGCATGACACTGGTCTCTGGAGGCTCTTTTCCTTCCTGTGTGGTCCCTCCTTCTTAGTCTCATTTGCTGTTTTAGTTGATAGAGTGCCACACCTAGAGTCAGGCAGTCTTAAGGTCAAATCCAGCTACAGATACTTACTAGTTGCATGACACTAGGCAAATCACTTAAGTTTTCTCTGCCTCAGTTTCATTAGTAAAATGGGCATTAAAAATAGCACCTACCTCCCAGGGTTATTGGATCAAATGAAATAATATATATAAATAGCTTCACATATCTGGAAATATATAAATGCTAACTATCATTATTATTGTTATTATTATTATTTCATCTTCTATGCCATGAGCTGAGTCAAGACCTTCTTCTTTTCTCAGTAGTCTCATCAGCTCTTGTGGGTCCAACTATTAACTATTAACTCTATATGAAAGACTCACAAATCTATATATCTAGCCCCAGCCTCTCTTGTGGTCTAGTTCAACACAACAAAGAATCAGTTAGACATCTTTCACACACACCAAAAAAAAACCAAACAAACCTGGAAGGACTTATATGAGTGATATAAAGTGAAGTGAGAAGAACCAGGAGAATGCTGTACACAATAATAGTAATAATGCTCAGGAGAATGCTATACACAGTAAAAGCAATAATGCTCAATGATCAACTATAAGTGACTTAAGTGCTATCAGCAATGCAAGAATCCAGGATAACTTCAAGGGATTTAGGATGAAAAAAGCTATCCTCCACCATAGAAGGAACTGATGGAGTCTGAATGCAAACTGAAACATACCATTCTTCACTTTATTTCCTCCATGAATTTTTCTCTAGTATAAGTGATATGTATCTTCTTTCGTGACATAATGAATATAGAATTATGAATTATATATGAAAAAAGAACCAGTTGGACATATTAAAATAGACATCTAGAAGCAGATATGTGGCTCAGAGTGCTAAGCTTGGAGTCAGGAAGACCTGAGTTCAAATCTGGCCTCTAACCCGTATCAGCTGTGTGACCTTGGGCAAGTCTCTTAACTTCTGTTTGCCTTAATCCACTGAGAAAGGAAATGGCATACATCTCTAGTATCTTTACCAAGAAAATCCCATAAACGATATGATCCACCAGTTCACAAAGAGTTGGACACAACTAAATGATTGAACAACAACAAAATAAATGTTCCATAGTTATTTTTTTCTTTAAAAAAATACCCTTACCTTCTGACTTAGAATTGACACTTAGAATTCTAAGTATCAGTTCCAAAGCAGAAGAGTGATACGGCCTAGGCAACTGGAGTTAAGTGACTTGACCTGGATCATATAGCCAGGAAGTATCTGAGTCAAATTTGAACACAGGACCTTCAGTCTCCAGGCCTGCCAAATTAAGTCAAGGCAACAGGCATTTATTAAGCTCTTAATGTATACCAAAGGAAGTATGGGGTATTCAGGAAGGACTAGAACCTTTAGTGAGAGGGCTTATTGAACCCTTTTCAAGGCTGCTCACCCACTCTCATCTCAAGAAACTATAGCAAGCACAGTGACCACATACTGGTAAAAAAAAAATTATAAAAATGGGCTAAACCAAGTTGAGCATAGCCAAAAGGCTTTAAACCTATTGGTGATCTAGTGAGATATTTACCCTGAGCAAATGAAGACTTCTCCTGGCAGAGAATGAGTATACAAGAAAAATTTGTTCCAATAGCCATGAAGCTACTGGTGGAGCAAGCATTGTGGAGTGCTTAGAGCTTGGTAAGACATGGAAAACCCAAAGTCAACCATCATATCCTGAACTATCAACAGTTATCCTGACTTTTGTTTTGCCACTAGACTTCAATGATTCTGGAAAAGAGAATGATGCTGACAATTTTGCCCAGTTCTGCCTCACTAAAATCCAATTCATTCACAAATCAAGACATCATTGATGTCATTGGTCTTCTTTGAAAAAGGACCAAAAACAGCAACAACAACAATAACTATATGCCAAGCATTATGCCATGCAATGGAGACACAAAGAAAAGAAAATACAGTCCACGCACTCAAGGAGTTTACAATCTAATGGGGAAGACAATATGCAAATAATAATGAACAAACCAGATATATCAAAGAGAAATTGGAGAGAATCTCAGACTGAAAGTACTAACATTAAAAGGAACAAGGAAAGGCTTCTTGCAGAAGGTAAGATTTTAAGTTGGTCTTGAAAACCATGGAAGACAAGAGACAGAGATGAAGAAGGGTCAGTGCATGGGTCTCAGCTAGTGAAAAAACCCAGGGTGGAGAGATGGAGTCTCTTGTTAGAACTAGCAAGAAGGACACTGTCATTGAGTCACAGAGTAAATGAGAAGGAGGTAAATGAAAAGGTCTGCAAAGGAGGAAGGGGCCAAGATACAAAGAGCTTTCAACAAACAAAAAAGAGAAATTTATATTTTATATTTGATCCTAGAACCCCTAGAGTTTATGAATAGCAGGGGCGATATGGTCAGACCTGGGCTTTAGGGAGATCATTTTTATACCTGAGTGGAGGATAGACTGGAATAGGAAAGATTTGCAGCAGGGGGGGCCAATTAAACTATTGCAATAATCCAGGTGGGAGGTAGCATACCACCTTTCATGAGGGTGGTGGCAATATCAGAGGAGAGAAGGGAGTATAAAAGAGTGTTATTAAGGTAAAATTGATAGGATGTGACAACTGATTGGATATGGGATGAGATGAAAGAGAATGTGAAGAGTCAAGGATGACATTGAGGTTGTGAGCTTAGGAGGATGGTAATAGGGAAGCAATGAAGAAGAGCAGTTTTAGGGGGAAAGATAATGAGTTCAGTTTTCAGATGTTGTCTATGCAACATCCAGTTTGAGATGTCCAATAGGAAGTTGGCATTGTGAGGCTAGACATCAGGAAAAAAATTAGGTTACTTGGATTATTACAATCGGTTTCTCTGCACCCAGGCTTTCCCCCTCTGCAATCTATCTTCTACACAGCTATTAAATTAATATTCTTAAACTACAGATCTAGCTAGCCATGTTATTCTACTCCTTAAGAAGCTCCAAGAGGGTTTTGTTTGACCTCTAATATAAAACATAAACTTTGGCTTTTAATGCCCTTCATTATTGAGCTACAATCTACCTTTCCAAACTCATTTTTCATTAATTCTTCTCTCCTTTCCAGCCTAGGTCTACTTGCCATTTCCTATACATAGTATTCTATTTTCCATCTCTATGCCTTTACATGGATTATCCCCAGGCCTGGAGTGCATTCCTTCCCTACCTTTGTCTTATGGAATCCCTGGCTTCTTTTGGCTCAACTCTCACCTTGGAAAGACTATCTTGCTTCTCTCAGTTGCTAATACTTCCCCCACCCCAATTATTTTATATATAATTTTCTACGTACATATTATTTTTTTGCCTCAACAGAAAGAGAAAAGTTCCTTGAAGACAAGGAAAGTTTGTTTTTTAATAGTAGGCATGTAGCAGTTACTTAGTAAACATTGTTTGAATGAATGAATCAAAAAGGGGACACGAGAAAATTGGCACACTAATGCACTGTTGGTAGAGTTATGAACTGATCTAATCATTCTGGAGAACAACCGGAACTATGCTCAAAGGGCTATAAAACTATGCATATTCTTTGATCTGGCAATACTACTAAGTCTATATCCCAAAGAGGACAAAGAAAAAGGAAAAAAGACCTATTTGTACAAATATATTTACTACAGCTCTTTTTGTGGTGGCAAAGAATTGGAAATTAGGGGATGTTCATCAACTGGGGAATGGCTGACCAAGTTGTCATATATAACTGTAATGGAATACTATTGTGCTATAAGAAATGACAAAAGTATGATTTCAGAAAAATCTGGACTTACATGAAGTGATGCAAAATGAAGTAAGCAAAAGTGATGAAACTTTATAGCCAAAGCAACCAATAAAACAGGATGAAGTAGAAAATAATGTTCAGCCTATGTTGTCCCCTTCTACTTCTAGCAGTGATAATGGTAAAGTGGCAAGAAAAGAAACAGAAATGTAGACTATCAAAACACATTTTTAGACTATCATCAAGTTTTAACCTGGTTCTTGGTACTCTAAATGTGATATCCTTTTTTTTTTTTAAACCCTTACCTTCCACTTTAGAATCAATACTGTATTTTAGTTCTAAGGCAGAAGAGTGGTAAGAGCTAGGTAATGGGGATTAAATGACTTGCCCAGGGTCACACAGCTAGGAAGTATCTGAGGCCAAATTTGAACCTAGGACCTCCCATTTCTAGGCCTGACTCTCAATCCACTGGGCCACCTAGGTGCCCCCTAATTGTGATATTCTTACCCGATGACCCAGTGAATAGACATATAGTTGGAGAAGTCAAATGTATACTAATCTTCCAGTTCTTAAATTAATTAATTAAATTAAATTAAATTAATAAATATATTAAACTTCGAGAAAGAAGTTACAGCGAAATGGAAGGATGGCTTATAAGTACTCCTGTGAGAAATAAATCAACAAGCATTTAGCCTAGTGTTTGGCACATAGTAAGTACTTATTATAAAAGTTTCATAATGACTTAAAAACAAATTAGCAGAGTGGTTTTCATTTTGTATCCCAAAACTTGAAAAAATATTACTTTGAGAGGAAACAAAATAGCAGATTAACAGGAAGGACAGTTGTGCTCTTCCTCACAACTCCTCCACAATAATCTAGAATATACACCAAATCAAGTCTTGATTAGAAAAGACAAAAAAAAAAAAAAAGTCACAGTGAGTCATTTTTCCAGTCCAGCTTGGAGAAACAGATAGAAAGATCTTTGAACAAGAGGACAGAATCTAACCTGTAATGGTTGGACAGAGGCTTGCAGTACAGAAACTAAATGAAGGCCAAGGCTATACTCTAAGTCAAGAAGAGTCTCAGACCCACAAAGCTTGGCTTGACCTTGTGTAGGATGCAGAAACAAGTGCCAATTGACAACTTTGTCACTCAGAACTCAATTCTGTGCCATAGATTCAAGGCAGAATTGAGAGGGAACCTTCACCTAGGGATGGTGGTTTAGTCTAAGGATCAGTTGAGGGCCCTAGTCTGGGATAGCTAGAAAGTATAGTGGATAGAGTGTTGGTACTGAAGTCAGGAAGACATCTCCCTGAGTTCAAATCTAGCCTCAGACATTTATTTATTAGCTGTCTGACTCTGGACAAGACATTTAATCCTGCTGGCCTCAGTTCCTCATCTGTAAAATGAGCTAGAGAATGAAATGGCAAACCATGTAGTATCTTTGCCAAGAAAACCCCAAAGGGGGTCACAAAGAGTGAGACACAACTGAATACCAACAAAAGTCTGAATACTGAGGAAAGAACAAGTTCAGAAGCAAGCTGTAGCTGTTTGGCTCTGATCCTGAATGTGAAAAGGAATAGGAGTTTCAGTTCCAACTTCCATCCCCATCTAAAGTCTCCAGAGGAATAATCAGGGCAGGAATCTCAGACCAAGGAGAACATGCAGTTCTGTCACTGAACCAGCAGAGGTTTCCAGGTGGCTAATAGTGGCCAAGTCCAGCAACAGTCTATTAGAACTCAAACCAGGAAAATGTCCTTAGTTGTTGCTCAGACCCAAATCAAGGTCCAGAACTTGCAGAACTCTCACCAGGGAGTCAAACATTAGACCACTTTAGGAGCACCGAAAGGTGGTAGGGACAGGAAATAAGAAAGAAAACTCTGAGAATAAATAGAGGCAGATACACAATTAATAGTCATAATTGCTGGGGCAGCTGAGTAGCTCAGTGGATTGAGAGCCATGCCTAGAGACTGGAGGTCCTAGGTTCAAATCCAGCCTCAGACACTTCCCAGCTGTGTGACCCTGGGCAAGTCACTTGACCCCCATTGCCTACCCTTACCACTCTTCCACCTATAAGTCAATACACAGAAATTAAGGGTTTAAAATAAAAAAAATAAATAAAATAAAAAAATAGTCATAATTGCAAACATAAATTGGATGAACTCATTCATAAACAATATAGCAGAATGGATAAGAAAACAAAATCAACAATATGATGTTTATAAGAACCACACTTGAAACATAAAGATCCAAGTAGAATTAAAATAAGGGACTAGTGTAAAATATATTATTCTTCAAAACAGGTAAAGGCTTAAGACTTCTGATCAATCCAATGACTACGATGACTCCAAGGTATAATGATGAAGCATAATATCTATCTCCTAAGAGGTGATAGACTCAGGTTGCAGAATGAATTATATGTTTTTTGAAATGGCCACTATGAGAATTTGTGTTGCTTGACTATGCTACATGTCTATGTGCTACAAAACTTTCACTTTGTGATTTTTTTTAATGGTGGAATAGAGTTGGGATGAAAAGAAAATTAATTTTTGTTACTTGTCAGTAGAGTAAAATTAAAAAGCTACATTCAAAATAAAGAACTGACATAAAAAGAAGTTAGTAAAGCCAGGAAAAAAAAACACAAAAACAACAATAGTATAAAAGGTGAAGAAAAGGAAATAAATGTATATATATATATACATATATATGTATGTATGGTTAAAGAAGGAAAAAATAAGAAAGGGCAAAGACTTGTAGATTATACAGTCGCTTCACATCTCTATATGATGAATACTTTCTTCAGAAAAAAAATTGGTAGCGTTGGATATATTGCCTTCCTTGGGATGCTAGTAGAAATTCTCAGGCAATGAAAAGAATAGGTCCTCCCTATGAATGGACTGATGTAGAGCAAAGTATAAACAGAGCTAGGAAAATAATTTATGCAATAATAATATTATAGAGAAAAACAATTTTAAAAGATTTTAGATTTAAAATACTCACAAATTAGGAATCCAAAAGGACAAAGATGAAAAATGTCATTTAGCTTTAAAAAAAAAAACTACAATCCTTACCTTCAGTCTTAGAATCCATTCTAAGGCAGAAGAGTGGTCAGGGTTAGTCAACTGGGATTAAATGACTTGCCCAGGGTCACACAGATAGGAACTGTTTGAAGTCAAATTTTAACCCAGGTCCTTCTAATTCCAAACCCGTCACTCTCTCTACTATGTTACCTAGCTACCCTGTCACTCATCTTCTAAAAGAGAGATGATGAACTTAAGAGAGACATTTTCTGATGTGTCTAATGTGAGAATTTTGTTTTGTTGGTTTATGCAATTTATTGAGGTTTTGTGGTTTTTTAATTTATTTACTCATTGGGGGAGGAGGAATAGCAGGAGAGACAGACTTTAAAAATGGAAATAAGAGACACACAGGACTTTAGTAGTAAGAATGGAACAAACTGAGCCTGAAATGTGAGGTAGTAAAAGATGGGGACTGTCTCTAGAAATTCTCTACTTAGTAAGAACATCTGTTCTGCATAAGAAGTGATGCCTCATTTAAACTTTCAATGGTTTTTGTTTTCCAAAAGAGAATAGGGAAATGTAACTGGCTTCATCTGAGTGACCTGTAGTAATCTGGCTAACAACCCTCTTTCACTCTAGACTTGAAATTTCAGTGAGTGTTGACAACCTAGTGCTACACAGATGTTGGCTATAAAGAAAACAGAACAAGATTTACCATTTTGTTGACTATTAAATAGCCTTATATTTATTTTAATAGCCTGTAAAAATTATTGCAATCATCATATTCTTTAAAGACTTTTTTCTACTATTTTAGTGTTTTAAACTTATAAATCTTTTTAGACTGAAAGCCTGAGCACCTGTGTTTAACTTAGTCTATAAATAAGGCCTCTATGGGAGATTAATCCCTAATAATTTAAAGATACTTTAAATATCAGTTTGGTTGGGGGTTTGGTTTTTTGTTTTTTGTTTGTTTTTTTTCCCCAGACTCTGGCAGGCCTGACTGCTTTCAGTGAAAAGAATGAGATCTTTCACCAGCATATGGATCATGAACAGAAGGAACAGCTCCTTCATTATGAGAAGTAGAAAAATAGCCAGATTTTTTTTTAAATAGTGTCTGTTCATTTTTATTATTAATACTTTTGTGACAGGTGGTATGGATAGGTGGCGCTACAAGAGTTTTAATCATATGTACTTAGCTCATTATCCTGCTTTCAGCAACCTAAAGAAAAGTCTGCTGATAGTTATATCGTTAACCAACTAGGGAATATATTATAAATATTGTCATCAGGTGTTGTTATCATCAGGTTACCAGCCCAGTCTCTTCTTTAGAGGGTATTAAGTACATATGTCCTGGCATTCCCAAAGGTGGCATTCCCAAAGGTAGCAATATCTCCTAAGCTCAGCCTACCAATTTAGACTATTCCCCTTCTCCCACTGTGCTGAGCTCTCCAAAGATCTTAAAACAGCATTGCTGGGCCTAGGGATCAACATAGCAATGTAATCCAGAATTCACTTCAAAATTAACAAAATAGGAAATCTCTTTTCTGTACTTTAGCCTGATCCTATATCTACCAAGGCTGATGTTTTTATTGACCAACCTTATTGATAAGATTTAGATTGACTTTTTAATGGGTATATAATTTATTAAAATACAATAAATAACTCAATGGAATGATATATAGCAAAACTGTAAAGAAACAGCTTTAGCTAATTATCTCTCCCTCTTATCTGCCCAAAATATTTACCAAAGGGAAAACCTCCCATTTTTTTCCAGGTGACAAAAAAATTAAGGGCAGGAGGAAGGTATCTGAAGGAAATTTATTTTCAGTTTCAAATCTTCTCCTTCCCACTTCTCTACACAGAGAAGGGAAGAAAAAACAAAATTCTGCATTAGTCAAAATCAGAAAGAAAGGAAAAAGAGAGAAAGAAAGGAAAAGATGCTTCGGTCTGTACTCTATGCCCATCCATATGGAAGTGAACAAAATGCTTCATCATGAGTCCTTTGGATTTGTAGTTGGCTATCATGATCATAGTTTCCAAGTCATTCAGAGTTAGTTATCTTTAAAATATTATCATTATTTTATAACTGTTTTCTTGGTTCTGCTCATTTTAATTTCCATCAGTTCATGAGTCTTCCCAGGTTTTTTTTGAAGCCATTCACTTCATCAGTTCTTACAACAAAATAGTATTCCATCAACTTTATATATATCACCACTGGCACAGCAATACTCCCAATTTATCAACATTCCCTCAGTTTCTTATTCTTTGCTACCACAAAAAGAACTGCTATAAATATGCTTGTATATATAGGTCTTTTTTCTCTTTCTTTGATCTCTTTGGGATATAGACCTCATAGCATATCATTGGGTCAGCGTATTTGTTTAATAGTTTTGGGGATATAATTCTAAATTCTTTTCCAGGATAACTGGATGAGCCTCCACCTCAATAAAAGTATCATTTTCCTATAGCTCTCCAACATTTACTATTTCCCGTTTTTTTCCTGTTAATTTTGTCAATCTGACAAGTGTGAAGAGGTTCTTCAGGGCTATTTCAATTTGTATCTCTCTAATTATTAGTGATTTAGAACATGTTTTCTTTTGGTTATTGACAGCTTGAAGCTCTTCCTCTGAAAA
Source organism: Gracilinanus agilis (assembly GCF_016433145.1). Classification (NCBI taxonomy): domain Eukaryota; kingdom Metazoa; phylum Chordata; class Mammalia; order Didelphimorphia; family Didelphidae; genus Gracilinanus; species Gracilinanus agilis. The sequence goes on along the minus strand of NC_058131.1, from coordinate 272,617,275 downwards.
CTGCTCATTCATATCCTTTGATATGTTAGGGAATGGGTCTTTATTCAGTTCCTTATATATCTTAGAAACTGAATTTTTATTAAGAAAACCTTGCTTCAGAGAATTTTTTACCACCAATTTCCTGCTTCTCTTCTAATTTCAGTTTCACTGTTTTTGTTTATGCAAAATCTTTTTAATTTTTTGTAATCAAAAGTGTTCACTTAACATCCTACAAACCTCTCTATCATTTGTTTATCAACTTTTCCACTATCTATAGATTTAACAGGTAATTTTTTCTATGCCCCCTCTAATTTGTTTATGATGTTACCTTTTCTTTCTAAATCATGTACCCAATTAAACTTTATCTTGGCATATGGTATGAGGTGCTTCTGGGATCTCTTCTCAGAAGTCAAAGGTTTCAATAAACTCAGGCAAAGAAACATTGAGTAAGAGAGTTTTATTTTTTCCTTCATCTTTCACCAATAGATAACTCTCAAAAGTAGCTAGGCCAGTCCTGAAATCTATTTCTGCTCCAGATACACTGTTCTTGAAACACTTGCTCCCATAGTCCTGACAGGTAGCTTTTATTTCTTTTTTTTTTTTTTTAACATTTAATAATATTTAGTTTTTAGAAAAAGTTAACATGGTTACATGATTCATATTCTTACTTTCCCCTTCACCCCACCACCACCTCCCCCATAGCCAATGCGCATTTCCACTGGTTTTAACATGTGTCATTGATCAAGACCTATTTCCAAATTGTTGATAGTTGCATTGGTGTGGTAGTTCCAAGTCTACATTCCCAATCATATCTGCCTCAATCCATATGTTCAAGCAGTTGCTTTTCTTCTGTGTTTCCTCTCCTGTAGTTCTTCCTCTGAATGTGGGTAGCATTCTTTTCCATAAATCCCTCAGAATTGTCCTGGATCATTGCATTGCTGCTAGTACAGCATTTCTATTACATTTGATTTTGCCACAGCGTATTGGTCTCTGTGTACAATGTTCTTCTGGCTCTGCTCCTTTCGCTCTGCATCAATTCCTGGAGGTCTTTCCAGTTCACATGGAATTCCTCCAGTTTATTATTCCTTTGAACACAATAGAATTCCATCACCAGCATATACCACAATTTGTTAAGCCATTCCCCAATTGAAGGGCATACCCTCATTTTCCAGTTTATTGCCACCATAAAAAGTGCGGCTATAAATATTTTCATACAAGTCTGTTTATCTATGATCTCTTTGGGGGTACAAACCCAACAATGGTATGACTGGATCAAAGGGCAGGCATTCTTTTATAGCCCTTTGAGCATAGTTCCAAATTGCCAGCCAGAATGGTTGGATCAGTTCACAACTCCACTAGCAATGCATTAATGTCCCAATTTTGCCACATCCCCTCCAGCATTCATTACTCTCCCCTTCTCTCATTTTAGCCAATCTGCTAGGTGTGAGGTGATACCTCAGAGTTGTTTTGATTTGCATTTCTCTAATTATTAGAAGGGTAGCTTTTATTTCACTTCTGGATCTGTTCTCAATATCTGGTCTTGGTTACAGAAGACAGAAGGACTCACAAGCACTACCACAATAGCCATGCAGAAAGTGTCAAAATGCTATGGCTACCATCTTCCTCCAGGACGGCTGACCAACACTTGGCTCTGTATCCTTTTTCTCTCTACTACATTTATAACAGGAACTATTCAATGATGCCCCAGTCCTTTGAACACACATAGTCCCCTTTTCCTGGTGCCAACCTATGTGTATGTTTGGGGAGCCTGCTTTTAGAAGTATATGATGATGTATAATAGCACTGCTCCCCAGTTCAGAGTATGTGCAGGTTGTCAGTGACTGCTTCCTGTTCATTACTGAGAAATAAGCCTTTTGTTTGGCTGTTGAGCAAGAACTGAGTATGCATGCAGAAAAGACCAATTGTCCAAACTGAGCTCTTTTTCCTGCTAACTATAAAGGACCAGATAGGGTCCCCAACATATACACCTGACCAGCCACAAGTAGCACATGGCCTCCTAGGCAAGCTTGTATCTGAGATGAGACTGCTACATGTTTGCGTCTCTTTTCCTTTGATATTAGGTCCTATGAGACCTTGAAAGATGGGAAGAACCACCAGTCCCACAGTTGAGCCTGGGAAGGAGCCTACCTTAAGGAATGACCTGCATGACCCACTCTAGTAGTAGATCACAGCAACAAAGGAACCATGTCCTGCAAGAAAGGGAGAGCCTCAGCCCGTGGCTATGCCACATTCAGAAGTGTGATTGGTGGAGTGAATGTTGGTAGCAATCTCTTTAAACTTGAGTCCCCAAGGACTAAGGTGATAGAAGGGACTATGCCACTAGTTCAAGGAAATATGAGAGATATTTGAACTTCTTTTGTGTCATATCATCTCCCTTTGTAAAAGCTAATTTATGTTAATTGCTTTTTAAAATTGTCATCCAAGAGATATTAATTAATTAGTGGATATTGAGGCACTAATCACAGGCCTAAATTGTAAAGGTAGCACCCCTCCAAAAATTACTGCTGGGGGTAGCTAGGTGGCTCAGTAGATTGAGAGGCAGGTCTAGAGAAGGGATGTCCTAAGATGTCCTAAATTCAAATTTGACCTCAGACACTTCTTAGCTGTGTGCCCCTGGGCAAGTCACTTAACCCCCATTACCTGGCCCTTACCACCCTTCTGCCCTGAAATCAATACATAGTATTGGTTCCAAGACAGAAAGTAAAAGTTTTTTTAAAAATTACTGCTATACAATTTTTATCTAAAAAAAAAAAGAAAAAGCCAATTTTTCTCTGGTGGATGATGAAAACTAGGGGATTTAACAAATAGATTCCTGGATAGAAAGTTTCCTCTATTTCTGCTGAAATTACCATAAAAGTCTTCTAGTCACCCAGGTTCATAACTAGTAACTTTACTCATCACTCTCACTTATTATCAGCTGTCAACTCTTGTCAGTTCTACCACAACTCTTTCCATTCCCATAGCTACCATCTTAGTTTGTCTCCCTATCACCTCTCACTTTAACTATTACCATAATCTTCTAATTGGTCTCTCTGCAACTATTCTGTCCCCTGTCATCTTCCACACAGCCAACAAACTAATAATCCTAAAGCACAGTTCTGATTGTTACTACCCTGCTTAGTGAGTTCCAATTTTTTTTTATTGCCTCTAAAATTAAATTCAAACTCTTCCATTTGACTTTTACAGTCTTTCACACCTTACCTTTTCCACCTTACCTTTTCAGGATTATTACAATTTACCTACCTCCCACCCCAACTACATTCTTCACTGTCAAAATCATCCATTTGCTTCTTTCCAAACAAGCCATTTCATTTCCTGCCTTTTTCACTTTGTATAGTCTGTTCCATATGCCTGGAATGAACTTTTTCATGAATCTCTTGCTTCCTTCAAAGCTCAGCTCAAGTGCTACATCTCCCTAGGGAGGAGTCCTCTTTCCCTAGGAAATTATATTTTTATGTACTTTGTACTTTCTTTATATACATTCTTACATAGACTCCACCTCCATCAATAACAGATTATGATACCCTTTCATAAGACTTGTTAGATTAATAAATTTACAAATCAGGGAGGAAATTATTTTTTAGGCCTTCCTCCTTCCCTATTTTTTGGTTCATAAAAATTATTTTGTGTTATACTTAGCTAGAGCCAGACATTCTAGAGTCCTAAACTAGGTATGTCAGGTATAAAAGGTTCCGTGTCACTAAAATACATGAGCTAGTTATTTTCACAGAAAGGTCACTTGATGCAGCAATGTAAATGCATTAAATTCATAACATTTATTTTAAGATATCACATTAAGACAGAAGGAAGAGAATACTAGGGAGAGAGAAAAGTAAAAAAGCAGGAAGAGATAATAAATAAGGAAAAGGAAGTAGAAAAGTTAAAAGGAAGAGAAAACAGGGTATAAAGGAGAAGCAGAAAAGGAAGTGCCACATGAGAAATCTAAGACCCAAAGAGAAGTGATTTACCAAAGTTCAAACAGATAGGATTCAAAAAGTGTTACTTTGATTCTAAAATAGTACTCTTTCCAGTACTTACAAAGTGATGTTTCCAAGTTGGGAGGGAATCTACTAAAATCCACATGTGAAAAAGAATTGCTTCTCCAGTTGGATGATCTTCATTTGAATCCCAGCTCTGCTAATGTCTAGTTGTATGACTTCAGGTAAGTCACTTCCCCTCTTTGGGCCCCAGTTTATCCATCTGTAAAATAAGTGAATTAGACTTAAGAGGATCATTGGGATTCCTTCCAGTTTTAAATCCTATGATCTTCTGATTGGGGGGCAGAAAGAAACCTTAATATTCAGTAGCTCCTTCCCTCATGCTATATGTTATCTCTCTCCCTTCTCTTGGGATGCAAATCCAGTCATACCTAAGCCAAAAGCCCTAGGGAGAGTTGAAATGATGTTATCTAGTGACTCAGATTATTTTCTTCTTCACAAGTTACCCTTATTAGTAAAATCATAAATCTATTACTATCTATGTAAAATAGATTTGCTTTTTTTTTTTTTTTTTTTTTTTGCAGTTTTCACTAAGAGAACACACTGACACCAGTCTGGGTTACCACTGATAACCTGAGGCCAAGGATTTATCTGTTCTTGAAGGAATACTTAATTATTTTGTGTCATGAACCTATGGATCCCTTCTTTGAATAATGTTTTTAGATGCATAAAATATGTTATTAGGAAAGCTACCAATTCTACTGATAGTTATCTAAGATTTTTTGTTTTTTGTTTTTAAACAAGTTCAAGGAAAACAAGTTAAGAACCCCTGGTCGGCAAGGCCCTGGCCCTTCCTCAGCTGTGCAGTCCTCTAAAGTAGAGAGTCCTGGTGTAGAGCAAATGAACCCATCCAGACTTCTAGAAGAGCTAAGCTAGTCCAACGTGGTAGTCTCTTAATAAGGAGGCGCGAAGCCTGACACTCCGCGCATGCCTGTTGCAGACCAAATGGACGCAGGTGCGACTGAGATCTCAAAGAGGGGTAGGGGGTGGAGTGGAAGATAAAAGAGAAACAAGCCAAGTCTTGCGCACGCCTGCGCAGACCGGTTCTGCCTCCCCCTGCGGTGGGACGCGGCGCGTGACGCATGACGTGCAGCTGTTGTGCGCACTCTTACGCATGAGAAGTGTTAAGTTCTCGCTTTTGGAGTAGGTTGGGAACGGGGGCGGGGAGGTTGGGGGAGACGAGTTTTGTTTTTTTAAGTGTGGGACGTGTAGGGGGAAAAGGAAGAAAAGCGGGGCGAAAAGGAATGTCCTACGGTGGCCGCGGAGGGACGACTACTACGGTTCCCGCACTGGGACAAACGCTTCCCACGGACGGCCTAAGGCTCCCCTTCCCCAGCTGGGCCGACCCTGGTTGGGGCCCATGTTGGCCATGCACGGGCGGGGGCCCCTGACGGCCTCCCCCCGGCCCTAGGGCTGACCCTGTCGGTGACCTTCCTCCCTTCCTCCGAGGGCTCGGCACCATGCGGCCTCCTCCCCCCTCGTTCTGCCGCTCAGGCCTCGAGGGACAGCAGGGGTCCCAGCTTCGCCGGCCCCCGACCCTGGCCTCCACCCCGCCGGCCCTCGGCCACAGGCCTTGGGACTGCCACCCCACCGCGGAGGAGGCCGCGCACGGTGAGCAGATCGGCCCGGGCCTGATAGGGAAGGGGGTGGAAGCTAACCAGGAGACTGCAGGCTAGGGAAGAGGGGGCGTATCTGGAGTCAGAGGTCGGAGGAGGAGAAGCAGAAGATGATCTAGGAGCGAGCATTTGGGGAAAGGGCCAGGAATTTAATTGCCTGACATCGACGAAGAAAGGGGAAGCGGTCCCCCTCTCCCCCTCCCCCATTGAGGCCTTCTCTGCGTCCCCCTGGAGGGAGGGGGGGCGGGGCAGTGAAGGTCTCTTGTCTGGGGACGCAGGATTTGAACTTGGCTTCCCCGCTACTCCCCCAGCTCCTCCCTTGCCTGTTTTGCAGGGTAACTGCTGGGCCCAGGGGAAGCCACTTTGCAGCTAGGGACTCAAGTGAAGTGAAAGGGAAGTAGTGTATTGATTGGTCACATGGATAGTCATTTGGGGGGGGAATTTTTTAAAAATTTCTTTATGAATTTCTCTTTGGGTACAGAGACCCATCCAGAGTGGGATGCAAAAGTTTTATCAGGGTGGATATTTTTCTTGATAAGAAAAGGTAGGTGGTCATACGCCTGAACCCCGACCTTTGGTTTCTGTTTGTGTTTCTCTTAGCCTCTTCGGTCGTTTGAGGGGTCCAAGTAAAATGTAACTGAAGTGCAGACAACTCTTCATTTAAATAGGGAGCATTGAGACTGCTGGGGAACAGTCTGTTCCATATGAAAGGCCTGGTCATAGGACTCTTTCTTGTTTATGCTTTATAACCCCCAGCCTCTTGATGGGAACACATTCCAACATTTTTCCTTTTAAGGTCAATACATCCCAAATATAATGCCATGAAGAAGCAGAGAATTTCATAGCAGACTGAATTATTCTGTATGTCAATTTACATCTGGGTATTTCAACTTCACAGGCCCTCATGGAGCCCAGGGATTGAGGTAGAATATATCATATGTACATCATATGTACAAAGTAAATTAGTCAATAATAATATGTAAAGGTGTAGAGGGGTTCTTTTAAAGGCACCACATTTTTATGAGTAAATATAACAAAAACAAACTCCCATCATAGTACAGCTAAAGAGTAGCAGCACTTTTTAAAAATGATTCATAATCAAAAGTTTTAAGACTTATAGTCAATCAATGAACAGTAAGTTCCTATCCTGTACTAGGCACTGTGTTAAACGCCATAAAATGATTAAAATGTGTTCATCAAGGGGACTCAAGTGCTTCAAAAATATTGACAGTTTAAAGTCTTCTAATATCTTAGTGTTTCCCAAAGATATTATTCCTTTTGTAGAATAGACCCGGAGAATGATTTTCTAGACTTAGCCATGGAAAGGAACAAATGAAGAACAGCCCATGTATTTCTCATTTGAGGCCAGATATATGGAATATATGGACCAAAGTCAGCTACCTCTATGTTCTGAAGAAGTTTAGTAAAATAATTATTTTTAGTGTCAAAAGTTTGATTTTTTTAAAAATGGAGAGTCATCACCACATATCTCATGATGCCTCACAAATTGATGATAGAAAAAAAGAATAGAACTGTCTTAGCAAATTAAGTAATAAAATCTCCCACTTTAATAATGGAAAAAGTAGTCCACTTTGTGGATTTGTTTTTGTTGATTGAAATATATTGTAATACACAAGTTTATAGTAAGAATAAGGCACCCGCAGAAGACACTAAATTTTTCGTGTCAAACAAGGGCATTGTCAACTCATAATTCTTGGAAATTGGCATGTCCAAAATATGAGATAACAGAATAACCAGTAGTCTTAAGTGAACTTAAATTCAGTAGTATCGTAGTAGCACTGTTTGCTCCCGAGGAGTTCTGAAGTAAAGGGAAAGCAAATAATAATATTTTGAAGGAAACCAACAAGATCCCTACTGAAAAGAGTGGTTGGGTAGGAACTGCATAGAAATCTTCAGCTATTACCATCTGGATCTTGGAAATGGGTGGGAGGTTATTATTCAGTTCTGTTATAACAGTAGGCTTAAAACTAGCGAGAGTTGAGCATCATCTTTCCACTTGGTAGACTAAATTTCATTTGTAACAACCTCATCCTTTTCCCCTTCCTGGGATTTTTAAAAAATGTACTTTCAGCTTTTTCATAAAAAATTAAAAGGAGCAAGCTACAATATTTATTAAAGGAGCAACTTCTATGTCTGCCCTTGCTTTAAAAATAACGAACTGTATTCAAAACTTGCAGATCTACTAAGTAAATAGCTTTAGACTTAAGTGAAGCTATAATTATGGCTGATTTATGAACTTGGTCAAATAATTAAACCTGTATTTTGGTATCTTAATTGGCAAAATATAACATTAATTGATTTTCATAAATCCATAATCTATGCGAGATCCTAAATATCAGTTATAGATGATAGCCTGTACTTGCTGAGCATCTTTTAAGTGCTTTGAGGACATATTTGGGCTAGGGACTAAAAGGCAGGTTATTATTGTGTAGAGTGAAAAACTTGCAAAGAACTTAAAGGAACCAGAGTTTCTATTTTCTATTTCTTTCATTGTTTCTCATTGAATGCATAGCATGGTACTGTGATAAACAAAAGGGAGATATTAAAGATCATAGGAGAGATTTGTTTTTTTTTTTTTCTCTCCTATTCCTACTCTCTTTTATAGGAACTGAGGGTAATAGGTCAGTGATCATTTTGGGATCCTCTGTGAGATACTCTTTTTGCCTAAAACTTTTAACCTGTGCATCTAGGTGTCTGGGTGCATATCAAGCACTTAATTAGCTGTGTGACCCTCAGCAAGTCATTTAACCTCTCACAGCCTCAGTTTCCTAATCTGTAAGATGGGGATTTTAAAAAATGACATACCTTTCCAGAGTTATTGTGAGGATAATATGTGATAATATTTAAAAAGTATTTTTCAAAGCTCTATATAAATGCTAACTTTTGTTGAGGAGGTGTTACCTTTTTTTCTTTTTTGGCCCAGATCAGTGACTTTATTTTCCAGCATTGCAGTTTAGCAATAGTTCTGCAACTTCCAGTCTCAATGAGTTGCCTAAGGCACTGAGAAGCTAAGTGTTTTGCCCTTGAACATATAGCTATCGTGTGTCTGACTTTAGATCCAGGTTTTCTTGACTTTGAGGTCTGCCCTCAATTCATTAAGCCATGACTGCCTCTTCGTATTTGTTTTCCATTAGTTTATACTTTAGATTAGAGCAATGTTTTATGTAGTCCCTGGCCTTTAAGTACAGTCCTTAGGAGCTCCTTACTCAGGACAGCACTTCTAACAGAGTCCTGATCTCTTCAGGTTTCTCCAGGAATCCAAACACTTCTCCATTTGAAGATCCCAATTCCTACCCTCCTCTACTCTTACTCTACCTTCCCATTAGATTCTTAAATTTCAATAGGTCCTGAGTCAAATTTTAGTGTCTCCTAATGCTTAGGATAATACTTTGTCCATGGTAAGTGCCTAATAAATGTTATCAACTGAATTAGAAAATTCTTTAGATATAATCATATCCAAGCCTTTTTTTTTTTCAGGTAGTTAAACTGAGGCCCAAAAACATGAAGGGACTTACTTGTTCATAGTTAAATAGCCTAGTGAGTGACAGATCCAGAAAAGAGTGAATTTGTGAATTCTATGACCTTAGTACTAGAACTTGGGTTTTTTGACTCTCAGGCCACTGTTTTTTCTACCTTCAGTCACTTGTTTATGTGTTTTGTCATAAGTGTGTACGAATAACTTTAGGCTTTTATGTGTGCCTTTTCTTCTACTAGGTTTTAAAATTCCATGGGTCAAAGACCTGATGCTAAAGATGCATCTAATTTTGATTCCTTACCCTTACAGCTGAATTACTTTACCTTTTTGATGCTTTTTTTCTTCCTCTAGGCATGTGCCTCCCTGGAAGTTCAACAGAGAGTTCACAGGCCTAGGCTCTTCACTTCTGTTCCTTGCCCATGGATGATGCTTATTATGCACACAGTCTGTCCTCCTCTAGAACTCAGTGAGCCGTGGGGTACCCAATGCCTGTAATTCCCATACCCCGGCGTGTGCGGTCTTTCCACGGCCCCCATACCACATGCCTGCATTCCGCCTGTGGGCCTATAAGAACCACTCACTTAGTGCGTACCAAGTACAACAACTTCGACATCTATTTGAAGTCCCGATGGATGTATGGATTTATCCGCTTCCTGCTGTACTTCAGCTGCAGCCTGTTTACCTCCATCCTCTGGGTGGCGCTCTCCATCCTGTTTTGCCTTCAATACCTTGGCATCCGCATCTTTCTGCGTTTCCAGTACAAGCTGTCCATCATTCTCCTACTGCTGGGACGAAGGCGGGTTGATTTCAGCTTGATGAATGAGCTGCTCATTTATGGGATTCATGTGACTATGCTGCTGGTGGGAGGTCTAGGCTGGTGTTTCATGGTCTTTGTGGACATGTAAATAGGAGGTGTGCATGCAGGCTTGGGCAGCTATGACTACATCTAATGTATCCACTTTCTCCTTTGGTTTAATTTATTTATTTATGACTAATATATGTATATGCAGTATATAGATATTTTCTTTGGTAAAGGCAATGCACCTGTCTGAAATGACATGACACAGGAAGAATGTTGGATCGTTTTTTCCTTCTGTTTGTTTCCCATCCCAAAGACGGGGTTTTTACCATACCAAACAAAGCAAGTAGTGCCCTGTTCAGAGGCAGTATTTTTATTTGCTCTCTGACCATCTTACTATGTTATGGCATGGGAAAGAAAAGGGCTGTGACATTTGTAAAGGAGAAATTGAAGCTCTTCCCTCCTTCGATTTGCTTTTTGGCTTTCAGCTTCCCCTCCCCTTGCTGCTACATTGTATTCTTCCCCTTTCCTCTATTTTAATGTAGTTTATGTTCACATTTAATAAATGTAGTACCGTAGGGTCCTCTTTATCAAGACTGCACTTTCAGGACCTTGTTGTGGCTTCCTCTTCTCCTCACCAGTTACATGTTTTGGGGTATTTGTCTCACCTACTGAAGGAATGGGACATGCCTCACAGTTTTGCTCTGTGTGCTGGCCAAGGAGCAAGCCTGGAAGCAGTTCCCTTCCCTATGGGCCAAATGCCCATTCTCCCTTAGTGTTCCTAACTCCTACCCTGCCCTTAGGAAAAAGTTGGACTCCACTATAGTAATGCAATGCACTGCCATTAAGCCACTTGATTGACCCTGGGCTTCTAGAACGATTGCACAGGTCTAATGCAAGTTCATCTTATATTAAACAAAGAGCTAGCTACAAGTGAGAAATGAAATGATGAGGTTAAATGCTAGTCTTAAAACCTGGAGGGAAGTGATTAATTTTGTTTGGTTACAACCAGATTTGGTATTTCACAGACCTAAGCCCAATCTGAAAGCAAACTGAAGCAAACAGTGCCAAGATCTTCATTCAGGGAATCTGGTTCTAATGCCATAGCTCATAAGAGAGCTGTGTTCTCTGGAGCACTGTAAGTTTCAGTGGTGCCAAATTCAGAAGCAAAGCAAATATAGAGCCCTTTGTGCATCAGTGGCCGGGTCTGTAGAGAAGGCAATATTACATTATAAAATACTTTAATCTATCTAAATTTACTTCTCTGGGAAGGCTGATAAATGTGGTACTTGCTTTGGAAGGCATTTGAATTCTTCATTATTTTTTTTTTCCCAGAAATCTCCCAGAATTTGACTTCTTTCTGAAACACCAAAGTTATATGAAATCTTTGGACAAACAACACTAAAGTTAATTATTTAGCATGGAAAATATTTTAAAATGGTTTATTTTTAAAAGCATTTCCTCTGACTTTTAAGGCATTTGAATGAACATTGAATCTTTGTTTATTAAGGGCTTGTCTGCTCTGTATTTCCTGCCTTGGTTGCTATGAAAACATTTAAGACATAAGATGAATTCAGGTACATAAAGAGATGCAGGAACAGATGGACTACAAAGGAACAAAGATCCTATTTTCATTGGAATATCCTTAAATGATAAGGAAGGAAAGTAAAATATACAAGAGAATCTTTTCCTGGGCATTTTCTGTCATCATTCTTTAATAGATATTTTTATACAGTGGCTGAGATTACTATTTGAGGGAAGCAATTACTGGCTATTGAGAAGATAACTGATAAACTAATGTTGGTCACCCATTCCCTGTGCCCAAAAAAATCATTCTCTCTGAATCTTATGTGTGATGGTCGAAGTGAACAATTGCATTCTCATTTGACACAAGCATCAGCACATATAACCTTCTCCAGGACAAGGGCAAGAAAAAATTGAGGGGAGCAAAGAAACCCCTTTCTAAACCTAGTTAGGACAGATTGTAAGAAAAAATGCATGTCATTTGACAAACTTAAGAAAGTTTAAATCAGGGAAAATTACGGTTGTAGAAAAATTTGCTCTTTGAATTTTTTTTGTTTGCTTCTCTGCAAAAAAAAAAATTTTAAGGTGGTTAAATAAACTAGTTAAGCAAAGCTAGTTTTAGAAATTGATTATGTGATAGGCAGAAATGATAGCTTTAATTGCATTGACTTCATTTTTACTGCCTGCTAATCCTATTGCACTAGTTATGCAGATTATTTTTTCAAATTTTTTTCTTTTTTTAATTCATTAAGCCTAAATCCACTAAAACATTTATGTCTTTGAAGTGGAGCTCCCTATTGGATGCACTGATTGAGGGGTCTAGTACGAGTGTGCGTTTTAACAAAGTACTGATAGCAAGAGGAATCTTGCTATTTAGCCTATGAATGTATAAACAGCAATGCAAGTGTTTGAATTGTACCTTGAATTGACTTTGGAACACACAAAAACAAAAACAGCTCAATGTCTTGAGTGCCTGTTAAATTCTTTATGAATCGTACCACCTGCATTAAACTTATTTTTTTAATGTGTTGATGGAGTGATTGCTTATATTCAAATATATTTTTGTTATACTGTTTATAGGGAACTAACACTCAAAATGGCAGTTTTTGTTGTTTTAAAGAGTTGTCAGGTTGTTACTTAAAGATCTTTCTAGGCTTTTGGACAGCTTTATTACATGAGAATAATTCTTGCATCTCATTTTTTCACCTGCCAACACTCAGGTTCTTTTCTCATTTTGAAGCAGCCATAATACCCAGAAATGTCATTTAAAAGAAAAGTTGGTTTAGTATTAAATCACTAAAAATTGTTAAGTGCAATAAATCTCAGCATACAGACATAAATATATTTAAGTTATTTGAAAGAACTTTTGTCTTCAGAAGAAAATAAGTGCTGTTTTAGTGTCCAGCTTTTGATCTCTGAGAATTTTTGTTGTTGAATTTATCTTAGTATTGTAACAAGCTTCAAAGAGGAGTACCAAAATGGTTTTGCTAAAACTAAGCAGGATGGTCACAAGTGGTTATGCCAGCTGTCTAATTAAGTGGAGACAAAATAGATTATTTTTAAATGGCCACTTTTTAATGTTAGTGATAGGTCTTTCAGTCTGCTCTAATCCAATAGACTTGATTCTCTGGTGTGATGCTTTCCTCTGTCTATCCTTAGATTAAAATTGCTATAAATATGCCATGTATCTTACCTAGTTAATCTTACTACTTTTGTTAGAAAATCAATGATTCTTATTTGTAAATATTTAGGAAGCCAGGCTAGTACAAACTGGAGGTTGCACTTTAAAACAACATTGACAATTCTTATTAACAGTTTTCATCTTATGAAATATGCTTGTTCTCTTTTAGGTGGGTTTTTAAAAGATACATAGATTGAAAACATAGAATAAAGGTTTAACATACCCTCAGCTTTACCACTGAAATCTGAAAGCTTCAGAATGCCTCTCTCCTGTTTTTTGGAAGATGACATTTGAGTATAGTCAGGAGGAAAAACCAGTCCTTTATCTAAAGGCAAGTGAGATAGGGAATGAGAATAGTTCATAAACAAAGCTTAGGGCCTTCCAGGAAAGGCTTAACTGGGCAAGTTGGCATAATGAGAGCAGCCTAGACCTTTCATGACTTCAGAGTAGATTTAGACCCCATCCGTACATACAGCATGTTATTTTGATGATAATATTTATTTTAGTTATTTTTTGCCAGCCAGACACATTGTCATGCTAGCTATGGTTTTATGGTCTACCTTCCTTTTGACAGGTTCCCAGTTTTACAAAGATTTACATTTCTTGAGTATTCCAAAGACATGCTGAGCTTTTACAAGTTAGAGGTTGGATGTTTGCTAAAAGGGCAGAGTTATGCATCTTCCTTTGCCTCTGTCCTACACATATCTTTAATGAGCTGGACTGATTGTGCTGCTTTGCCAACAAATGTGCTATTTACTGTTTACTAGAGCATCCACTGTGACAAATAAACAGAAGACTGTTTCAGAGGAAACATTTGTTGACTGATTAAGGCACCGTCATAGGAAGATCTTCTGGGGTTCATCTGATGGCTCAGCAAGATAGTTGATGCTACACTTAAGGGGCTGTTTGTCTATTCTCTACCATGAAGCAGAGCAGAATGAAATCCAGAACAATTAGCAAGGAAATAAAAGTCCTTACCAGGTGAACAAGACTCTTAAAACAGAAGAATGCCAAGAGAGGCCAGTTTCCTGGGGAAAAGGTTTTCCTTTGAAATGGCTTATTTAAAGTTGATTTATTTGCTTGTTATGGACTCCACACCAGGCATGAAACAGTGAGAATGACTAGCATGCTGGAAAACAATGTCTGGAGACCCTGAATGATGTGTCAGACATTTTGGGGAGGCTGCTTTTAAGACAAAAACATGAAAGGTAAGGAAATAAATTTATCAGTAGTCAGCAAGGAAATTCTGCAATGATACTTGAGAGACTACTTGTATAGTTTTTTGAGAGTATATATTGTTAATTTCACACGTGAAAGAGGAAGCTGTATAAGTGAATTCAAGTCTTTTGAGTGGTGTACCCATCTTTAGCTCCAACATTTAACTCATACTACATGTGAGACTAGAGAGAGAAAATTTTAAGCCTAAATCATGGTCCATGTCCTTCAGGGTCTTTCTGATTGACAGGAAAAGTTACATGCACAAAAAAGCCAAAAATATGTCTTATGGAAACTTGGTGTAGTAGGTGCCATTCTTCTTTTAAGGAAGCCTTTAGCCTCTATCCTTGATAAGGAAAGGGTCCACTTACTAAGTAGGAACATGTGGACAGAGCACCAAAAACAAGCCACACTTTGAATTTTTATCACTTCTAGTTTTCCACATGTCTGTTAGGCTATTTGAAGGTAAGAATTGGAGTCCCAGTAATTATATAGGACTAAAGAGAATTATTTCTATTTTTCATGATAAATATAATGTGTTTATAATATATATGACTGAGTTTATCAACACAAGTATAATAATTTAAATTTAATTGTCCTAAGCTTTTTAAGTATATAGATTTTTTATTAGTGATAGTTTAAGTGCTATCTAGTTTAGAAATAGAGAAATGAGCTAGATAGCTTCTCAAAATTAGCTCTTTGCAATGCATTCTTCTGCAAAGGGTCTTCTTGCTGGGTAAATCTGGGGTCCTATCTGATAGTTCAACAAGTATCTTCCTTATAAGTTTACCCAAGGTCTGAAACTGAAAATGAAGCACTGGGTAAATTTGTCCTGTGAAAACTCACCGTATAATGGGATTTTGTTGTCAGTTGTGTCTGACTCTTTGTGATCTCATTTTAGGATTTTATTGGCAAAGATACTGGTATGATTTGCCATTTCTTTCTCCAGCTCGTTTTACAGGTGAGGAAACTGAGGCGAACAGGATGAATTAACTTGCCCAGGGTCACACTGTAGTCAGTGTCTGAGGCCAGATTTGAACTCGGGAAGATGAGTCTTCCTGACTCCAGAGCCATCATTCTATCTACTGAACCCACTAGCTGCCCTTATAATAGGATATCTCCTCTTATACTGTCTCATATGGAATTGGGGAAGGCTGCTGTGGGAACTTTAAATCTGACTTGTTTCAAGACTGGACCTATTCCCTGGAATATTGTCAGATGAGCAGCCTTGCCAAAAGTGGAGAGGCTTAGCACTTAAGGTGCTGTTTCACCACCAGGGGACTAATTTTTCAGCCACAGAATCTTATGAAAATCTCTACTCAGAGCTGCAGTCTGTAGAAAGTCCCCACATCTATGAAAGCAAAGATCTTTGAAGCATCAAAGGAGCAGCTGTGGCAGAGCATTTCCCCATCTACGTGGTCAGGAAGAGGGTATAAGATAATTTCTCCCAAACTAAAAGGATGTGTAAGATTCATGACTGCCAGCCAAAGCCATAACTAGGGCAGAGTGACTAAGCCTTGGCCCTGTGGAAACAAAATTTGGAGGATACTGACATCACTTAGGCAGGTAGAAACAAGTGAGCTTAGCACCTAGCTAATAACAATAATTATTTAAAATAGAAAAAGACCAGATGGCAGGCTTTTCCAGAGGGAACATGGAAATGCTTCCCTAAATAAAGATATTTTCATGGAAATACTTTAAAGATATATTATGCTCTGGGAACAAGGGTTTGAATGCTCTAGGAATAGGCTTTCACCCCATTGAGTACACAGAGAGGAGGCTCGAACTTGTTCTTTGAAAGCCCAGCTGTTTCCTGCTGCATTCTCCAGGATTTTCCTCTTTGTCCCTTTCCTTTTCCCTCCTCCCAACCCTCAGAACCTCAAGGTGTTCCCCAGGCTCTCTGTCTTTGATTCCACAGGACTGAGCAACTCACCTTTTCTCTTGGCTCCTCCCCTTAGGGGTGTTGTGTCACTCCAGCTGAATTTGTTTGAAATCAGTTTAAGGGTGCCTCTTGGCTACTTCTACCAGGACATATTTTGGGGTATTCAACCTTGCTGGTTGTTCCTCTGCTGCCAGCACTAGACCCAGCAAGCAAACCCTGCAGATGTATCCTGGTAGGAGACTGATAATTAGCATAGATCTATAGCACCCCTTTCTCCTCCCATCTAGTTCTTAACTCCAGAATGAAAAGAGCCATCTTAAGCCCAATTTGGACTTGACACAGAATTTTGACTTGGTGGGGAGAGGGGGAAGAGAAAGGATTGCAAACTGGGATTCTGCATCCCTGTACCTTGATATTGATGTTGTATGACCTTGAAAGAGCTTCCTGGTCCCTTCTATCCTGTGATTGGAGGAGGAGAAGGAGGGTGGAGGGAGGGAGCTGGGCTGGGAAGGCATTTAAGTGCTGATTCAGCAGTTTCTAGGAGAGAGGAAACTTGCTTCAATCTGCAGAGATGCCATGGATTTTTTTTTCTTTTTTGACTTGGTATTTTGGAACATATCCAATTTCTGACTGCCTAAATGCATTCAGAAAAGTCCTTCCTCCTCGTTCCATAGCAAACACCACTTTCAATTTGTGAAATGTTTTCTGATTCTGTCCTAGGCCTTTCTCTGAACCAAACCAGAGAATTTTCTCAAGCAGGAATGGCACTTTATGAATTTGTTTTTACTGTTTTTCTCTACTTCTGGTTCTCCTAAAACTTCACAAAAGTATCTTGCCAGCAAAACAGCAGAAGCTTCAAATGTCTCCTCAGTTCTCCGAAAGAATGTAACTACCTACCTCAATTTTCTTCCCTGTGAAGTACATTTTTGGGTAAGATTACATTTGCTTTTGGGATCATACCTCCTCTGCCTGTCTTCCCATACCTCCAAAGTCATGAAGTTGTTGGGTATAGACAGTACTATTAATTGGCAATATTTATCTGCTATTAAGGATTTAGGTTTTAGTGTTTAGGGGACCATTATGGCGACTGAGCAGTTTTGGGGGTAATAGAATAAGCAGTTTAAGGAAGAATTAATTAGGAATAGCAGATTGGAGCTGAGATCCAGCTATACACCAGTTCTAATTTACCCCTGCCAATGCTGTTATTTCTGTCCTGAAAACTCATTTGAGATGCAAGTGTGAGCCATATGAAAAACTTTACCACCTTAGTATTTCCCCATCTTGCCTTTTACATTATGAATATCTATCTTAACAAGCATTGATTAACTCCCTACCTATGTGCCAGGTTCAATGTCAGGTGCTGGGAACACAAAGACAAAACAACAAGCCTGACTCTTAAACTTACATTTCATTTGAAGGGAGAGGATAAAATGTACATATATAGGTATGTAAAAAACAAGTTGATGGATGATATTCTCATCAAGATAGCACTAACTTTTGGGGTGGGGTGTGGGAAAGACCAGGAACACTTCATACAAAGGATAGCCTTGGAGTTTAGTCTTGGGTATAAAAGGTGACTGAGGAGAATACTTTTAAGACCTGTTTGATTTCTAGGGCAAAGGCAACTTACTGACCAGGTACTCGGTGTCCTAAAAGAGTAATGTTTAATAATACTGATCAAGAACTTTAATTGTGAAATTAGTGTATTTGATCCTCAAGGAAGGATATAGCCTTTGGTCAGACCTGTGCATTTGGAAAATAATCCTGGTGTGTGTGTGAAAGATAGATTAAATACCGGAGATATTAGAAGACACCAGCTAAGTATCTGTTGCAGTGTCCAGAAAAGAATTTTGTTGAATAAATGAATTTCTTCAAAGGGCAACTTCATCTTTATAAGCTCCTCAGTAATTCCTTCAGGTCACATCCTAGCTGTGTAACCCTGGGCAAGTCACTTACCACTTACCCTTACCACCCTTCTGCCTTAGAACCCATATTGATGATATTGATTCTATGATAAAAAGTAAGGGTTGTTTTTTTGGTTGTTTTTTTAACTCAGTTGTGTTACCCTGGACAAGTCACTGAACCCCCATTTCCTAGCCTTTACCACTCTTCTCCCTCAGAACCAATACAGTGTTGATTCTAAGACAGAAGGTAAGGTTTTTAACAAACAAAAAACATCCTAAAGTCAAAGATATCTGAAAATGTCTGCTAAGATTGCTTTGTATTGGTTTAGGGACAAGAGTATATACCCTTACTTTATAGTTTCAAAGTCAAGTATATATGCCTAAACTAGTGATCATATTCAGAACTTTACCAAAATTGGGTTAAGAGAGTTGATGCAAAAAGGCAGTATATAAAATAGTATAGAAAGATTACTAGATTCAGAATCAGAAAACTTAGGTTCAAATTTGGACCTTCTATGAAATCCTCCTGTTATATTGAATGAGCCATTTAGGCTTCAGTTTCCTTATCTATAAAATGAGGAGATTAAATTAGATGACTTCTAAGGTTCTTCCCAAGGAAAATCTCTGATTCCCTGAACTTTTGAGGCCTTTAAAAATTGGTAACTCCTTAAACCAGGGGTCGGCTTAAGGCTCTCGAGCCATATCTGGCTCTTTTGAGGGCCAGATATGACTCTTTCTGCAGAAGCCATAAAGTCAATTTTTTTTTCTGGCGCTGTTACAGGAGCGCGCACTGTGAGCACTGCACTGCACGGCCAAAAAGGTTGTCGACCCCAGCCTGAAACAGATTCCCAGAGCCTACCTACTAATATTAGTCTCCAGAGTTTTTTTTTAGATGAATCCTGAGGAGTGGGATGGGGGTTGGCTTCAATCCCAACATAATTTAGGCCTTCATTCTTTGAAGAAACTAGGAACAATTAGGTGCTTAAATGCTTTTGATGGAAGATGATTAGAGTATTTAGAGATTACTGTCCCTGCCTACCAGTTAGTGCCTAGAGGAGATTTGAAGCTGAATTGACTCAAAAAACCCATCTTTAAGATGTTTAGATTGGGAGTCCTACGTTGAGTTTAGATAATAATAACAACAATCAGAGCTTTAAGTTTTTTTGTTTGTTTTTTAAACCCTTACCTTCCATCTTAGAATCAATACAATAAAAAAAAGAATACTGTTTTTGGTTTTCTGGGGTGAAATAGCCCCAGAATTGTTTTGGGCTAGGCCATGGGAGTTAAGTGACTTGCCCCAGGGTCACAGAGTTAGATCAGCTTTAAGGTTTGCAAAGCACTTTTTTAATTTAGTTAATTTAGTGTATCCTCACTGTTACCCTGGGAGGTAGGTGCTATTTTCCCCATCATATAGTCACACAGGTATTAGTCATTTTTTATATACTATTAATTTTGAGACTGGAGGTAAGGGTTTTTTTAAATAATGATAATAAAATTTACCAAGTCCTTTCTTCATAACTGCCCTGTTGAGGTAGGTCACAAGTATTAAGTAACTTCTTTGGTTTCACAGCTAGCTAGTAACTCAGAGCTGGAATTTTAATCCAAATCTGTCACCAAGCCCAAAGCTCTATCTACTGCTATGGGTAAGCAAATTACAGCAAACTGTACAAATGACAAAGAATTGCTAAAGAATGCAAAGCAACTTAGTGAACAGTGATGAGGTTTAGTCAAGGAGGACTCCTTGTAGATAAATCCAGAACTGAATGAATCTAGAGGAAAATGATAGGCGTGGATTGGCTGAGTAAGGTGGATTCTTCAAATTTCTAAAATCTGGTCTCTTTTTCTTGCATCCATAGTCACAGGAGTCATTTCTTTTCCTCTGCCTATCCCTGGGGAGAAAATAAAACCAATCCTAAAGACCAGGCTTCTCTAACTATCTTGGCATTGAGTTGGGGGTCTTCAGCAGAGAATGAGCATGGATGTATGTTTACGGGTGTCTGTTTTGGGTGGGATGGGGAGTGGGATTGTTTATTGCCCAGCTCATGCTATACCTTTTATAGATAGGAGACTATTTCTACCTCTGAGATGATCCATCAACCTTTCCCCAGGCCTCAAAATAGCAAAAAGGGGAAAGAAAAGCTTAGATTGACTTTTATTAAAGCCACCAGTAAAGATGAGGGGCATCAGGACTGCAGGTAGAAAAAGAAATGGTTAACTGAATATGTTCAAGAAAGTAATCAGGGCACTGCAGTTACCTGGTCCAACTTTTCTCTATTTGGGGCATATTTTTCTCCTTATTCTTTCCCCCTCTGCTTTTGTGTGTTTGTGTGTGTGTGTTTCTGATAAAAGAGTCAGAAGCTAATATGAATGTCTTTTTAAATGTCCGCAGTCACATTCTCTGTCAGTTACATATTTACAGTCATTCATTAAATTAGGATGTGTGTTTCATTCTTCTTTCTTAGAATATTAATGACTACTTCTGGCTGAAATGCCATATGAATATTCATTAAAAAATCAATCAAATCCTGTGTCTGCGATGATGTCACTTGAGCAATAACTGGAGCAGCTATAGAGAGCACTATGGAAAAACGATGAATGCCATCAGATCTAATGTTTATTGAACTCACTGTGGGTAAATCACAGTGGGGTTTTGTGTGTGCTTCTCTGGGCATGAGCGAACGCTGCTCTAATTCCCAACTATTTACAGCTTCTGTGTGCACATTCCACCCTGATTATGAGCATGCATTGCTATGAAGCCTGCCTGTGTTAACATTCACGTGGCTACAATGAGTTTATCCAGGGAATTTATGTGAAATCATCCCCTCTGCATCCTCAGAGGCTGTGAGGCTGAAGACCACAGACTGTACCAGCAGATTATACAGTGGGAAAGAGGCACTCTCCTTAAGATTATCAATAAGAGTTAAAGGGAACCAGCATTTTTTTCCCCAAAAAATGCTTAAATCCGTATTTCTTTATGGTAAACCTTGCTACATTAGATAATGAATAAGCGATATACTTTGTTACTGTACTCAGCTGTTCATAATTTTATGATAATGGAGTCTCGTGCAACAAGATGCAACAATATAAGGCCAAGACAGAGAGATGAATGTGTCTGAATTCTAATTTCGGCTAAGCACATGGGTTTGCTGGTTAACACTGGGCAAATCACATAACCTTTCTGTATCCCAATTTTCTCTTCCCTGGGGTGGTATTGCTAAAGAGTAATTTTATATTATGAAGTTTGCTATACCAAGGATGTATCCTTAAGACCATAAGTCTTATGAGAGTAGACCAAAATTAGTTTTCTTTCACAACATGCCTAATATGGAAATATGTTTTGCATGACTGCACATGTATGACCAATATTGCCTTCTCAATGATGGGGGAGGGAAGGAGAGAATTTGAAACTCAAAATTTTTATTAAAAAATTTCTAAAAGTTGTTTTTACATGCAAATTGGGGAAATTGTTTTTAATAAGAGTAGACCAAAAAAGGAATACTCCGTTTTTCTTTAACCTTTTACTCTGAAATGTTTTTTGCTGAATTTGATACACTCTAATGCTCTTCTGAGAATCTCTTATGATATAGTGTGTATGGCCAGCCTTGGAACCAGAAAGATCTAGATTTACCTCAGATGTATACTAGACATACCTCAGATGTATACTAGCTGTGTGCCCATGGACAAATTACTTAATTGTACTGACTTTGTTCACTTCAAATTCCTGTTATCAAATCTTGCCTGTGCTACCACTATTGCATGGCAATCCTTTAGTCCTTTTATTATTCCATATGAGGGAAGCCTTCTCTTTGCCAAAGCTGACTCCTTTCCACTTAGATCCTATTCTTGACTTCTCTCCAAGAGTTTTTACTGTCTCAATCATCTCTTTCTCTTATATTTAGTCTTTCTTTATCTGCTGATTCCTTCCCTACCAAGTACAAACAAAAACAAAAACTTAACCCTGCTGTTCTCCCAAGTCATCAGATTTTATCTTTCTTTCATTACCAAATTCATAGAAAAGATTCTCATTTGTTGCTTCCATTTCCCAAACTCTGCTTACTTCTGGGTCCCTTACATTCTGGCTTCCTGTCCTTCTAGAGAAGGGAAACTGCCCTCTCTAAGGTTACCAGTGATCTCTTAACTGCTGAATTTAATGGACTGAGACATTATTCTTTTTGAACTCTAGAGCTTTTGAAACTGTCAACAACTTCCTTAGAAATTCTTTCCTCCCTTGACTTTCTGTCTGCATTGTCCTCCTGATTCTCCTAGATGTTGAACTATTCCTTAGTCTCCTTTACTGGACATTTTCTTCTTCCCATCTGCTAACTGTGGATATGCTCTAACCTGAGCCCTCCTCTCTCATTGACTTCCATGGGATCAATTATTATTATCATTATTCAGACAGACCCTGATCCGATTATAATTTCCTTCTTGAATTTCAGGCCTGTATTAATCCGTGCTGAGTATCTCCAACTAGATATCTTGCAGGCATCTCAAACAGGACAGGTTCAAAATTGAACTCTCACCAAACCCATCTCTCTTCTGATGGTCTCCATTTTTACTGATAAACTACAATCTTCCAGGTACTCTTGTAGAATCTTTAGCTTACTTCCAGACACAGGTCACGGGCCACCTCACACAAAGGCCCTCAGTTCCTTAGATTCTCAGAGTCTTTAGCACTCTTGAAATTATTTCATGTTATAGTGTATATTCTTTATACTTATCTAAGAAGACTTTGACCTCACTTTTAGAGTGAGGTCAACTACATTTTCCCCTTCAGTGTTCTAAGGGTATCCCTAATGGGTTGGAATAATTTTTCTCTGAGCCCTCCCCACTGTTACTTGCTAGTGCGGTGATGGCAATCCTACGACATGTGTGTCAGCACTGACACAGTAGCCATTTTCGATGACACTCAACCACATACAGAGAAGTGTGGAGCTTCATGCTGAGGATGAAACATTTGCTGTAGTGAAGTATAGACACTCTGTACACTATAGATGACAATTCTACCTATATTAATTTACCTATTTTGATTTATTAAATAGTTATATATTATAATTATACATTTTTGTTATTTAAACTATAAATATCATGAAATTATGTTTTTTTTCTTGAAGTGACATACCACCCAAGTTATGGTTTTTTGGCAAATTTTGACACACCAAGCTCAAAAGGTTGCCTATCAATATGCTAGTGATTAGTTCCCCAATTCTATTTAACTAATTACTATCAATTATCTTTTACAAAGGGATATTTACTATGAAGATATAGTAAGAGCAGAAGTCAAATATTCCCCCCAACCCCCAACACCTAAGGGCATACTTTCCCTACTTTAGATCTCAACAGAATCAAAGTAATTCCTGTGTAGCATTAGCCCCCACCAAGTTCACTTCCAAATGCATCATGACCTATGGAGGGATGAGTCTGCCTCTCTCCTGGATTGGGTAGGGCAGGTTGCTTGACACTTTGCTCCTGACTCTGGCTTAGTAGTGCACTCTCCTACCCATAGAAGTTTCCAAGGTCATTGCTATCTCCAATCTATTTCATTTAAAAAACAGGAAAGAATAGACATACTAGAAGAAGTAACCCTAGAATCCAGGAGGACATAAAGACCTGAGACTTCTCCACTAAGAGCTTAATCCTTATCTCCTCACTTAACACCACCAGGCTGGAATGAGGATCTCCCTTGTTTTGACTTTTTGAATGTACCCCAGATTGGGCTATGCAGCACACCTCTATAGATCTCTTCATGATAAGGTTAGAATACCAGAACCAGTTATGAAATGTTTATACATGCCTTAAATCAGGGAGCAGAATATTTCTATTACATGCTATACTTTCCCAGAAGCAGGCACTCCAGCCTATTCCACATGGAGATTATCTTCCTTAACCTTAGCTCTCCTATAACATCCCCAAGTATCATGTAACCTCCTTGAAGACTTGGGCTATTTTCACTTTTTGTCTATTCCTCACCCCCACTCCAGTGCCTAGCACAGTACCTTGCACATACTAGGTTCTTTCTTTGCCTTAGAATTGAATTGGTTTTAAACAAACTCAGAGCCTCAAGTAATTCTCTCAACTATAAATTGCAGAGAAATTACTCATCTGCAACAGTAGAGGGAATTTTCATACCTGATGTTGACTATACTAATGAAGTCATAGATCTGGACCAAATAATCATCATGTTCATAATCATCACTGGGAATTTATCAATGAAAAAGAGGGAATCATTTCCCCTTTTTCTTATTGGCAGAGGGCACATTTTTCCTATATATTCTCTTTGACTCCACCAGAAAGTGTTTTAGATTATATTTCAATACATTATTGTTTATATTGCATTTTTGATTCTAGTAAAATCCTATCCCTTCCATTCTTTCAACTGAGGCTCACAACACTGTGATGGGGAAGGAGGGGAGATGGTTTTATTCTCATACAAGAGTATCACACAACTAGGATCAACAGCAAAGCTGGGACCAGAATTCTGGTCTTGACAGCCCAATGCTACTTTCCAAAACCAAAAGAAACAAAACTCCCAGAGAAATATTCAGTTTAGAGAGTTATCATTCGGTTTCAGTCTGATCTCATAGCAAATGCAGAACTAACTCAAGCCCTACTCTTCATGTCTGGTTTTTTTTTTTTCCTAGAAGCATTTGTACAGAAACTCGGGCATAAAAGCAGCCCCTTATGGCTGCATTGCATTTCCATGGGTGTGTATTGCCCCAAAGATTATTTAAATTCCTGTTTTAAGTTTGAATACATTATTTATAATAACACCATGACATAATGGTAACATGAATTATTTGTATGTTTTTCAAATTGTACCCTGTAACCCTGTCAGTTTCCTCAACTATCACAATGCATAAAAGCTTCCTTAATGAATACTATTATCTTTCCCTAATGCTACAACCATAGGGCTGAATCAGCCCCTGAAAAACAGGCATCTACCTGTGTCATTATGCAAATACATTAGAGAAACACACTTCAAAATTCAAACACACTTTTAACTGATTCTTTCCCTTCAGCATGTTAGACTGGGCATAGGTTGGTGGGTATATTTCCCTTTCTTTAACTTATATTCACCTAGAGATACACAGCTTAACTGATAGTGATTAGGACACCAGCTTGAGAGCAAGAGACCTTATTCCTCTAATTATACAGAGTCATTTCTGTAGCTCTTTGTTTCCTGTGGTCTTGCTGTCTTCTAGGAGTGTAGAAAGTCGGTAGGAAAGGACTGTGTATGTAGTTAAGGTTGGGAAAGTTAATCGCAAACTATCAATAGCATTATCCTTTTTATTCCTCTCTTAAAAACAAACAAAACAAAAAACCTAGGAATTATGAAGAGAAGAACTAGGACGCTACTTTGAAAAACCCCCAACATAAAATAAAAAAGAAAGAAACCAGCATTTGCTCCATTTCCATTTGTAGATGATTTGGGTCAGATAGTCACTGTCTGAACTGATTAACCGGAAAGAAATGTGTTGTTCTTTGAATGTCTCCATTGTGTTGCATTACTGTTGTTTATGTTGCTCCAAGAGAAGCTTCCTGTGAGATAAGGGGAAGGAAGTAAAGGAAAGATAGGATAAGTGAAAGGATTAAACCAGGAGTTATGGGGGCAGGAGAGGCCGGAGCCTGGATGATTGCTTTTCTTAAAAAGGGAAGTGGGGAGAGAGTACACTAACCCCACCCCCCCAAAAAAAACTGTCATAAAGTGAGTCCTCTAGTTTCTTTGGAATGTGGAGGGGACTAGTAGAGACTGATGTCACTTTTTCACTTGGTCCAGTGCAGCACTTCAATCACTTAGTCTTTGACCTGACCTGAAAAGAGGAAGCAGATGTGCCAGAATGGAACTGGGACTTTTTCTCCTCTTTGTCAAGGATCCTGATGGTCCCATGAAACTGGGCTTCACACATTGGATGATAAACTTAATGGAAATTTCTCCTCTAAGAAGTGATATCATTTGGAAGCAGATAAACATATTCTTTTTTTTTCTTTTTCTTTTTTTTTTTTAAACCCTTGTACTTCGGTGTATTGTCTCATAGGTGGAAGAGTGGTAAGGGTGGGCAATGGGGGTCAAGTGACTTGCCCAGGGTCACACAGCTGGGAAGTGGCTGAGGCCGGGTTTGAACCTAGGACCTCCTGTCTCTAGGCCTGACTCTCACTCCACTGAGCTACCCAGCTGCCCCAATAAACATATTCTTGATGAGTTTAAGTAAGTTTTCCTGTGATCAATTTACAGTAGATCATTAAAGGAAATGGGGTGTGGAGGAATTTGAAGCTGACCTTAACCTTATGAAGTGACATCAGGGAGGGCAGCTAACTATGGCCTCTTCCAAGCTGTTCCTCAGTCTTCTTCACCCCTACCCGCTCTCCATTAGGAGTGGCCCTGGGCCCTGGAACATTAGAGAAGATCATAGCTATCTTGTCTGTCTTCTTAAAAAAAATTCTCTGTGAGGTACCATGGGCATTTGGCCTCAAAATGAGCAAAAGGAATAAATCTGTCTTCAGACATTTCCTATGTACAAGAGTCTCTGCCTTCCCCCAGTTTTTATATATCTAGAGTCAGAGTGAGGCCTTCTCAAAGCTGGCCCCCTCCACTTTCTGAAATCCAGGAACTAATCATCTAGGAGTCCATCCTTTCATCTTCTCTTAGTTTCCCTTGCTGCAACCCAAGCCTTTTTCTTCTCATTCCAACTCCAGTAATATTGCCTCTCTCCTCTTACCAAATCCAAGAGTGACTTCAATAACCCCAACACACACACATACACACACACACACACACACACAGAGCCTTCTCAAGAGCAGGAGGCAGCAGCTGCTAAACAGCTGCACAGCAATGTTATAGGAAAATTTAGGACAAAAAAGGAAGATTAGCGCATCCAATTTAAACCAAAGGGAGGAATACAGAAACTGAAACGGTATTGCCCTAATTTACTAGCAGAGAGAACCACGAGTTCTGCAGGCTGAAGAGAAACCAAAATACTCACCCAGTTTCCTTCTGTGAAAGAAAAAACACAAATCACCCTTCCTCTGAATAGGAGGCTCCACAAAAAATACAAAATATCCATGCAGCCCTCTACAAATAATCCTTTCCTCACAGATCTATATATGTACATATGATAATGTTTTATATAAGCACTATCATTATTATCTAGAATATGTAGTGCTTTCAGTTAATTCTACCCTGCTCTTTTAATTTTTTATTGTCCATGATTCTTTGCGAGAGGGTCAATTTCATCAACATATGCCTTTTCATCCACTGGCACAGAGTTGCCCTAACTAAAAGTTTCCTCACCTAGTGGCCAATCTGCATTTGAGGAGTACTCTGTAGTCAGCTTGGTTTGGTCCTCAAACAGCTAACCTAAAAAATATCAGGTTTCCATTTTTCCCAGTTTCCTAGGACCTATTAGAACCTATATCTTACAGATATAACCTTGAAAAGGACAGTCATCTCCACGCCCTGAGTATAATCTTAGTAGAAGCACAGGCCATCATATAGGAAGATGATACCTCTAACTCCATTGTCAGGAGGACCTATGCTTATATTTGCATCTAGTAAGTGAGTATAGGTAATCCTCAGCCATCTGCACTCTTTGCTTGGCCCCCTTTCCCCTCATAACTGGTATATTTGTAAAATAGGCTTCACCTTATACACAGTCTTCAAGGTGGTTAGTCCTCTAACTACTCTATTAACTGTAGCAGTGATCTTTTCTAATCCCACTCCTTTTCAAGACCTATTCACTGAGCTGTTGAATTCAGCTCTTATCTTGGACATATGAGGTAAGAGATGTTGATTTACAGTATGTGGCTAATGCAAAGAGGTTTTGGATGGAAACATTTTCTTACCACCTCCCATTAAAGATGAGGGGAAAGGAAATGCAGACCTTTAAATTTTCATCTTATAAAGTTATAGAATTATAGGATTTAGAGTTGGAAGACACCCTAGAGATTATTTAGTTTAACCACTCATAGATAAGGAAACTGTGTCAGAAAGGTTAAGGGACTTGCCCAAGGTCAAACAAGCAGAAGAATTAAAATTTGAAACATTGGTCCTCTAACTCCAAATCTAGTTCTATTTCAGTACAAGTTGAAGGTACAAAATTCAGATGATCTAGGTGGGGAAATAAAATGTGAACATTGTACTTGAAAAGAAAGCACATAGGTAGATCTTTGGATTCTAGATTTAAGATCCGAATGAAACCTAAACGAAAAACACACTTATAGTTTATGTTTGCATATATCAACACAAACACGTCTGTCTTATTTCAACAAAGTAGACCTTTGATACAAAGAGATGGATTGTGGTCCTAAAATATAAGGCTAGCATTCAGAACTATAAATCTTTCCTAGGGCAGAGGGGGATGTATCATGGAGTATGAATAAGGGAATGATGGTGGGGAAATGAATCCAGGAGGTCTAAGCAATAATTGATTAAAACTGTAGAGTTAAATCAAGCCAAGTCAGCAATCATTCCTCTCTAAGCTGCACTGCTGGTTAATCTTATAATTTTCTCTACCATGTCTAACAAACCTTTTTATCCTAGAAGTTCACTTCACCATTGGACTACTACTCCCATTGGAAGTACCCTCTGGCCTTTCCTTCTGATTGACTGGTTCTTCCTAGAACTTCCAGTTTAAGGAGGAGATCTAAGCCAACCATGTCTTCATTCGGCTCCAGCATTGGTTTGTACTTCTGTTACTCTCCACATCTACTCTTTCTTTCCTATGCCTTTGTGCTTGGTTACCTCCTCTCCCTTTTGTGTAATTTCCCCCTATTAGAATATAAGTTTTTTTGAGGCCAATAGGAACTGTCTATCTACTTGTATTTGTATTCCCATTCCTTAGCACAGTGTCTGGCACATTGTAAAAACTTAAATGCTTGTCAGCATCACTTAGACTCCATCCCACACCCATTTATCCCTCTTTTCTTTCTTTCTTTTTTCAAAACTCTTAGCTTCTATCTTAGTATAGATCCCAAGGCAGAAGAATGGTAAAGACTAGGCAGTTGGATTTAGGTGACTTGTCCAGGGTCACACGACTAGAAAAGGCCTAAAGCCAGATTTGAACTCAGAATCTTCCATCTCCAGGCCTGGCTCTCTATTCACTATACTACCTAGCTGCCCCATGCACCTCTTTTCTATGTAGCCCAAGCTCAGGACTTAGAAGGAATATGGGGGTGGGGGGAGGATGGGATGAGACTAGATAAATAATTTTCAGCAACTAACTAGAGAGGACATTGTTTATCACCTAATTTGGTCTCTCCTGGGGCTTTTAAGCCCAGTTATGAGAGAATCTTTTATGCAGATTTTCTAAGAGATAAGAATTCAGTAGTTTGAGATAAGGCCCTGCCAGAAGCCCATCCAGTAACTATGTGTTACATGGGAAGTTGTGTCTGGAGTAAATCTAGAATACATCCTGACCTCAAAGTCAGTGCTGAGAAAAAAGATGAATAGCTTTCAAAGTGGTAAGAAGATACAGACTCATACACAGCTGAATGCTTTACCTATTAAACAGTAAGTGACTTTACATGTCGGAGTTTAGAAATCTCCAACTCTTTGGAGCAAATTTACGACCTCAATTACAGACCGATGCTGGAGCAGATTAGTAGGAATTGAAATAAATGAAAATTTCTGCCCTGGTCGTTGTAAGGTGAATTAACATAATAAAAATGAACGTGCTCTCCCCAGGGTTCTTGAAAGTGAGCGGGTTTATGTGATAAACAGCATTAAAACTAACTGCCTATGCTATATTCTTTCAGCTGAGGTTTAAATGGCACTATCCCCAACTGATAAAGGGTGCAAGGTTGTGGAGGATGGAATTAGGGAGATGGTTTTTGTGGAAGAATCATATGAAATTAACAGAAAAAAAGAAAATATGGTGTCTTTTCTGCCTGTTCCCGCCCTACCAATATCGTGATCTCATGCTGGACAAGTTTCTATTACCCTAAAAAGACTAAAGGTTTGTATCCGGAAAGGAGAATAGAGTAAAAGTGAGTAGTTTTGTTTACAAACTTAGCTATGCTAACCCACCATCCAGGAAATGAGTTATCTTTTTGGGACATGAGCTCTCTAAGCTTAAACCTACTTTCCCCTGAATTCTTTATATACATGAGAGTCAGTGTATCACAGACTTTGGGGGAAATTTTGTACTAGCTCTTTAATGTACTCTTCTCTAAAAGCTACTTAAAACTGGTTGACTAAATTGATTCTCAGTTGATAATCTTGTGGGGAGGGAAGAATACTGGTGGGGCTTAAGCCAGTGGTATTAGAGAATTACCAATGACACTTCAGGGTAACTCTAAAACCCTGAAGAGATGTAACTAGCCTAACTCTAGGGACCCAACTCATCTGTGAGTGTGAGGATGGGCTTGAAGATGTCTAGGAGTTTACTTTTAGGATATGCAAATGTTCTGACCCATGGCTCCAAAAGCATGGTAGGTACGCTTTCCATGTTTTCTTGCCTAGTTCCTCTCATAATTTTGAGGCACACATTTATAAGAAGGTTAAGAAAGGGCCCAATCTATGGCAGAAATTAGGGGTATCATTTGTGATTGGAGTTAGAGATATAAACTGTAGCTAGGATTAGGGGCTCAATCTGGCCAGGATAAGATCTTAGTCTGAGGCAGGAGTTAGGGAATTAGTCTGTAGCTGGGAGTAGGCATATAGTCTGGCAGAACTCATGGCCTAGTCTATGGCCAAGGCTAAAGTTCTATCTGTAGCTCCGATTATGTTGTGGACTATGGCATTGAGCAAACTTAGATTAATAGAAAGATGAATCCCAGTTGTCCCACTCAATTCTTCAGACTGACAAAATCTATTTTAAAGGTCAGCAGACTGAATTTATGTTAGCACTATTTTCTATGTTTCTAATTAATACCCCCAACACACACACACACACACACACACACACACACACACACACATCCCTTCTATCCTACAAATTCCCTGTCTCGTTTAACCTAAATATTGGCATAACCAAGGTGGGGCAGATGGCATAACAGCAGCAGTACAGAAAGGATGGATGGAGGAGATCTCAGGGACAGAATGGAAAGTCCCAGTGATCTCTGTAAATGACTAGGAGGAGAAGTTTCAGGTACCACTTCTGTTTTCTTTATCCATAGTCAGGAGGTGTATTAGGTGGGCTGCCTCAGCTCGGGACCTACTTTGACCATTAGTTCTTAAGCAGTAATGGCTAATTCTGACAGTGGCCACCCTTTCCATAGAACTTCAACTTCTTTTTAAAGGCAGAGCAATAGTTCTAATCCAAGCAATCTAGAGACTTGAGTTGTAGTACCATCTCTGACTAAATCCCTTGCTCCAATGACTTTGGGCAAGTCCTTTCTGTATCTGTTCTCTTATTTATAATATAAGAATAAGAACACCTACCTGATCATACCTGCTAACTGTGGCTCTCTGCCACTATATATAGCTAAGTGATCTCATCAGCTTTCATGTATTCAATTATGTTTAGGTGGAAAATTCTTAGACATATTTGTTCTAGCCTTAACTTCTTTCCTAACATTCAGATTCATATCTCCAGCTGCCTATTGGACATCTCAAAGTAGATACCCAATATGCATCTGAGAACAGGCGTGTGGTCTGGTTGATTCCTGACTTAGTCTTTGGCTAGGGTTAGGGCTCTATCTGTGGCAAGGGTTGAGGATCAAACTGGCACTGAGCTAAACATAGGCTTAACTAAACACAAGGATGAATTGTCCATCCAGCTGTGCCTCTTAATTCCTCAGGTTGATAGAATCTATTTTAAAAGGTCAGTAAATTGAATTAATTGTAGCACTAAACTCTTAGTTCCCAACCAATACTCTCTTCACACATGGAAACCTTCCATCCTACAAGTTCAATTTAATATCTCTAAAACTGAACTCATCTTTTCCCAAAAAACTTCTCTTCAGAATAACCCATATTATTGTCATGGATACCATCATCCATTCCACCACCCAAGCTCCTGTCATTTCTACCTTCATAATCTCTCTCATAAACTGTCCCCTACCTCTTTTTCTTCTCTGTTGCTGTCACCACCTGGTACAAGCCCTCATTACCTCATGTCTGTACAACAGCTTGTTAGTAGTTCTCTGTCTCAGGTCTCTCCCCACTCCATGTTATCCTCCAATCATTTGTCAGGTTAATCCTTCTAAAGCTCAAGTCTGACCATGTCACCTCCTCTTCCCCATTCCCCATCCCAAGATCAAATATAAAAATCTTCCCCTGGCCTTTTAAGGCCCCTTATACTAAGTATCATTTCCAAGACAGAAGAGCAGTAAGGGTTAGACAATGTGGGATTAAGTAGTTTACCCAGAGTCACATATCTAGGAAGTGTCTTGAGGCCAGATTTGAACCCAGGACTTCCCATCTCTGTCCATGACCTGGCTCCGTATCCACTGAGCCACCTAGTAGCCCCTCACCCCTATCTTGAATTCTAAGATCCAGTTTCATTGACGCCCTTCATGATTTTCACACATTTCATCTCTGGACTTCAGGCTTTTTCACTGACTTTCCTCTATGCTCCGAATGTTCTTCCTCTTCATATCTACTTAACTAGAATACTACCTTCTACAAGAAGGCTTTCCTAATCCCCTTGTTGATTATTTTCTATTTATTCTATATATTGTTTGTTTGTACATAGTTATTTGGATCTCTCCAATTAGACCATGAGCTTCTGGAGAGCAGAGAGTCTCTTGTCTTTTTTTGCATCCTCAGCACAGTGCCTGGCACAGAGTAGCTGCTTACTAAATGTTTGTTGACTACCTCACAGGACTTGTGTGAAAAACTAAATGACTGGTAGATCTAGAGACAGATTTCAACTAAGCTGAAGATAAACTTCTTAACAGTTAGAGCTGTCCATTAGTAAGATGTATTGCCTTAGGTTCCCTATCTCTATAGGTGTTTGGTATATGGAGGATTCAAGGAGGACCAGTGTGGTTCAGGGCTGCTCTTCCACCTTTGGTGTCTACCTGTTATCCAACTCTCACCTGTGGCTCCAAGAAGCTATAGCATGTACAGCAGCCACATGCCTACAAATCCATCCCAGCAGTTGGGCTAAACCAGTTTAAGGATCATTGACAGACCTCAGACCTGTCAGGGAGTTAGAGGGATGTTTACTCCAAGCATGTGAAATCTTTATCTAGAAGAATGGGTGGATGTGAACAGTTTGTTCCAGTGGGCCATAAGGCCACTGAAGCAGATTCTTTGGACTACTTAGAGCTTGATCAGACATCAGAGATGCCAAGATCATTCACTGCAATCCCCAGCTATTACCAGTTGTCCTGACTTTTGCCTTACCGCTGGACTGTGATGATTCTGGAAGAGAGAATGAAACTAAGGACTGTTCTGTTTCACTTAAATCCAGTTCTCAGGCAAGTCAAGACATCATTCCATGATATCATTGGTCCACTTCAGAAAAGAAGGACAAACAACAACAAGGGTCTCCAGTTGGATGTTGGATAACTACTTGTCTGAGTGTTAAAGAAGGAATTCTTATCTAGGGAGAATCAGAAATACCAAACTCAGATGGAAACAGGGCCACTGAACCATTTATAAGAATTCCTGCTGGTCACACATACTGACTTAAAAAAAAACAACACGTATTCGGGGGAGCTAAGTGGCTCAGTGCATTGAGAGCCAGGCCTAGAGATGGGAGGCCCTGAGTTCAAATCTGACCTCAGTCACTTCCTACCTGTATGATCCTGGGTAAGTCACTCAATGCCAGTTGCCTAGCCCTTACTGCTCTTCTGCCTTGGAACCAATACAGATTATTGATTCTAAGGCAGTAGGTAAGGGTTTAGGAGAAAAAAAAAACTACTACATATTAAAATCTGTATTGCATTTTTGTCTATTTTGTTAAATTTTCTCCAATTATGTTTTAATCTGGTTAAACCAACTCGAAAGGATTCTAGGCTCAATGCAGTGTCCTGGCAGACCCCATACATTTGATGTCTCTGGAGATGACTTTTGAACTCCCTTTCAAGTCTGCGATCCTATGATTTGTAGATAGTAAAACAATGTGTGAAAGTTCTCTGTATTATATAAAAGTGGCATTGTAATATAAAATGGCATTTTATTCTAATGGCCCACAGGGATGAAGATTCCATCCAGACTTCCTGCTCTGCTTCCTGCCTGTTTTCTTTATGGTTGGAGGATAAGAAAAACTGCCCCTTTCCACCAGTACATGCAGTAAGATTTGAAATCGCTCTGACCAAGGCTTTCCAGAGGAGCAAGTCCTTTGTGAAAGGAAAGGTACAGTGAGGAGCATGCCCATCTAATGTCCTGTCATGGCAGATTGCATCTGACAATGGCAATTATTAGTGTCACCGTCTGTTGAAATGGCAGTTATCTCCAGAGGTCACTATCTGGTTCAGGGGACTTAAGATGCTGTCATCATGCAGCAGCTCAGTCTTACACCTTCTCTGGGAAGGCAGGAGTTACGAATATATACACACACAAAATAACCTCTCTAGGCTACAATGTAGATCTTTTTCACACAAGAGAAACTCTTAGGATGGCCTCTTTGGGAGGCGTGCCAGAGATCATCTAGCCAATCTCCCTCATTTTACAGATGAGTAAACTGAGATCCTGGAAAGGAAAATGACTTTCCCATAACCATATAGCTAGTGAGAGCAATCTAGATCTATAGGGCAATGACTATGCCAGGGTAACAAGGGATTTGCTCTGTTCAAAGATTGCCAGTTCCCAGATGGAAAATCCATCCTGCTAAATGGCCTGTGAAGTAGTGAGGGAGATACTAAGCATTAGTCTGAGGACCCAGTAGTATTCCTTGTGGCATTTCCAAGGCAGCTGATACCATTAGCCCTAAAACCCCTTGCCAGTGGGTTACTATGCTATTAGTCAAAGCCGGTCAGCCAGAGATACCATAAGAATTAAAAATTTTGTTGGGCAGATTAATGCTGATTAACAGCTTTGTCAATTAAATCAGTTCAATAAACATTTATTAAGCACCACCTACTTATGCAAAGACACTGACAATGTAGAAAGGTCTTACATTTTTGGGGAGGGACATTTCCCTCCACCCCTACAGGTATCATGGGGGTGTCTTTGGTCCAAAGGGAAGCAGAATAGACAACTCTAGCCTCTTCTCCCCTCACCCTTCTCTAAGGAAGATTTGTGTTCCTGCCAGCAGGAAAAGTAGGAGGATGAGGCTAAAGGCCACTTTGTTCTCCTCTGAGAAAGAGAATACTAGGCTAGAATTATATCTATCCGCTATCTTAAGCATTATTAGCTTAGGGCAGTGATGGCAAACCTGTGGCACAAGTGCCAAAGATGGCACACAGAGTGCTCTCTGTGAGCACACAGCTGCCCCGCCACCTCCACCCGCCCAGAGTTCATTACTAGAAAGGCAGAGAGCCTGGGGTGGGCCTGCTTTCCTCCCTGTACCCTTCTCCATTGCACCTGGGGACATTTTTCACATCCCCCGCCCCTCTGCCCAGCAGCCCAATGGGAGTGCTTTCTCCCTCATGTGTGTGTGTGTGTGTATGTGTGTGTGCGTGCGTGCGGAGGGCATGGCATGGCATGGCATGTAGTCTCTAAAAGGCTTGCCATCACTGACTTAGGGACTATAGCCAGACTCAAGCTAACTTCTCCTTGCTATGTCATTTTGAGGAAGGAGAACTTTAAGCTTTATACCTAAGATTTTGACTCCCTTCCCACCAAATACCAGTTCCATAATGAACATACATATAGCAATTTCTTTAAATTATCCAAATTTTTAGCAAAATGAAGTCAGGAAAGGTATACACAGGAGGATATATACCAGATGACACAGAGTAAAAGAGTTCTCCCACTAGGAGGAAGGTGACTCCTGAATCAAGAGAGAGAATCCTGGAGCTCATCTAAGGGGAAACTCTCCAGAAGTCTTTATTAAATAGGGGCATATAGAGACTTTCAGCTCAATTCATGTCTTCCCAGAGACTTTTCCTTTAGCACCCTGGTTGGCCTCTTCCATCTCCTTTCCCAAAGGTGAAAGCCGGAATCACCTGAATTGGCCCAAAGAGGTAAGAGCTCTGGGTTCTTGCCAACTCTCCCCTCACATAGGATGGCGTTCTTCTCCACCAATGAGGAGAGGGTCCTATGCCAACAAGACTAGGGCTACAACAGAAAGAAGAAATTGTTGCTTTTCTCTCTGTATATTTGTACACGCCCTATACATCTTTCTAGAGTTCCATTAGTATATTAGTATAGAATATGGGCACATAACTCTAGGGGACTAGAACCCAATTATCTGACTTCTAGCCCAGTTTCATGTATTTATTTATTTATTTATTGCATTGCTTTTCCTGATGATAGATATGTAATTGCTTTGGCAAATATAAAATGCCACAAAAAAAGTACTTCATGGAATCCCTTATGTCATTGAGCTCCCTTCATGGATGCAGATTGCAGCTCTTCCATGCCTTGTTAGATGGTCTTTATGAGTTGTGGCCAGAAAAATACATCACCTAGTGACCAAAGCTCTCTGATGAACCTCTTTGGACTCATTTTTTCCAGTTCTTGGACAATACATGACATACATACACCAAATTGCTGGGGTCTTTTGTTGCTGAGCAGCTATTTTCAGTCATATCCAACTCTTTGTGAGCTCATTTAGAGTTTTCTTGGCAAAGACATTGGAGTTGTTTGCCATTTCTTTTGCCAACTTTTTTTTGATAAATGAGAAAACTGAGGCAAACAGGGGTAAGTGGCTTGCCCAGGGTCTCACAGCTAGTAAATGTCTAAGGTCAGATTTGAATTTAGGAAAGTGAATCTTCCTGACTCCAGGCCTGCCACTCTTACCTATTGCACTATCTAGCTGCCTGCTAGGGTCTAACAATCTGAGACCTTCCTAGCTCGATATTTGCTAAAGGTTACATGCCGCTGATTTAGTCTTTGAAAAACAGAGTCACTTCAGCATCATGACTGAGACATCCAAGTAGGATTTTAGTTTTTAAAAAACTGTCATTTTAAAAATGCAAAGGATTATTATTATTATTAAAACTGCTTCCTGTATATCATCCTGGTAGGGCCCTAGGTTTTAAATAACTAATCTAATAAATTAATGTTTATCTGCAAGTGGATTTAGAGCTTCAACCATCCAAATAATGCATTTTCACAAAGGTGTTCTGAAAACAATGAGGGAGGAGCTTGTGAAAGAGACCAGCATTCAAGTAGACCTTTAGAACATTTCTAGAATCACACTAGCTAAGTGACTTATCTACTTTGACTCTGCTCACCCAGTCTGATATAGGGCAGTATTATATTTAGAGGAGGGATGCCTGGGCTCAAAAAGCAGCACCTCTATTGACTCTCTACTATCTGCATGACCATTAGCATATAAATCATTTAAGTTTTCTCACAGTCCATTTCCTCAATTGTGAAAATGAAAATTTTGGATTAGCTGCTCTCTGAGGCTCCTTCCACTCTTAATCTTTGCACCCAAAACCCTTGGGAAAAGTCCCTTGACCTTTCAGAGCCTATTTCTTCATATGTAAAATGGAGTAATAATGTTTCCTCTACCAGACTGGGTGATTCTAAGAAAAGTGGGTTATAAACATTAAAGAGCTATATATAAATGTTAGTATTATTAGTCACAAAAGTATAACTTTTTATCCTGCTCATGTCCACCAATCCACTCTACCCTTAGTGACACCCCATTGCCTCTCAAATAAAGTCCAAACTCTTTAGCACAGTCCTTAGTGACCTGATTCCAAGTACTTTTCT
Source organism: Gracilinanus agilis (assembly GCF_016433145.1). Lineage (NCBI taxonomy): Eukaryota > Metazoa > Chordata > Mammalia > Didelphimorphia > Didelphidae > Gracilinanus > Gracilinanus agilis. The sequence goes on along the minus strand of NC_058131.1, from coordinate 272,579,443 downwards.
AAAGCCTTATCTCCTTTCTAATCCTCCCCATAAGAACCTTCCATTCCAAAGATTCCCCTTCATTCTGGCATTTTAGGGGACTGCTGGAATTTTGCCCCCTGACAATCATAGCCATAAATAGGATTCAACCTGGTTAAATCTTAGAACCTCCAGGCACTAAAATAGGCTCTAAGCTTAATCTGAAAGTAAAATAAATGTCCCTCTCTGTCTAGGAGGCTTCAGGAGAAAAAGATTTTATTAAACAAATGACTTGGTTTTAACAAGGACAGCTGCAGTCCCCAGTTCCCTTCCCACTTTAGTTCTGATCAGAAAATACACCAAATGCCCAGATCATTTCATTTTCAAATTTCAACAAGGGTTCCTGGCCCCTTCCTGGCCTCCCTAGGTGCTTGCTATTTCCTCCCAATTTCATTCCAGATAATTCTGTACAAATGAATTTCAATCCCAAAATGTGGTTAAGAAACCTAAGAATATTGTTCCATTGTCTCCCAAGCTGACCAAACCATTTCCTGCTTGCTGGCCATCTTCATCAGAATCAACCGAGTTCATCTATTAAAGTATCTCTGCCTTTCTGCTCCCCAGGAATTGCTCAAGGCATCATGACCTAGAGATTTGCCAGGAAGATGCACCATTTTGCCCTTGGGGCATCACCTGCACACTCCAGGCAGTGCTCTTCTTCAATCCCATTCTTTTACTGGCTGACTACATAATACAAATCTACATTTTAAAAGCAACTCTCAGAGAAGTTTGCATTTTAAAAGCACATAAGTTATCTCAGGTACATTTCTACAGATGAGACGAGCTTCTCCTTTAGTCAGGTAGACTAGGTTCTCCTCCCTTCCTCACCTTCCCCCAGCCCCCACCCTTCCTCAAAAAAGATTTCCTAATGGTTTTTGACACTTCCCTAGAGTAGCATTTCAGAGAGCTTTCCTTGGAGCCAGGAAGAATTGAATTCAAGTTCTGTTTCTGATTCTTAATGGACTGGGTGGTCCCAGATATGTCCTTTAACCTTACATTTCCCTGAAAATGCTAACCAAAGTTGGTAAGGGAGTTTTCTTACCAAGGCTTTCCTTGCACCAGTGAAGTCGCAGCTGCAGCCTTTCTCACTTCTTAGTACCTCACAGTTTAGTATTTGTTTTCTTATTATTTTTGTGTACAAGTTTTATTTCTCCAACTAGATTTGTATGTTTCTCGAGAGTAGGAATCATGTCTTTGAGTGTCACATAGCAAACATTTTATTTTATTTTACTTTTTTAAAGCCCTTATTTTCTGTCCTGGTAACTCAAAAGACAAAAGGGCAAGGGCTAGGTTAAGTGACTTGCCCAGGGTCACACAGCAGGGAAGTTTCTGAGACCAGATTTGAAGCCAGGTCCTCTTGAATCCAGATGGGTCATTTATCAAGTGTGTTTATGGAACTCCCAAGTTTGCCCCTGTCCCTTGGGAACTTGCCTTAAGGGGAGTCCCAGACTGACCTGGGCTTAGACTGAACCTTGGACCACCAAGCATCCTAAATATCCTGAATATAGAAATACTCAAATCTCAATCACCCTTTTTGTCTTAGAAGTTTCTCCCATTGTATCAAAAAATCCACTCCCTGGTACCCCAGCCTCTGGCTACAGCCTCTTCAGCCTCTTAGCCAAGCCTGCTGGTAACCAGTCAGTGTATGGTTCCTGTCCTTAATTCCCCAAAAGGTATATAAAACTCCAAGTTCTTTTTCTCTCAGGAAAATCTCCTTTGGCATTGTGTTTTCCCAGAGACATTCCTCCCAGAGTCCCAGAGCTTTGGCTCTGTGTAGTATTTAGTGCTTGACTCCATGGCGGCCTAATCTTCAACATTGTCCCTTGTCTTGATTAAAAACTTTGTTCTAACTACTTTAGTGCTTCTGTGTTTTTCAAGGTTGACACATTCTATCCATTGTGCCTCCTACCTATCCCCAGCAAGCACTTTAATAAATTCTCTAGGATTGACTCTTAGACAGTGTCACTGTGAGAAACTCAAATAAACTTTGAATGAAAGCCTTTTATTTTTAATCTGCTATTTTATCAGAGGAGATACCTAACTTCTGAGTATAGTCTCTATGCTTTTCAAATCAAAGAAGCAGACATTACCCAAACAATAATAATTGTTTGCATTAATATAGCACATGCACATGAATTTGTTTTTTTAAACCTTTACCTTCTACCTTAGAATCAATACTATGTATTCTAAGACAGAAGAGTGGTAAGAGCTAGGCAATGGGGGTTAAGTGACTTGCCCAGGGTCACACAGCTGGGAAGTGTCTGAGACCATATTTGAACCCAGGACCTCCTGTCTCTAGTCCTGGCTCTCAATCCTGAACTACCCACCTGCTCCCCACATGAATATTTACATGGCACTTTATAATATGTTGGGGCAACTAGGTGAAACAGTGGATAGAGTGCTAGCCCTGAAGTTGGCAAGACTCATTTTTCTGAATTCAAATCTGGCAGCCATTGCTTTACTAGCTCTGTAATCCTGGGCAGGTCACATAACCCTACTTACCTCAATTTGCTCATCTGTAAAAATTAATTGGAGGAGGAAATGGCAAACTCCTCCAATAACTTTGTCAAGAAAAACCCAAATGGGGTTCCAAGACCTGGAAGAGCCAGACACAACTTAAAACATCTGAACAATGAAATTACAATATGTTATATACCTTGTTCCTCACAACACCCCTATGAGACAAACACTATTACTATCCTGATTTCGTAGATGAAGAAACAGAGCCCAAGACTTGTCCTAGGTCACACAAAGCTTCTAAATATCTGTGTTACTGTTTGAATTCAAGACTTTCTGACTCTAAATTGAGCTCTCTTCACCATCAATGCCTCAACTCTCTCTGGGTGAGATGTTCTCTGATACAACATGTTTTAGGAAAGTTGAGGGAAGGGAGAAGAGAAAGTTGGAGGCAAATGATGGGGAGATACAGAAGTCAGGATTCATTGAAATGTGGAGTCAGTGTTCCATTATGTACTTGGCTATTCACTCTAGTGGCAGACTCAACCTAATGAATTTTATGTGGCAATAATGTAGATGAAATGTCCTTCCCAGTTCCATAAGAATACCAATTATAACTCAGCATTAGTTAAATGTACCATCAAAATAAAGGTTTTCTTAGTGGGTAATCTTCTGCCCTTGCCAGGGAACGCTGAGCTGGAAACTGACTCGGAATGGACCCCGGACACATTTCTCCTAGAAAGACACATCTTAGAGCAAAAGGAAAGGAGTTCCTGTTATTGATTCATTTGCTTATTCATTGGTTCTTGACTATTTTGTACTTGGGTGCAGAATTCTTTATTATAAACAAGACTTAGACTAGCCGGGGGCAGCTGGGTAGCTCAGTGGATTGAGAGCCAGGCCTAGTGATAGGAGGTCCTAAGTTCAAATCTGGTCTCAGACACTTCCCAGCTGTGTGACCCTGGGCAAGTCACTTGACCCCCATTGCACATCCTTACCACTCTTCCACCTAGGAGCCAATACACAGAAGTTAAGAGTTTAAAAAAAAAAAAAAGATTTAGACTAGCAGAAAAAGAACCTTTAAAAAAAAAATTTTATGTCCCCTGCCAGATCAGCACAAGTCTGATTTTTTTTAAAATCATATTTTCAGATCAATGCTATTCCAAATTTAACAGCATTACAAGGAACTTAGTGACAAAGATCGGCTTCTTTGGTAGCAATAAGTATATTATAATTGGAAACAATAGAAGTTGTGATAGCCACTCAGTAAAAAGCTTCGAAATATTCAAATTTCTTTTTTGCTTACATAAATTATCATTTTGGGAAGATTGCCTCAGTTCATGTTTTTTGCTTTTAAAAATTGAAACTTGTTTTTGACTTACTCAATTTTGTTTGTGTTTTTGCATCTTTGCCAGAAACAAAAGTTTTTTAAAATTGATAACAATATGCATAATGTACTTCAGTATCATTTGAATAAACCCCAATTGGAAATAGTTGTCATCAGAGTTTTGTTTGTTTTGTATATGGATTGAGTATTTGAACCAAGTTCATGGATGTTGATTTCATCATCCTACTTTTAGTCATTAACATTTTTGCTTTTTTGCCCTTTAAACTTTCTAATTGTCCCCAACTACCCATAATGGGTATTAACACAAAATGAGGTATAATAAAAACAACTAAGACTATAAAGAGGCAATTATTATTTTACACACACACACACACACACATTCTGCTAAGGCAGACTGGCAGTCAATGATTGTACATCATGTTACTGGACACAACTAATGATTGGTTTTAAGAAGCCAACATTTAAGACGTGTGACATGTTTTGACCAATGGCTGATGATTTCCTCACATCTGTTAAGTATACAATACTATATGCATGATCAACACAGACAAAGCAGATGGTAATGTTCCTCTTCTATTAAAACTTTTCTTGGCAGAATCACTTGGACTACTTCAGGGAACCCCTGGTTTTCATAGAAGCCATTTAAGAAATGCTAGATTTGTATTCATTTCACCCACATTTATTAAGTACCTACCATATATAAAGTCACATAGTTAAATCTATACCAAAATAGATTCAATCTAATTTGATTCCATTGAACAGATACTTATCCATTGCCTTTTGCTGCCCAGAATTTGACTAAATTCCTTGACTAGTATTTGTAATCTAATGAATGTAGTATTTATGAAAACTAAATAGTTTTGTTCAGACAGAAATCAAAGAGGCTAAATTTCCAGGACTTGGAAGATAAAGATTAACAGGAGCTCAACTAAAACCTGTTCTGTTTGAACCATGAAGTGGAATGCTATCACTTAGGGACCTGGGTACCAGACCTGAGGCATCTCATTCCTTTCTACTATATCATATTGATAAGGTCTACATCACTTACATTTCTTTGCTACTCATAGTTTTCCTGATTATTTGTCTATAACCACCCATTTCACAGAAAGCAAAGTGATACTCGAATATTTTCTTGTCACATATTCAGAAATCAAGACTTATATCTCCAATCAGTTTTCCCAAGGCTACTGTACCTCTCACTGATTTCCATCTTTTCTGAGTTCCTTTAGTACTTAGATCCAACCACATAGCTTTTCCCTTTTGTTTCATGGGATGCCAAAGAATTTCATCATCACTGGTCCTCCCTGCTGGCAACAAGCCTCTCTAGTCTTAACTAGTGCAGTCTTTAGGAAGCAGACTTTGTCTATATAGAACCATCTTCAAACCCTTTTCTGGCATGGTAGAACCAGCCAACCAGAGCGTATGCTTTAACTGACATAACCTTTAAGAACTCAGGACCATCATCATACAAGGCATTTGAGTAGGACATTGCAGATGTTCACATCATTTTGCACCACGTTCTATCCTATCTGGTGGTGTTCTTTATTTTGCTTGTATGAGTCTTATTTACCCAGCTGGACTAATAGCTCTTCCTGCACTGGGACCAGGTGTCCTCTTTCTCTTAAATCCACCACATAACTTATACAGGGTTCAGGATGATGCTGACAAAATGCTCTCTACTGAGGGATAGACAAGAAGTTCATAACACAGGTCTGACAAAAATTGCCTAATCTCCACAAGGATCAGGCAAATAATTTATGGCTAAAAGCAAAAAATATTTTAGACCCTAGATGGCCTAGTTTGGCTGTCAGCAGTTTGAATCATCTGAATAATTACTTTCACTCGATTTCATTTTGTCAAATCTAAGTTCTTCCATCTCTAACATAAGCCAACAGTCCTAGACAAGTGACAGCAATCCAACCTAACTCTTTGCCTTATTTACCTTCTCTGATGCATTTTATAAACAAGAATATCTCTCCTAAGCTTCCTCTCATTCAGTAGTTTTGCTGTAATGCCATTTTATGCTTCTACTGGACATAAAACTAGAAAGCAAAAGATAATATCCATCACTTTTCCAATGACTGCCATTGAAGGGAATGAATATCATCAGAACTTGTGCAAGGAATATTGATTTCCCTAATTTTGGCAATAGACCAATTCCCAAGCACCATTTTAAGTAGACTCCAATGAAGATTCCCCACCCGAAAAATGTTAGTAAGGGACTGTAAAACATTGTGGAATTATTTCCTTTGCTTCAGTAAACTACTCTTCAGACAATAAAAGTTTGCTTCCCTGGAGAGAATGTAAATGCAAGGTATTTCTCTCAAGTCTGCCAGTAGTTTTTCTATTGGAGAGGATAGATATTTTTTAAAAGAGAGAGAAAAGAAAAAAAGTAACAAAATCCTCTTTGACCTTCAAACGGTTTATCAACATTATTGGAAACTCTGGGCATTATGTTTTTTCCTTGTCTCAGGAGCATTTTTTTTTTAATCTAACATTGTCCAGTAGTAAATAAACATGTTTTCTTCAGGCCCAGAGCACTTTTCAGATATCACATGATAAGTAAGAAATGTTCCCTTCCATCATAAAGCAATTTAAAAATGACAAGGGATGCATTTTAAAAACTGTGGGCAGAAAGCTCTTCTTACCTTCCTGTCTTCCTCCCTAAGATTTGGGAAGTGAATTACCCCCAAGCCAGACCATTTAAAAGTTTGACCTGTTTGGCCAAAGGCATGCAAGACAAAGTGTGTTTACCTTGCTTCTCTTGCTCAGTTTGAAAAGTCTTGAGCATTAATGAAATCCCTTCATCCTGAGCTGTTAGGAAACATTAAATAGTGATTTCAGAAACATTTGTTCCGTCCCTTCAGCCCCACTCTACCCTGCACAGGGATGTTGTGAGAACAAATGAAATAATATGTGAAAATGCATTAGAGCTATTGGGAAGCACACCACTGAACACATCTGCTCTATTATTATCATCCCTAAGCAGTTCCAAAAAAATAAAATAAAATTCAGGTATAGAAAAGCTAGAAAACAGAATGAAAGGCCATGATGTTCTGAGATAGCGTGGTATAATGGAAGGAGTGCTAGAGTTAGACTCAGGAAAAGTTCAAATCTTGGCTCTGGTTCTTAACTGGTTGTACTACCCGTCCCAGATTAATTTACCTTAGTTTCCTCATATGTAAAATGGTCATAATGCTGTAATGCTTGCACTTAGGTTCATTTAAAGAAAAAATGCACCATAAATTTTAAAATGCAATACAACCTGTCAGTCTAATTCAGTGCTATGTATACAATAGGTATTTAATATATTAATATTAAAATTGAATTCTAAAGAAATCTGAGAGTTAGTGCTAGAAGTGATCCTAGAAATCATTCAGTTAAATTCTCTTATTTTACAGATGAAAATGAGGTACCAAGAGATCAAGTGACAAATGCAGGGTCACACAGAGCTATTATTCATGCAATTTATATTCAGATAATTGTAGCTGCCCATAATAAGGCAATCTGATTCTGATAGTCAAGGCTCTTAACATTTACCTCCAACCTACCAGAAGTCTTATCACATACTATTCCCCTACCCAAGCTCTGCTCTTAAGTTTCAGCCTAACCTGATGACTTTTGATCTCTTTTCTAGTCTTTTCTTCTCTTATCTCTAAAATTTTACCCACACCCTCCACCACGCCAGAAACATATTCTCCATCCCTACTCATACCTTCCATTTCCATATGTGAAAATTCTTCCCTTGCTTTCAGACTCAGATCAGATAACATCCCTTCTGTGAAACCTTCCCCAACTCCCCAACCCTGCCTTGCCCTTCCCCCAAGGAGAAAATAGCCAAAATAGACTTTTCCCTCAGATTTGATACATGCTTTTTATATTTAGCTCATTCTTCCAGTACCTCAGTTATTGTATAATTAATTGTCCCTTCTAGCCTTAGTCAATTAACTTTTTTTTTTTAAAACCTTACCTTCCATCTTAGAATTAATACTGTGTATTGGTTCTAAGGCAGAAGAGCATTAAGGGCTACGCAATGGGGGTTAAGTGACCTGCCCAGGGTCACACAGCTGGGAAGTGTCTGAGATCATATTTGAACCCAGAACCTCCTGTCTCTAGGCCCAGCTCTCAATCCACTGAACCACCCAGCTGCCTGCTCAATTAACTTCTTGAGAGCAGGATATATATAATTTATCTTTATATTCCCAGGAAACTGCACAGTCCCTTGCATGTTGTTGTTGAGTCATTCTTCATGACCTCATGGACTTGTCCATGAGATTTTCTTGACTAAGATACTGGAGTGTATCAACTGGTTTTTTTGGGAACCCCAATTTTGCCGCCATCCCCTGAGAACTCACCTTGAGGAAAGTCTCAGACTCACCTATTTCAGACTGAACAATAGACCTTAAGGTACTTAATGGTCCCAATTCCGGAAGCACTCAGAGGCACTATATGAGGAAATTCACTGAAGACTGGTATGTGCAAGAAAGACTTCATGGAGAAGGTGAACCTAGAGCTAGACCTTAAAGGATGATTTGAATAGTGAGGGAGAATTAGCAGGTGAAAAGAAAGAACATGAAAAATCTTGGTTGACAGGGTTTCATTTGTAAAACCTTTTCTGAAATATATTTAGAGGTTCAAGGAATTGAACTCTTGGTAAATCTTAGGGGAGAACCTAGAATCATTCCAAAAATTCAGACAAAATGAAAATTTTAATTGAGCAAAATTTAAAAATGAGAATCCAGGAATCTAGTATTTCAGATTTATTTTGAAAAAGATATGAGAATCTTAAGAAAGAACGACTCTGTCCATGAACCAATAAAGCAGAATGTCTTTCCCCTTTCAGAAGAACTCTTGCAAACTAAGAAAATCCCAGAAATGGAATTGACCTTAGAGGTCATTCAGTCCAACCCATACCTAAGCAGGAATCCCATCCTTGACATCTCTGACATGTGTATTGATATTAGTCTCTATGAGGTCTAGGAGAACAAAGACAGCTATTCCCTTCTAAGCAGGCCAATGGCAAGAGTATTCTGTTTACGAACAAAATCTTACATCTCAAAGACTCAGCAGGGGAAATGTTTAGAAAAGATGAACAAATAAAAGACCTAACTTGTATGATTAGCTGATGTTAGGATCTGTTGCCGGGACTAAAGGGGCTTCAGAAGAGGATCAAAGAAACCAGTCAATGCAGAAAGCAATAGTTTCTTTTGTTTAGGATGCTTATTTGAGGTGACCCAAAAGAGAAATCCACAGGGTTTAACTGTAGACAGCCAATGGAGGCCGAAGGAGGGGCAATAGGAAAAGGGTACTAGGGCAGCCAAATGAGTCTTTCATACTGACATCACCAATGTAGAGCAGCCCCCTATCCTGACCCCCAAATCCCTGACTTGAGAGTAGGACAAATACCTGCCCCACTCCCCACTCCCCCTGTGGAATTGAGAAGAGGCAGAGAAAGGGATACAAGCAGGGAGGTTATCAGGGAGCATTCAGACCACTGAGGAAAGAGAGTCCCTAAGGCTGCTCCCAAGACTTGGCAGATGACTACAGTAAGCTCTTCTAGGGCTTCCTCAGTACCATGCTTTGGTGCAACTTAAGCAACTTTCAGGGTAACTTGTTTACCTGGTGGAAGAGTATCATGACAGTTCTAAAAATAGAACAGTTTTACAGAAATGGGAAAGGTCCCATTCTGACAAGGCTGATGGATTTCCCACCTTTGAGGTCAAAAGACAGAGAGAGAAGCACCAAAGGGCTAGAAGTTGAAAGTTTTTAACCTAGGAGCTTCCAGATAAAATAGATCAAGTTATAGGGAGGTTCCAGAAAAGGGACAAGATAGCAATAAAGGGGACCAGGAAGGGGGAAAGGACATGGTTAAAAAAATTAAACAACCTGTGAGGCAGAGAAAAACTAGGCCAGAAAAATCCAAGGTCTGGATTATAAACACCTGGATATTATTCTTCCTGCTCTCCCTTTTACCATTGAAAGAACAGGATACTCCTGACAAAGGGACTTTGCTGTCACTGGTAGCCAGAACTGAGGCTCAAATCTCAAAATCTAGTGGGACTCAAAACTTATAGGTAAGGGGGGCAGCTGGGTAGCTCAGTGGATTGAGAGTCAGGCCTAGAGATGGGAGGTCCTAGGTTCAAATCTGGCCTCAGACACTTCCCAGCTGTGTGACCCTGGGCAAGTCACTTGACCCCCATTGCCCACTCTTATCACTCTTCCACCTAGGAGCCAATACACAGAAGTTAAGGGTTAAAACCAAACAAAACAAAACAAAAAAAACTTACAGGTAAGGAAGAATAGGCTCCACTTGTCCAAGATAGTCCTTGTTTCTGCTCAGTGTATCAGCATACATTTATTAAGTGCCTATTCTGTGTCAGGTACTGACCCAGATGAGTGGATAGCAAATATAATAAAAGAAACCATTCCCTTATACTCTCATGGAGGTGACTAAAATAAGTATATGCAGAATATAAAGAGAATAAATTGAGACAAACACAAAGTAGCTAAAAGTAAGGTACTTACTAAAAGTTAGTTAAAAGCAGTTAAAAGAAAGAAAGGTATTTTACATTGGTATTTAGCATAATGCCAGGCACATGGTAGGTTCTTAATAAATGTTGTTGTTTTTTAACTTTGAAAGGGTTGGCATTTGAAGTTGAAGGGGTCAGAAAAGGATTAGTTTAATATGTGATGCTTGGGCTGTAACTCAAGGAACAGAGAAGGATTCTATGAAGTGGAAGTGAAGGAGTGCTTCACAGAATGGAGACAGAGTATGCAGTATCATGTGTGAAGAAAAGAGAGAAGGCCAATTGGTTGGATCATAGAGTACTACAGAAAAAGTGACATACAATAAAACTAAAAAGATTGGTTGGAAAAGTTGTATAGTTGGATTCGGGGGAATTTATTATTATTTATTTTTAATATTCACTTAAAAAAATTTAGAGTTCCAAATTATCTCCCTCCCTTCAGCACTCCTCCCTGCCAAATCCACCCATTGAAAAAGGCAAGCAATATGATATCCATTAGTCCTGGAGAATTTCTAGTGAACTTTTGTGGATTAAAAAATAAAAAAACAACTTTTCCCAAACATATTCACTTCTTTTATCTCACCCCTACATGTCTGGAAAGAAGATAGAAGATCAGTAAGTAGGAATTTTTTCACCTGGGCAAAAACAGGTAGATCATCAGGATGACAGACAGTATGACCACAGGTACAATCTGTTGGGATAGGGAGGAATTTTTCTTCTAGAGACTCCTGCCTAAACTCCAAAGAAGTTATGGAGGAAAAAAAGTCCCATAAGCTAGGTGACATGTCCTTGTAATTGGATGTGTGGGTGGGTGGCCCCTTCTGGTCAGTGTAGAGATGACAAATCTACACTGTGCTGAGGAGGAATCACAGCAGATCTCTGGGGAAAAGCCCAGTTATCCCAACCTCCTTATATTACTGAAGAGAAAAGATTATAACCCCCATTTTAAGGTGGAGAAATTAATGTCCAGAGGGGTCAAATGATTTACTCAAAGTCACAGAGCTAATCAATCAACAATCATGTATTAAGCACCTACTGGGTGCCCTGCTTTGTATTAAGTGCTAGAAATATGAAGAAGGCAAAATTGAGATAATCCCTGCTTATGTAGAATTTATAGTTTATCAGGGGAAATAATATGCAATTATGTAAGTAGGCAAGTAATAGAGACTGAACCTATGATTTCAGTGGTAAAAGGAATTCCTGGATAAAGAAAGTCTTTCTATCACTGAAGGTCAATAAATGCTCTTCAATTCAGTTGTTGTTTAGTTGTGTCGAACTCTTCATGGCCCTGTGAACCACAGCATGCTAATACTGTCCATGAGATTTTCTTGGCAAAAATGCTGAGTTTGCTAATTCCTTCTCCAGTTCATTTTACAGATGAGGAAACTGAGGCAAACAGGGTTAAGTGACTTGCCCAGGGTCACATAGATAGTAAGTGTCTGAGGTCAAATTTGAATTTAGGAAGATGAGTCTTTCTGACTCCAGGCCCAGTGTCCTACTACTTCCAATTCAATGCCTCTTCAGTTTAGAGAACTGCCCATGACCCTCAGAGAGAAATAATTTACTAGTGTCATATAGCAAATTAATATTGGAAGCATGGTTTGAACTCAAATCTTTTTGGCTCTGAGGCCAGCCTCTCTCCATTTCTTTATGCTGCCTCTACATGGACATGCCTGAAAAACAACTAAGCAATAACACTTGGCAGCTGTGTGTGGGGACAGATTGGAAAAGGAATGACCTGATATAAGAAGACTAATTACAAGATTACTGCAATAGCAAAGACTAGAATCTAGATCCCTTGGCTTCCAACTCAGAGCCTTTTCAATTGGATCATGCTTTCAAGATCATGCCTTCTTGGGATCTGAGTGGGTTTGCTCTTGGCTTCTTCTTAGGTCTTCCTGAAAGTTGGAATATGGCTTTTAGCTTAGCTTTTAAGTACCACCTTAACTGGTTTCAAAATTATGTAAATTATGCATATTTGTGTTTCTTTTCTCTTAATCATATCCAACTACTTATGATATAAAAAAATGGGAAAATGGAGCCAGTTTTATGTTCATCTCAAAATGTGACTTTAAGATTTTTTTTCCAATGTAATTATCATAGTTTAACACTCATTGAGGGAAAATAAAAGAATAGCACCAGCAATGAAGAGCCCTTTTATTGGAATTATATTGCCTAAAAACTGGGAGACAGTGGACACATTCCTAAGAGTCCTGGGAGTCCTAAAACCAATAGAATAATCAAGTGGCCAGAGGTAGACCTCAGATCTAGCTGTCACATACTTCAGAATATTGACCAGATTTCTGTTTCATTGTATTTGTGCTCCATATTACTTGACATAAGTTGGTAGCTTAGAAACAGTTTAAATATAAAGAGATATTGCTTAAAATGGATTTTACTGTGTTTAAGAAATAGGTGATGAGTGTTTTTACTTATTTTCCAAATAAAAACGAACACAAGTTGTCACTAAGTATGGGAAGTTTAGTTATCAAATAAAATTTTTGACTAATTTCTATGAAGGCTACATAGGCTGTGGTTATTATATCTTGCCCTGTGTAAAGGTTAAATTTAGTGGTTGGACTTAAATTATATGTAATAACGTGGTCACAAGTCAGAAGTTTATTTACAAAATAGAGGGGAAACAATAAAGTAGAGAAATGTGAGAGAGGTTAGAGAAAATACCTATTCTAGTCCTCAGCCAGGAGGGCTGGTAGTGTGTAACTACTGAGGCCTCCTCTAAGATAGAAGATAGTCTCTTAGGAAACTAGGAAAGTAGTCAGCCCTTTTCACTCACTCAATGAAGTAACCTAGGAGTCAGAATCTAAGTTGAAGTCACAATCCAAGGCACAGTGAAGTTCCCTTAAAGACTATCTCTAGGAGACACTCTCCATGGGATTCAACTTCACCAGACTGCCTCTATCCCAAGGATTTCATGGCTTTTCTGTCTCTGCCCCTTTTCACAGGGGCCAATCATAGCCTCCAAATTGTCCAGCACTGCCCAGGGTCAATGTCTGTGGGATTGACTTCTCACTTCTAAAGGTGGTAACTCTCCTAGGATTCACGTGTTTCTGAGTGTGTGAACTCCCAAAAAGAATTCAAAAGTCTCTGGCTGTTTGAGCTCGAAAAAAGGGTGGAGCTCTCCAAGCATCTTACTGGCCTCTCACCTAGCACCAAGCACAGTGTGAATTCATCAAATGGTTCTTGAGCTCCTCCACCTAGTTCAAGCTTGTGTTGAGTCAATCAAAAGGTAGACAAAGGAGAGTTAATCCTGTCCTCACAATCTAGTAAGGTACTAAGTAGGGGTTCTTAAGTTATTGTTAACTAAAGGTTTAACTCCATTTAAGCAAAGAGAACAAATCCAAGTATAAACTCAGAATAGACAAACAGAACCAAGAATTTCCTTTCACACCTGTGGGATAGATGGCCATTGCCATAGTGCCATGGGAGTCACAGTCATAGGTTCAGGGTCCTTTGGCTTACTGTCACAAATTACTTACTGATCATTGGTGACCAGAGGGAATAGGTGAAAGAGTATGAATGACTCACTGCATTCTATCTCCTATAATGGAGATATTTCTCAAAAGGCAATTCCTAATAATAGGGGATCAAGACCATCCTCTGAAAAGGTAGCATGGCATTTCCTATGAATAGGCAAATGTCAATAATGTTATCTGCCAGCTAGAGGAATTTCTCAATTGCTGTTGTCTGAGAACAACATTAGGAATTAGAAGGCATGATTTTTACCTCCCTCTCCCCACTTCCATCCTACTTTTTGTTGGTAGGACATAGAGCTCTTTTTTAAACTCTTACTTTCTATTTTAGAATTAATATTAAGTGTCAGTTCTAAGAGACAGAAGAGTAGTAAGGGCTAGGCAATTGGGACTAAGTGACTTGCCCACAGTCACACACAGCTATGAAATGTCTGAGGCCAGATTTGAACTCCAGTTCTCTTAAACCCAGGCCTGACACTCTGTCCACTGAACCACTTAGCTGTCTTGCATAGAGCTCTTAATTTCAGAATCCCAGAATCTCAGAGTTGGAAAGAACTTTCTTTCAGACTTCCCTAATACTGTTGAGGATGTTACCATCCTTTGGAAACTTAGGGTTTTCCTCAATTCCTTACTCTATTTTACCTCATATCAAATCATTGGTCAAATATTATTGTTTCTTTTTTAATAACTCTCTCAGATAATGTCTCCTTTTTTTCTATTCACACAGCTATCACTGTAGCTCTGATCTTTTATCATTTCTCACTTGAACCATTGTAATAGAAACAATTTCCTTGCTTCAAGTCTTTCTGTAGCCCAATCCATCTTCTCCATAACTGCCAATGTGATTTTCTTAAAATAAATGTGTTTCTTTGTCACCCCCTTTCCCAGTAGACTTCAGTTTCTAAGATCAAATATAAACTTCTCTGTTGGGAATTTAAAGCTCTTTACAACCTGGTCCCTTCCTATCTTCCCAGTTTTCTTTGTCAAGTCATAGTGATCAAAAGTGGTATGTGACTTTCTCATGAAAGTTAATCATTTTGATATGGTTTCACTTTGAGACAACTTGTGCTTACCTAACTCTAGGTTGCCTCAGAATGTCTGACCTGGACCAGATAAAATTAAAATGAGTTTCCCCACCTTTGTTTAGTTCTGTATCACTTAAATGTTAGATTTCATGCCTTATACATATTTCATTGCTCTCTTTTATTGGTTTTTTAATTATGTGCCTTTAAAGAATAGATATTACTCCAAGGAATTACAAAATTATATCTTTTAAAGAGCACAATTCAGTGACTGTTAGAGATATTATAGTGACTATTGGTGTTGGGAAGTGAAAGGTTTCATGGATCTTTCAAGCCCATAATGATGATGATTAGTTATAAGAAAGGCAAAGGAAAGTATGGTCAAAAAGAAAAGAGGGAAGGAAGGAAGGAAAGAGGGAAGGAAACAATACCAAGAATTGATGAAGTATTGCTACAAAAGAGCTTAATTAGTCCTTAGGAAAACAGCTCAACCTGCAGAAAAACCTAGCATTTGGGGAGAAGGGAATAATTACTGATTCCCCTAAGATGTAGTGTAGGATTCTTGAAGCTAAAAAGAACAGAAAAAAGATCAATTAAAAAAATCTTAACCAATGTTTTGCATATAACTTATTATATGCAAGACAACACAAATCCTAGAGCCATGATAGTGAACCTAAGTGGGCTGGAGGGGGCTGCTTCCCTCCCCCTCTCCATACCTGGCTAAGGACATTTCTCACATGACCTGCCCCTCTGCCCAGCAGCCCAATAGGAGTGCTTCCTCCCTCCTCTGTCTAGGGTAAAGGGGAGGGGGGCTCAGATTTGGAGTGGGGGTTGCAGTTTGAGTACTCAGTCTCTAAAAGGTTCACCATCACTTGCCTAGAGTAATGAAGAATGGTAAAAGACAAATTTTTTAAACCCTTATCTTCTTTCTTAGAATCCACATTGGTTCCAAGGCAGAAGAGCTATAAGGGATAGGCAGTTGGAAAGTTTAAGGCTGGACTTGAAGCCAGGATCTTTCATCTCCTGGTCTGGCTCTCTATCCACTGAGCTACCTAGCTGTCAGAAAAATATAATTTTTGATGAGGAAACTCACTTTTTCACTCAATTTGAAAATAGTCCTAAGTTTTAAAGTCCTAAAAGCTAAGTAGACACTTCCTAGCTATGTGACCCTTGGCAAGTCACTTAACCCCTGTGCCTAGCCCTTACTGTTCTTCTACCTTGGAACCAATACCTAGGATTGATTCTAAAACAGGAGGTAATGGTTTTTAAAAAAATGATACAGGGGGCAGCTGGGTGGCTCAGTGGATTGAGAGCCAGGCCTAGAGATGAGAGGTCCTAGGTTCAAATCTGGCCTCAGACACTTCCCAGCTGTGTGACCCTGGGCAAGTCACTTGACCCCCATTGCCTAGCCCTTACCACTCTTCTACCTTGGAGCCAATACATAGTATTGACTCCAAGATGGAAGGTAAGGGTTAAAAAAAAAAATGATCCAGAAAAGTTCAGTTGAGCCTAGGAGATGTAGATATCTTTATCAGATGATATAATATCAATTGTAAAATTCTGGGGAACAGTTTTTTTTTTAAACTTCTGTGAGGTCTCCATTGATGGAGTGTTGAAAACTGATAAATATATTCCCATCTGAAGAAACAAAGTTGTTTTGGAATTACAGATATTCTGAAAAGGAGATGGAATACTGCTATATAAGAATGCTGCTATATAACCTTATATAATGCCACATATAATGAAAGATAAAGAAATTTATTCACAAGAGGGAGATAAGCATTCCTCAATCATTTGAGAACTGATATGATTGAAATCATTGAAAACCTATGGACTGTAATCCAGGGCTAGACTTAGAAAATGGTCTGTCCATTTGCTTAATATTCAATGTGATATGTGGTTTCATGATGAATTTTAAAATGTCTGACAATCTTATGAACTCAGTGTCAAACATGAAAAATAAATGATTGCCACAAAAGGAGGGCACATTGCATATTAAAAGTTTTTTTTAAGTTGAAAGGTTTATTGTGTAAGCCAATAAAGTTAATCATTTCACTTTGTGTCAATTGATTTTAAAAAATATTTATTTCATTCTACAAAAATCCATCTTTTCACCCTTCTAACCCTTCTCCCCCATTTAGAACAAAAGAAAAACAGCCATTACAAACATTTGTAATGTGGCTGTCTCAATGTGATTTGAAGGGAGATAAGAATAGACATCTGTAGCATCTCCTCTACCAGCCCTTTTCCAAGGGAGAGATTTAATTCCTTCCAGAAGAGGAGGTTGAGGACAGAGGCTAGTCATTCTACTCTGCTCAGACAGGAAGGGGATAGCTACCAGGCTAGAATTATATCTTTCTGCACCCTTAAATATTGTTAGTATAGGGGAAATAACTTTAAGATTCAAGCTAAATCTTTATTACTATTTATTAATGGGGAAAGAAGGTCCCAACTATATATACAAGGTCTGATCTTCTTCCCACCAAATATCAGGTCCACAATGAACATATATAACAAATAGCAAAGAAACCTATTTATTCAAGTCAATAACAAAAAATAAATCAGATAAAGTATATATATATATGTGTGTACCAAACAATACAGATAGAAGGAGCTCTTCCTTTGGGGGCAAGATAAAGATAACCCATTTAAACCAAGAGAGAGTCCTAGATAGCACCTTATGGGGATCTGCTTGGATACCCATTCTTTATTACTTCAAAGAGAAGCTGTAAATACATACATCCTTAGACTTTCTTTTGCATAGGACTAATTCTTTCCTTAACCTTTGTTGTTGCTCTTTCAGTCATGTCTCACTCTTCATCACCCCATTTGGGACTTTCTTGGCAAAGATACTGGAATGGGTGCCATCTCCTTCTCCAGATCATTTTATAGATGAGGAAACTGAGGCAAGGAGAGGCTAACTGACTTGCCCAGGGTCATATACCAAGGAAGTGTCAACGGCCCACATTTGAACTCAGGTCTTCTAGACTCCAGGCCTGCTAGCTACTCTCTCTCTTATTTCTATTCCTCTTTCCCTTCTGTTTCTCTGTTTAGTGAAATGTATTTCTCTACCTAATTGTGTACATATATATTTCTTCCTTCTTTTGACAAGTTCAGATGAGGGTGAAGTTTAAGTGGCAGATATTCCTACCATCTCCTTGTATAGTTGTTTCCTTATGTGCCCTCAGAGGATGTTTTCCAATCTTTCAATCTCAAATACCACCTTCTACAGGATCCCTTTCCAGATTCCCCCAGTGACTAGTGCCTTCCTCTCGAAGGCTACCTTCCATAGGTTCTGTATGTACCTACCTTGTACACCTATTTATGCAAACATTTTTCCTCCATTAGGATGTGAGCTTTTTTAGTGCAGGGATTGTTTGTTTCTTTGTATCCCTAGAACTTATTGATGGACCTGGCACATAGTAACTGCTTAATAAATCCTTGCTGATTGATTAATGAATCCAAGAGACCATCCACTTCAACTAGTACTTACAAAGAAATCCCCTTTATGACACCCTTGACAATCAACCTCGACTTGATGGTTGGGGAACTCATTACTTCTAGAGGTTGTCAGTTCTATTTTGGGTGTGACCTTGGAAAAGTCACTTACCCTAGCAGAGCCTCAGTTTTCTCAACTGTAAAATAATTAGATGACTACTGTGGTCCTTTTCTGTTCTAGGATTATCATCATATGACAACTTCAATTATGTAAGAGGGAAAAACCAGTTTTTTGTTGGATATATTCATATTTAAAGATATGGTTGCCAAGGAACTGAAAAAATACCAATTCCAAAAATGATTTTAGTAATTTATTTACAAAATATAGGAGAGAGTGGAAGTAGAGAGATGGGAAGAGAGTAGAGTAAGAGATCTAACTTAATGAACTAGATTTGTATTCAAGTCTGGGCTTTACTCCAGAAGGGCTCCAGAGGCCCAGTCAGAGAGCCCAAAAGTCAATTAACAAGGGATTTAGCCAGTAGGGCTTCTCCCAATCAAGGGAACCTCCTGAAGGTTATTACCTCCAGGGAAGTTAAGGTAGTCAGTCAGTCTTTTTCATTCACTAAGATCTCAGGGTCCCAGTCAGAGATCCTTCAAGTCCAAGCCACGAACAAGAATAGCTACAGGAAGTTGTCACTCTCTTTTTTTTTTTTACTTTTTTTTTTTTTTTTTTTTTTTAAATTTTAAACCCTTAACTTCTGTGTATTGACTTATAGGTGGAAGATTGGTAAGGGTGGGCAATGGGGGTCAAGTGACTTGCCCAGGGTCACACAGCTGGGAAGTGGCTGAGGCCAGATTTGAACCTAGGACCTCCTGTCTCTAGGCCTGGCTCTCAATCCACTAAGCTACCCAGCTGCCCCTGTCACTCTCTTTTAAAGGGGCTTCTTTTGCGTCACTTCCTGTGCCTTCCTCTTAGTTTACATGTCCATTCACAACAGAGGCTTTTCTTAGGATTGCTCAGGAGACAGTTAGTAAATTCTGATTCATCACTCTCTCTAGCACACATGGGTCACAGACCTCCCAACTTGTAAATTAAGTGGAGTTGTTTACACTTTTGGTGATTAGATTTGAGGATGGGCAAGGTAGATTTAATCTCATTAACACAATTGTTAAGAAATTTTTCTTTACATTAAACTTATATACAACTTCAACTAACTGTTCCTAGGTTCTGCTTTTTGAAAACAAACAGTACCAAAAGAATACTAATTTTAATATTCATAGTAACTGTAAAAGAACTGATGGAGACTGAATGCATGCTAAAATATACTATATTTTACTTTTTATTTATTTTTGAGATCTCTTCCACAAAATGACTAATACAGAAAAATGTTTTACATGATTGCACATGTAAAATATATATCAGATTGCTTACTGACCTAGGGAGGGGGAAGGGAAAGGTAGGGGAGAGAGAAGAGAAGAAGAGAATTTGGAACTCAAATAAAAAAATATTTAAAATTGTTTTTATGTGTAATTGGGGGGAAATAAGATGTTATCTAAAATAAATTTTAACTTTTTTTTTTAAAACCCTTACCTTCCATCTTGGAGTCAATACTGTGTATTGGTTCCAAGGTAGAAGAGTGGTAAGGGTAGGCAATAGGGGTCAAGTGACTTGCCCAGGGTCACACAGCTGGGAAGTGTCTGAGGCCAGATTTGAACCTAGGACCTCCAGTCTCTAGGCCTGGCTCTCAATTCATTGAGCTACCAAGCTGCCCCCTAAAATAAATATGAAAATAGTTGCTAGAATATATAAAATCTGTTTAGGTTTTACAATGTACCTTACTTATATCATCTCATTTGATACTGACAATGACCTTGAAAGTAAATTGTTTTAAAATGGGGTAATCGAGCCTTGGATAGACTTGGTTGACTCTTTTAGTTCATCTTGTTCATAATCATATGAGTGTGTCTCTCTTCTGACTATAAACCCATCATTCTTTCCATTATACTATCCTGACTTTCATACTTTTTTTGGCAGGATCTATGATGTCATTGATATAGGGAACTCTAAATGAGAAAACTCCCATGGAATTCAAACAGAGGTCTCTCCTTATTCCGATTCCAGTTCTATTTCTATTTTATTATGCTTTTTCCTCCATGTGAGAACTTTTCAAATAGTGGAAGACTTCAATCCCATCTCCCTGCTAAATCCTCTTTTCTCAATACTAAATATCTCTAGTTCTCTTAATAGATCATTGTATAGAAGGGTCTCTAGGCCTCTCACCATTCTGGTTGCCCTTCTTTGAACTTGTTCTAATTTGTCAGTGTTCTTCCTAAAATAGACTGTCCAGGCCAGAGTACAGCAGGACTATCTTCTCATTCCACATACAATTATTCTTTTAATGTAGCCTAAGAACATGTCAGGGTTTTTTGGTTGCCATGTCCCACTATTGTCTCATATTGAGTTTTAAGTTCATTTAAACTCTTAGATCTTAAAAAAAAGCCAGAAGCATGATATCTTTTTGTGTTATATCTCACTTTACAAAATCAGATTTCAAAATGTACCTCCCTTGAACCCAGAGAAAATCCTGAAAGAAAAAAAATGGTTTATTGAGGACAGCTGCTGCTGATGCCATCTTTAAGAAAATGTATCCTCTGAATCATTTTTCTGGTAGTTGAAATGGACCATATTGAGCTAGTCTCTGCTTTGTTCAAGAACATGCTTTTATAAAATTGGAAATTGGTCAGTTTAAACCAACCAATATTCATTGATCTTTATTCCACCAATCAGACCATCAATTAAAAAGGATTTAACCTCTTACTCAATGCCTGGTCCTGTGATAAGGGCTGGGGATACAAAGAAATAGCCAATATAGTCCCTGTCCTCAAGGAACTTGTATTCTAAGGGAGGAAACTGCCATGTAAATAAGCAGGTATATATAAGATAAGCACAGAGTAGATAGAAAGTAACTTTAGAAGGGAAAACAAGAAGAGCTAGGGTAAGAGGGGTCGGGTGGGGCTGATACCCAGAAAAGGCTCCAGCAGAAGATGGCATTTGTACCTTCTTGAAGGAAGCCAGGGATACTGAGAGGCAGAGGTAGGTAGGAAGAACCTTCCAGGAATGTAAGCCACCACTGTGAAGGCACAGAGAAGGGACCCTAAAATGTCTTGAGTGGCATATCATATAAAAACACTAAAGATTAGGAAAAGGTTGGGTTTTGACTAGCTTTTAATGCCCCCTCCCCCCCAAAGGAGTTTGTATTTAATGTCATGGGTAATAGGTAGTCATTGGAGTAGGGAGATAATATAGCCAGACCTACACTTTAGGAAAATCAATTTTGCTGCATTATGAAGGATACATTGGAGCATGGACGGACTAGAGGCAGGGAAACAATTAGAAGCCTATTGCAATAATCCATGAGAGGTGATGAGGGCCTAGATTACAGTGGTGACTTGTGTGAGTGAAGAGGGGACATATCTAAGAGGTAATATAAAGAAATTATGTTAATTGCTCGAGGGTTCAAAGATAAAGAAAACATGATTTCACCCTCAAGCAATTCACAGACTAATAGAAGAGATATGATATGTATACAAATATAATACAATGTAGAATAAGGCAGGTGCCTGAAAGTTATACAAACATGTATGACATATAATTCTTCAGAGGACATCACTTTTGTCCTGGGAAAGTAGGGAAGGTTTCATAGAAGAGGTGGCTTTTGGTCTGGGATTTAGATAATTAGGATTGTAACTTGACCATAGAGGGAAGAAGGGCCATCTGTCATGGAGTCAGGAGACTATAAGGAATGTTAGAAAAACAGCAAGCATGTTTAGGGGGATAGCCTGTGGTTCAGATTAGGTTCAGTCTGTAGCTGAGGTTAGAAGTTAGTCATGGTTGAGAACATAACAAAATTTTCTGACCCAATTGAAGATTAACCCTGTGACCTTGACTTCATTACTGAGAAAGGATTATACAGTGAAAAGAGTGATATGTATATAATCAGAGGACCTGGGTTCAAATCCTGCCTCTGTCACTACCTCTGAGACCTTGGGCAAGGTATATAACTTCTCCAAAGCTCAGTTTCCTCATCTGTAAAATGAAGAGGCTAAACTAAATAGCATGAGGTCCCTTTGCAGCTCTAGACCTACGATACTAGGACTCTTGGGTCCTAAACTTGAACTTGGGGGAAAGGGATACTTGGACTAGATCTGTTTTGACCATTTACATTTAGCCAATAATTACTAAGTTTCTCTTGGAAGAAATAATTGACTTGGAAATAATATGTAAAATTTAGATAGGATCATTTGAAATTAAAAGGACTTTCATCAACTAACAAACATTTATTATGCACCTCATATTGTACCATCTTGTTAACTGCAGATCTCAGAGATAATCAAGCATCACAGTCAGAGCTGGGATATTCCTTTCTGTAATGCTGTTGATCCTGTAATAATCCATAAAGGGCAGGGGTAAGTATTTGCTGTGCCATCAGGGAGGGCACCCAAGGCCTTTCCAACCCAGTCTCATGGTGCCCCCCTGAGGGGCTGGAAGGACAAAGGTACTGCTGATGTTCTCCTATGTTAATTTTCTTTATTGATGGCTTTTATTTACATCCACTTATTTAAAATGAGACCTTAGTCCAAATGAATGAGAATTTAGATAAATGTGGTGCCATATGGGCTGATTTGTTTAGCTATATATGACTAAATAGTAGCGTGTGGAATGCAGTGTGAGTCACACCGTGTGCATATTCTGCTCACACAGGATTTGAATGCAGACAAGGAGCTGCATCCAAACAGATTTCATTTTCTCAGTTCCTTCCCCAGAAAAATAATAAACTGCAACATTGGAAAAAAGAGTATTTCTTTAGCTATCTCCATAAGCCCTTGCCAAATATGCATATGATAATATATTTTCCATCTTGCCTAGCCAGCACTTAAGCGCAGCATTATAACACTGTACCATCGTAGCAGCAGCCTGTGAGATGAGCAGGGGAAACATGAGGGTTTAGAGCAATTTAACTCTTTAAGGAATATTTTTGGGCTACGGAGGGGGAATGTACCGAGGAGGAGGCCAGCCTTTCTTTATTGTGTTGTTTTGGATGCATATTTCAAGGAAGAAATTGACACAGCCCAAGGATCCACTGTGATTAGCAAAAGTACATTTCCACATAGATATTTTTTATAGCCAGCCATAAATGTCAATGGGTAGTGACTGTTCCCAACCAAAAGCCTTCCATGTTGGCATTTAATTTGGGATATACACATTTGGAGCAGTACAGGTGCATTTGGTAATAACACTTAGCTCTTTCCATCTCCTGAGCACTTTGCAAACATTAACTAATAATGCATTGTGGGCTGCCTTTGGAGAAGAGCAAACCGCCTCAGCGCCATGCACCCCATTATCCACTTTTTGAAGTGGGAAAACACTTTCTCCCTTTTTTCTGAGAAAGGGGGACTCAATATAGAAGGGGTCCTCAGAACTCTCTTGGGGCAGAAGGCCTTGGACCGGCCAGCAAAGGAACGGGATATTCTCTCTCCTTTCTTTCTCTTTTTCAGGTTTCTCCTTTCCAAGTGTCACCTGTTCGTTTCTCCTCTTCCCTTTTCCTTTCTTTTCTTTTCTCCTTTAATGTTTCCGGCTTCCTCTTGATTTCTAGTCTCTCACCTCCCTTATCTCCTCTTTTCTCACCCCTCCATCCCCTTCTTCTGGTCTCTCCTGTTTGGAGGGATCCTAAGCTGTGGTGTCCGAGTATATATATTATTAGTTGTAGCGTGAGTGTGTGTGTGTGTGTGTGTGTGTGTGTGTTTGTGTGAGTGTGCGTGCGTGCGTGCGTGTGTTTGGGAGGCGGTGCGGTGCGGGCCGGGCGCGGGACTGTCTCTTTAAATCACCCTCCTCCCGGGCCACCTCCCTCCTCTTCTCTCCTCCTCCCGCCGCGGTGCAGCCGCCGGTGCTGGGCGAGGTCGGAGAAAGTCCATGTGAGGAGGGAGCCAGCGGAAATCACTTCCTGCTGCCGCCGCCGCCGCCGCCGCAGCGGCCAGGACCGACTCGCCGGGGAGTGAAGAGGAGACGGAGGAAGGAAGGGACCAGGCTAGGGGTGGGGGGACGCGGCTGCCACTGCAGGCCACGGTGAAGCCCCTGGCCCCGGAGTCCCCGAGCTGGCGTCCGGGGTGCGTAAAGCTGCCTGCAGGTAAGACCTGGGGCCACCAACTTCTGTGCGTTCGCGTCAGTGCGGCCAGCTGTGGGGGAAGGGCGGAGGGGGGAGCAGATCAACTTGTTTACATCTGGAGGGTGCCCCCACCCCCTTTCCTGTTCTGGCTGTGCCCCGCAAAGGGAAGATGATGGGGGGGGGGAAGGCTGGGTTCCGACACTTCCTTTACATTCCTTCCCAGCCTCAGCTGTCCCACCTCCCCCATCCCCCGCTCCCAGAGGCATAGACCCTCTCCTAGAACCTTGGTGTGGACTGGGGGAGTGAGCGCCCACAGGCTCTTTTCTTCCCCAGCTGTGTTCCCGCAGTGGGAGAACGAGGTGTCTGTCCCCTTCACCAGCTGTGCTGTGCTAAAGGTGTGTGTGTGGGAGGGGGGGGAGGCTGAATGCCCTCCAGATGTGCCCTGGGAAGGGAATTCTTTTTCTCTTCCAGCTGTGCATGACACCCCCCCCCCACACACACACACGCTCACTCGTTCCCACTCCCGCTTGTGCTCCCCTTCAACTGTACCCTCAGAAAGTGGAGGGTTTGTTTCTAGCTTTAAGCCTCCCTTTCTCTTAAGGGTTTCTTTTTTCCCCCTAGCCTCTTGCTTGCAATGCCTAGAGGGTGGTTCTGTGCCCTGGCCACTCTCTTCAGTAGCCCCTCAATTAGCTAGTTCTTTTCCCAGTTTTATCCCCCAATCGTGGAAAACTACACTGTGCACAACTTATCTAGAGTAAGGGAGGATGATCCAGGTTTAGTCCCTCTCTGCACTATTGCAGGAGATTAAACAGCCTGCTGGGTTTTCTGTTGGCTCCTGCCTTCTTGGAATCATTCTTTTCTCTCTCTTTAAAAAATTTCTGGCTACTCAGACATTGAATATTCTAGACAAGTCTGATTAAATCTCATAGCTTTTCTAGTCACTCTTTTATCACTGATGGGCTGGGGGAGGGATGATTTAATCAGTTGGGGAAACTGTTGCTGCTAACCAGTAATCTCCTTACCACCTTCAAACTGTGGACCTTCCTTATTCTCTGTATTTTGATTCTTGTTGGATTTCTTGAGAAAGTTTAAATAATACCTGTCGTTCTTGCTTTTGCTGAGGATAGAAGGAGTAAATGCCCTTGAGGACAATGTTGTCTGACTAGCGAAGATTCATTTGTTGGCTTTTTTTTCCCCCCTTAAAAATGTAGCGCTGGGATGGGACAAAAGCATGGAAGGGAAAGGAGGAGAGTGTCCCCTTCTTAAATCTCTCCTGGACTTGTTTAAAGTCCAACAGTCTCTTTTGTTTATGGGAGAGAGAGAGAGCATGACTAGTCTAGGGGTGTGCTTCTTAAAAAGTCATCAATTCCCGCAGTGAGGGCCGGACTTAAGCCAGATGGATTCCGGCAGCAGAGAAGACCAAATCCTGTCAGATGCAGGCTACTGCCTTCTCTGCTGCAGGATCTGGGACTGTCTTTATTGATTCTATGTTCTCTGCCCTAGGGCTTTCTTTCACTAGTTGGACTGTGGAGAACAGGCATCTGCAAATCCTTTCGAATCTGCCTAGAAAGCCTTAATGCTTGTGGGATGTTAAGTTGACTAGGCCCAGGACGGCTGGGCTGGTATGTTTTCTGGAAGAGGAAGCATTGGGACCCAAGGAGCTTGCAGGTTTTGGAGATCTGAGCCTCAGAGATCAGAGGGAATTCCTATCCTTTTCTGACAATTGTGAACCCATAAATGTCTTTGTCTTCCGGTGGTGGTGGAGAGTCCTAAAAGTTGTAACCCTGAGGGTTGAGCACTTTCCCTGAGGAATGTGCAGAAATGATGCTAGAATGGAAACCTCTATTCTGGGGCCTATACTTAAGGTCCAGAGCAGCCTCTTGCTGGAGCTGTACCTCTTTCTGTGGCCTTTGGAAGCCATGCTAAGCCCTGCCAATAGCTAGCTGCATATTCCTGCAGCTGAGCTCTTTGCTAGTGCATTGGCTTAGGTGAGCAACTAGCTTAGCTGACGGGCCAGTAAGACCAAGGTCGTGTTTGATATTTTTTGAGGGAGGGGGGAGATTAACTGGCCATAGGATGAGTTTAGAGATGTTCTTAATTGTAGAGTTATAGTCTAAAAAATCTATGCAAATGACATTTCTTTTTAAAAAAGTTTACAACCAACCTTTTCCTTGATCTGTGTGGTAATATTCCTGACTTCTAACCAACATGTACCCAGTTTGTATTAGAGAATGTAATTCTTAGAAAGGAATGGGGAGAAGGGGTAGTAGTAATTACATGCATTCTTAAGTCATTAAGTTTAATTATCTGCTTTTTCAGATAATCCACCAAGCTGACCCCTTCCTTTGTGGGCAGTATAGAGCCGACACAAATGTTTTTCAGGGTCTTTTATGGTGCTGAACCTGGGTTAAAGTGGAAGAGATATTCTGATGGCCTGTAATAATAAAATGAAACTGTTACATAGTGCAAAATACTTTTTTGAGATGGTGTACATAGTGCGCTTTGCAAACCTTAAAGCTGTATATGAACATCAGCTTTTATCATTCTCATGGAGAAGCAGCTTTGCCATAGTGGGTAGAGAGCTGACTTTGGAACCAGTTCAATGCCTTAGACACATGTATGATACCCTGAGCAAGTCATTTAACTTCTGCTTTAGGCATCTCTTTTAAGATGAAAGATGCAGAGAATGTGCCAACCTATTATGGTTGAGGAAGTTCTTCCCCCAGAAGCTCTCAGCGCTAATTAAATCAGGTCTAGTCTCTATTATTTGTATCATTTCATTTGGTCCTCATTATAACTCTCAGATTTAAGTACCACAGTTATTTGTAAAGATGAGGAAACTGTCAAAGAATCCAGCAGAAATGAAAACAGGTGATGAGGGACATCCGAAGGGAGGGAATGGAAAGAGTGAACTAACTGGTCATTGGCTAGTTCCTCATGAATAATCCACCTCTAATCCTTTCCACATTGATCTAGAAAGTAACTGTCCTAATCAGACTGGACCAAAATATTCAGGTCTATCTAAGGATTTAAAAGGAGAGAGGGTGGGGTGGGGGAGGCTCGGAGGTTAATTGACTTGCCAGCCACCTATGTTAGAGCCACACAAATGAGAAAGTCCATTAGTATATACCAAGGGTAAGATTTATTACCCTGGTCTTATGACTTCAGATTCCTGTGCTACAGAGAAGTGTCAAATATGCAGCCCACAATACTTGGGAGTGGTGCCTGAACCAGATTAAAATGCAATTAGGAAATCTTTAACAAAATAAAAATAAAAATACAATAAGACATATATGTTTTAAAACTATATATTTTATATTTTAAAACTAAGTTAATATACCGCCCCCCCAATCCTTATGTATGGTTTAGTGACCCCTGTTTTTCTATTTGTCTGACTGGTGGTCTGGACCAGGACAAGAATATGGGAATATTTCTTTCTATGGGAATGTTAATTTCCCCCCCAAGCTATTAAGGGCTCTGGATTTAAGGTCATAGGATTCAGTGTCAGGATGGAATCTTTGCACCCCATATATTCTTTCAGTCTCCCCTAGTTCACTTCTATGATAAACTGGAAAGAGCCCTGGATATAGAACCATATTTCTAATCCTTGTTCTGTTCTCCACCCTCCTAAACTACCACTACCGTTCCCCCCACACCCCCACGTGACCTTGGTCAAGTCATTTGTACTTCTGGGCTTTGGTTTCCTCATAAAATGAAGGGAGTTGAACTATATGGATTCAAAGGGCTCTAAATCTATGATCCTATTATCTTTTAAAGTCCATTTAATCTCTAAATTTAATATTTCTATAATCTTTCTAGATCTTTGCTACCATGTAAAGTTCATAGAAAAAGGGAATCGTTATATTTTAGATTCATACAATAGGTTTTGGGGACTAGGGATTGGGAAGAGAGGGGAATAGGATTATTTATTACCCAGTGGGGAAAAGAGCTGGCTTTTGGTGTGTGGTATGATTTGCTTAAAGCCAACCAGAAAGAAAACATTAAGAGGAAGTGGCAGTCTTGTTGTGGTGTTTAAATACTATACAATGTTGCTGAGGGGTTTTAAATACACAGTAACAATGGAACTTTGTTACCCCTGTAACAAAGTGTGTTCATAAACCACTTTTATCTGAAGTCTGAACACCAAAGGCATTTCTTCTGGGATCCAGGAAGACTCCAGTGATATGGATGCCTCCCGATAGGCTCAAGGTCATTGGCTTCTTGGAGGAAGCTGAGCTGAGAACCCAGGTGCCTGGTTTCCTTCCCAGGGCCAATTTGCTTCCTAGTCTCTTTTCCCATTTGTTACCATTGCAAGCACATTCCAAATCCACCTAGTTGCTTCTACCACTGTATTCAGTGGGTTTTTAAATTGCAGAAACAAAGAAAGGCCTGCCCAACCCTACTTGTAAAGAATAAAGCACAGCTGGGATCAGATTTAGGTGGAACTGACTTTAACTCATTTCTAGCCCAAAGTACCTGCTATGTGTAGACTGTTTGGGAGGTAGGGCAGAGGAAAAGCAAAGATAAGATTTGGTCCTTGTTCATGAACAAGAATCTCTTAGGGGGAATAAATAACTTACTGGAGAGAGAAACTCTCCATTGTAAAATACCTAAGTATCCTGCAAGGTCCCTGAGCTTTGGTCCTCCACATATTCACCACCAGTCTCCCTGGCTGGAGAGTGGAGCCATGAACTCTTTAAAATCTCCATTTTAAGGAAGGAGCTCAGCTCTGAACATCTCACTTTCTACCTGACTGCTCTACTATGGCACTTACCTGACTTCCACAATGCACCCCTCAGGGTATTTTCCCTAGCTTCCACCCCCTCCCCTTTCATTAAATTGCAAGCTCCTTGAGGGGCAGGGACTTTTTTTCTTATTTGTAGTGGGTACTTAAATGTTTATGACTGACTGGAGTGCAAAGTGTCTGAGATGAGAGAGACAAGCAAAATGCTAAGAGGATGGAGAGCATAACTAATGACTTGGAAGACTTGGGTCAGACAGGTCTTTGGGGGCGAAGGTGGTAATTTGAGCCTCCATGGCTAGTAATTCAACTGGTGCCTCAGGTAAGAGGGGACATTTCAGGCATTAGACAACTGAATGAGGAAGGAAAGCATGGTATTTGTTATTGAGTTATTCTCTATTTAAAATCCTTCTAATTTTATACATTCAATTACATGAGATGTTACTGCACAGAAGTATTTTGCCTCTTTACCTCTAATAAGGTATTGGCCCCCAGCCTCACCAAAAGGGCAGAATGGTAAGAAATAATAGATCAAATGCTGTTCCCTACCAAGGTTCTCTTACCTAATAAAGCCTCATAATCCAACTTTCTGTTATACAATTATTTCCCTCTCTCCCAACCTTAAGTCTTCATTTCCAATTTTACTTCCCCCCAGGACAGTTCTAGTTTCTAAGATAGGAATTAATGGTGACTGATTTTCATGGTTTATATGCGGTGGTAAATGAGGCCAAAGGCACAGGTCTGGACTAATAAACTCTGTTATATTTCCTGGTCACAGCATGACCCCTAACCCTCTGGCTTGTTAACTTAGATTTTGGATAAAAAGGAGATTGAGCAAGAGAGTGAATGGCATAATGCATCCCATCCCCACAACTGGAAAAGGAGGAAACTCAACCCCTGGTAGGCATTGTATCAGTATCAGCCTATCACATAATTTATTGGGTTCCGGAATATATATGGCTTCACTATTTTTGTCCCTAGTGCCACTTTTGTTTGTGACTCTTATTTGGTTTTTTTCAACTTTTGATTCCATATCTGCAGCCTCTTTTGCATCTGTATATTCCCTTCAGGGAGAATTGGATTAATTCTCTTTGCCACCATTCTGGTATAGTCCCTCAATACCATCAGTTATTCTTTGTATCCTCCAATTCAGATAACTAGGCATATGACACTGGGCAAACTTACCTTGGGTCTCAAATTTCTTCATCTGTAAAATTGAGGGGGTCAGATTTAACTACCTCTTTCTAACTCTAAATGATAGATAACTATGATCCGTTCACATGTTGACAGAATAATCTCTTACATCCAGATCAGGTTTGCCATTTTTCTGCTTAAAAATCTTCTGAGGATCCCAGTTTTTTAACAAGTAAAGTTCAAACTCCTGCCTGGTATTAGACCTTCCTGGTATCACCTGTGGGGAGCATTAGTTTCTCAAGCTTTTTTGTCATTTCCCTACTACCAGCTAGGTAAACTATACACACTTAAGTATCCTTGCTTATATTATTCCCAGTGTCTAGAATCTTGTCCATTTTTTGGAAACTCCTCCCAAAACATCTCTTCCTCAAAGCCTTCCTTAAATCCTCTTAATCAAAATGAACTTCCTTTTAAAATCTCAAACCCTATGTTTTGTAACTCCTTAATGTGTTTATCACGTTAATACTGTTTTAGCTATCTGTGGACATCTATTTTTCTCTTTTGGACTGTAAATTCTATGTGGGGTGGGAATGGATTTTATCTAAATTATGTAGCTGCCGCCCAGTGCTCTGCAGCCTTTAAGCACTTAATATAAAAGACTTTTGTTCTGGATCTCTTGTGCACTGCGCCCCCCTCCCCCCAATCCCTGTTATTTAAAGGTAAAAATCTCTGAATATAAACTCCTTGAGGGCAGGGGCTATTTCTTTTGTGTTTGTATTCCAAGGGCTGAGCATAATGCCAGCCCATTTTGCTGGCACTAAGTAAATGTTTGAACTGGTTGAATTGAAAATCCTTAAGACCCAAAGGAGTTCTGAATAATAAAACTTCTTAAAGCCTGGCTGCAGGACCATAAAGAATTCAATAAAGCAATAATCCTTTACATTCATTCATTATTTCCCCCACTGTCCTGCTGTTGGAAGCTATGGGAATGATAAGTGCTACCCTGGCCAGGAATCTGAAGACTTGAATTCAAATCCAAACTTGACCACTAGCTGGGATCTTCATCTTCTTCAGGCTTCATTTTCCCCATCTACACATTAAAGAGATTGTAGTAAATCATTTCTAAGATCCCTGTTCTAAAACGGGAAATCCTACAGTGGTGCTTTTCCATGGTACTCTGTCATTCCCTATATAAAAAAACTGGAATTATATAAAGGGAGAAATGATATAATAATAGTTAATATTTTTATAACCCCTTAAGGATTGCAAAGTGCATTCAGATAATCTCTTTTGATTCTTAGAACCATGCTAGGAGATAGATATTATTTCCCCCATTTTACTGATGGGGAAACTGAAGCAGAGTCAGGAACCTATCCAGGATCACAGCTATTGTCATAGGTTGGATGTGAAATCTGGTCTACTGACTCCATAGTCTACCAACCACCCCCTCCCCAAACATCCCATATCACCAAAACAAATATATAGGGCCAATAAAGGTGAATCTTGCCCCTCTGGTCTTTACTGAGAGTTAAGCCAATTTGGTTTGGAAAAGTCTAGGTCTCTGCTCTGTTTCAACCCCCCTCCTTCATTCCTTTAGATTTTTCCCCTGTGGTAATTGGGTGGGTGGGTCCAATGAATTTCTAATATCTTCATTGGACTCCTTGTGATAAAGCTCAACATTTTTTCTCTGGCACTCTTTAATAGCTGAAATGTATATGGCACCTCACAAGATATTTTATATGCTGACCTTAATTGATCCTGATAATTCTCTAAGACTTGGGCATCTTTTATAGATCAGGTAACTGAGACTCCAGAGGTTTAGTGAATTCACTTGAGAGTCCCAGAATTATTATCTCAGAAAGGATTCAAAGTCAGATCTACATTTACCACTACTCAGAATAGCTAGCATTTATATAGTGTCTTATGGTTTGCAAACATTACCTCATTTTATTTCTTATCCACCTACTATTATCCCCAGGGCAGATAAGAAAAATGAGCCTGACTGGTTAAATGACTCATCCCAAGTTACACAACCAGGATCTTAGGCAAGATTTGAACTCAAGGCTCCTGGCCTCTTGTGGTCCCCTAGCATCCTCCAAGACTAGTGCTTTCTTTTGTACCCCATTCAATTTCCATTCAAAGCTAGATGCTATTCTACCTTGCTTGGTATATAAACTGTGTTGGGCCTAGTGTCATTCTGGAGCCTTCACTCTCACCCCCACCTCCCACATGTAATCTGATGCCAGGTCCTGTGGATGTTATTCTTGAGAAGAACCTTTTTCCAGTCCCCTGAAATGGTAGTCCCTTCCCTCTGATGACTGATTTGTCTCTAATTTACACTGGCCATATCTTGTTTTGTACATTGTTTTTGGTCTGTTTTCCTCTATAGACTGAGCTGCTTTAAAACCTGGACAGGTTTTTTTTTTGCCTTTTCTTTCTATCCCCGGTGCTTAGCACATAATAGGTGCTTAATAAATATTTAGAGACTAATTGTTCTAGAGGGATTTGGATTTGGAAGGCTAGTTTGGATCCCATCTGCTAATGCCATTTTACTTCTCTTCTTAGTTTCCTAATCTCTAAAAATGAAAGATGAGAAAGGCTTAGACTAGAGTAGTATGTCAAATTTATAATGCACATTATCTATGTTGCATTGGATTTTATTTGTTGTTAAACATTTCAATTAAAATTTAATCTGGCTTGGACCATACCTGGGAGTTTGTGGGCCACTTGTTGGACATCTCTGAACCAGAGAATCACTAAACTAAGGCCCTCTTGTTTCCAAGTTGGATAACTGTTTCCTATATTTTCCTTTTTTAAAAACCTTTACCTTCTGCCTTAGAATTTATCCTAAGTTAGCAATTGGGATTAATTGCCAGGGTCACACAGTGTAGGTAGGAAGTGTCTATGAAGTCACATTTGAACCCAGGGCCTCCCATTTCCAGGCTTGGCTCTCTATCCATTGAGCCACCTAGTTGTTCTTGTTTTCTATACTTTTTAGGGGACAGTTATGGGCTGCATTGGATAGAATGCCAGGCCTGGAGTCAGGAAGACTTAATTTTTCTGAGTTCAAATCCAGCCTCAGACATTTATTAGTTGTGTGGCTCTGGACAAGTCACTTAGCCTTTTTTGCCTCAGTTTGCTCAGCTGCAAAATGAACTGAAGAAGGAAATGTCTTTGTCAGAAGTATCTTGTCAAGCAAATTCCTTGGGGTCAGACATGACTGAAATGATTGAACAACATACTTTCTATGATTTGTTATAACCAAAATGAAATCTTGTTTCTATATATGCCATATTCTCTTGCTTCTGTGCCTTTGATCTGGCTTCCCACTCCTAGAATACCCTTCCTCCTTACCTACCCATCCTTGAAAGTCCAACTGAGAAGTCTCATTCATGAACTCTCCCCACCCAAGGCTAGACAAAATGAATATATGTATAGACTTAAGCATTTATTACGGATGGGTAGGTGGCCTAGTGGATAAAGAGTCAGACCGGGAGTCTGGAGAGGTCCTGGGTTCAAATTTGGCCCCAGATACTTTCTAGTTGTGTGACCCTGGGCAAGTCATTTAACTCCAGTTCCCTAGCTCTTACTGTTTTTCTTTCTGCCTTGGAATCAATATTGATTCTAAGATGATCATTTAATCCCTTGCTGTGTACAAAGCACTATGCTGTAAGCACTGGGGATACAAATGGAAAAGCAAGACTGCTCTCAAGGAGCTTGCCTTCTAATAGGTGAAGATATCACATAGAGTAGATTTTAGCTGTAGTCCTAATGTTGTGTCATCATCATTAATGGATCAGATGATCAAAAGAGACAACATGGATCTGAATTGCAAATCTTAAAAGCTTTATATAAATGGTAGTTATTATAATGTCCAGTGATTGAAAACCATATACATATCTGAGGTGGATAAGTTTTTTCAAATATTGAGGGCATCATCTGTGGATGATGGACTTTGTAGGGGGAGGGGGGAAATGTAGAAGGCTTCTGGACTGCAAGACCCCAGTAGTCCTGGGACTCTTGGGTTTACCTGTCCATCAGCTGTTGGTAATATATAAATAACATAAGCTCCTCCAATCTCCCCAGTCCCTTCCAAAACCCACCAAAACAAACTGCACATTCTAGGGTATTTTTTAAAGTGAATATCACTAATACGTCTCAGGAGGCTTTAAGCAGATGAAAAATTACATCTTACTACAGCATAGGGTGGTGCTGTGATCCATTCCTTCAATGCAAGTGGCACCCTCCTCTCTTTGGGCTATATATCCTAGATTCATACATGAGCAGTGTGTTCCCTTCAGTCTTTTGGGAACCCACCCTGAGTTGAAAACTAGAACAAAAAAGCACGTGTTCATCAAATCATTAAGCCAGATTTCAAATTTCTGTTCTGTTCGGTGTCTCTGATGACTTTGGTAAATAACATTTTACTGGTGTATGTAAAACTGCCTTGTTTGGATGGGGGTTTTTTGCTTCAAAAAATTATGGGAATGATGGGAAAAATCATGCAAGACAAAACAACCCAGCTTCTGCTCCTTACTTTGCCACTAATTGGCTTCTTAAACTTGGGCAGTGCACTTTCCTGTATCTGTAAAGAGGAGATTGGACTAAAATACTTTCCAGGTTCCTCCCAGCTCAAATTCTATTCTTATGGTAAAGTATTATGTCTAAATGTCTTTTGCCCTTAAAATAGATTAACATGCTTGGTTTTGTATATTGCTTTTGGTCCATACTTCTTGTCATTTCATCATTGAAATCTGGTGTCTGGTACCTAGAATGGCCCCTTACACATAATGGATATATAATTGATGAATTGAAATTTAGAGATGAGGAAGGGCACAAGACCCATTGGTATGCCTTCCCTTTCTTCACTCCAGAGTATTTTTCTCTTCTCTGACCTACCACCCAACCTTACCCATCAATCATTCTCTTTTTTCACCCTTACTTTCCATCTTAGAATTAATACCATGTATTGATTCTAAGGCAAAAGAGCTGTAAAGGGGGGGTAGGCATTGTCTGGGTTAAGTGACTTCAGGGCTCTTTTGAAGGCCAGATATGGTCTTTCTGCAGGAGCCATAAAGTCAATTTTTTTTCAGGCGCTGTTACAGGAGCGCACTGTGAGCACTGTACGGCTCTCACGAAATTACATTTTAAAAAATGTGGCGTTTATGGCTCTCAAGGCCAAAAAGGTTGCTGACCCCTGAGTGACTTGCTCAGGATCACACAGGTAGGAAGTGTGTCTGAGATCAGTTTTGAACTGGGACCTCCCATCTTTGGGCTTGGCTCTGTTCACTGAGCCACCTAGCTGCCCCTTCATTCTTTCCTTTTGAGAAACATTAAGTGACTACTCTGTGTAATGAATGGCCTTTGTGATTACATCATTGTTGATAACCTTCTTGACCTGTTTGTATTTAACACTGTACACCAGGCACTTCCTGATATACTCTCCTGCCTTTTGCTTTACTACTTCTACTGTCTTTTGATTCTTACTGTTTAGCTTTTTGTTCCTTCTCTCCCTCTTCCAGCTCCTCATCTTCCTTCCCTTTAAACGTGGATTTTTTCTTAAGTTTCTGTCTGATTATAGAGTGAAATTATCATAGGGAGTATAGTGTGGGGCTGAAGTATGAACGACACAGGAAACAGAAAGGCCAGTTAAGAAGCTGCTTTTTAAAAAACTCTTACCTCTGTTCTTAGAATCAATACTAGGTATCAGTTCCAAGGCAGAAGAGTTGGAAGGCCAAGCCAGAGGGATTAAATGACTTGCCCAGGGCCACACAGTTAGGAAGTAGGCCACATTTGGACCTCCCATCTCCAGGCCTGGCTTTATCCACTGAACCACCCTGCTTCCCCAATCCAGAGCCCTCTTCACATTTTCCCCCCTTATCTACAACTGGCTTGTTCTAGTACAGAGACTTCCAAATCTTTTTATACTTACAACCCCTCCCTAGAGCTCCAGTCTTCTATTTCCATTTGCCTTTGGATATATCCACCTAGATGTACCCATTGCACCTGAAATCCTCATTAATTTTTCTCTTCAATCCTCCTACTACCCCATTAATATTTCTATTGATGGTATAACCATCATCCCAGGTTTGCAGTTAGTCTTTTCCTTTTTTCTTACCCTATACATCTAATCATTTAACAAGTCCTATTATTTCTACTTGTCTCTTCTCTTTTAGCCAATCCTGTCTGATCCCATAGTTGCCATATCTCAGACAATCATCTCTTTTCCTGGAGACTATTATAAAAGCTTCCTAACTGGTCTTTCTGCTTCCTGTATCTTTCATACTCCTGCCTAACACTACTCCCTCTGAAAATTTCACTCTAATCAAAAGCTTCAATAAGTTCTCTAGTTTGTCTCAAATGTATCTAGTCTTATCTCCTACTCTTCCCTTTCATATACTAAATGCACCTTTAGTCTTCCCACATTGGAAGTATATTTTGCCTCTATAACTTCTTCCTCTGACTTTCTTTGTCCCAGAACCTCCATTTTAAGGAAAGTACCAAGGCTAGCTATGTTGTCATTCCTCTCCAGATTTTCTCCACCTGGCTTAATCTCTTCCTGTGACCTACTCTTACTTTTCAGTTCTCTTTTGTATATTGTCTTTCCCATTAGAATATAAAGGCAGCGACTGCTTTTCCTACCTCTTGATGTTCCTATCCAGTACCTGATGATAATTTTATTGATTTGAATTTATATTGGTCTGAGTTACCTGCCTTCCCTGTATTTGTTAAAGTATCTCATGCCTGGAATGATGATCTGTTCCCTGTCCCTCTTCATTTCTTCTACCCCAGACATCATCTGTTTTCTTGACAGCACCTCCTTTTCCTTCAAGGGCCAACTCAGATTCCACCTCCTTAAAGTTTTCTCCAACATCTTTTCTCTGTTCATGTGCCCCATTTCCCCCAGCTAACAATCAAACTTAATCAAACATGTCCTGCTCAAAATGAACAATTTGCTTGTGTTGCTACTTTGTACTTCTCATAGTTCTTTGTATCTTTAACTAATTAGGTTATTTGTCCTTCCCTTTTAGATTATAAATTCAAGATTTCCTGAAATCAGGGTGTAGGACAGTGATAGCAAACCTTTTTAGAAACATGAGTGCTGGACTGGCAGCCCCCCTCCCCACTTCCCTACTCCAGACAGGAGAGGAAGAAAGCCCTCTTATTGGATTGCTGGGCAGAGGGATGGGTGAAAGTGAGAAATGTCCTCAGATGAATAGAGATGGGGTGGGGAACAGCTCTGCCCAGAGTCCCTCTGACTTTCTAGTAATGACTACAGGTGAGCCCACAGAGAAGGCTCTGTGTGCCCTTTTTGGCATTTGTGCCATAGATTTGCCATCATAGTTGTAAAGTCTTTGGTCATTTAGTTTTGGGTCCCCAGTGCCTATATTTAGTAGGGGCTTAGTAAATAGATTCAATTGTGTGATAGTTTTGGTAGTTAATATTCTGGTTACTCCGACTAGATTGAAAATTTTGAGAACAAGACATGTGTGTATATTATTCTTTTTGGCATTCATAGTGATCAAACCTTACATACTTGAGCACTCAGTGCATTTCTCAATTGATGTTTAACTAGTTGATGGAATGGAGTTGCCCCTAGTCTAGATTCTTGTCTTTGAGTTTATGTCCCTGTATGTGTCTTTATCCCTCTCTTTTTTTCCCCTTTTTTTGAATTCTAGCTACTAGGTGCCCTATAGGAGGGTACTGTACCTTATACCCTTTGTTCATATGTCTGAGTAATTTTCCTGACTAAAGGGACCCCATTTGTTAATCCAATGAGGATCAGAGAAGCCATTTGATTCATTGATTCTAAATAAACAGTACTGTCTTACTTTGTTGCCTCTTCTGCCAAAACTCCCTTTTCTCTCACCACCTACCCTCACAAATAAAAACCCTCAAGATCTTTGTAAACAACATACTGCTTTTAAGAACCTGATTTTATTAATCATTTTTGTTTTTACATTACCTTCCTTTCTGAACATAACTCTCCTTCCCATCCTAAGCAAGTTGTTTCTTCTTCTAACAATTAAAAAGAAAGAGAAGAATTTATGGTAGGTTGTTGTTATGTTTCAGACTTGTTCTAATTCTTTGTGATCTCATTTTGGGTTTTTGTGGCAAAGATACTGTAGTAGTTTGCCATTTCCTTCTCCATTTCATTTTGCCTATGAGGAAATTGAGGCAAATAAGGGTTTAGTTACTTGCACAGCTTGTAAATATTTGAAATGTCTTGAGTTTTGTGGTAAGAGCAATATCTTATTTCCTTTCTCAAGACTTGGTTGATTGGTTTAAGGGAATCACAAAGACTTAAGACTGAAAAAATTTTTTTTATCATGCAAAACACATTTTCATATTGGTCATTGTTTTTTTTTGGGTTATTTTATTTTATATTTATCTCTGTGTTATTCATTCTTGTAAGTAATTAATCCTATAAAACCAAAACCTCAAAACATGTACCCAAATTAAGTTATAAGTCATATGTTTTCCTCTGTATTTCTACTACAACAGTTCTTTCTCTTAATCCCTCAGAATTGTCCTGGATCATTGTATTGCTGTTAGTAGCAAAGTCTATCACATTTGATGTTTCCACAATATTGCATTTACTATGTATAATGTTCTCCTGGTTCTGCTTATTTCATTCTGTATCACTTCATGTAGGTTTTTCCAGATCTTTCTGAAATCATCCAGTTCATCATTCCTTGTAGCACAATAGTATTCCATCACCATCAGGTACCACAATTCCTTCAGTCATTCCCCGAATAAGGAACATCCCTTTAGTTTCTAATTCTTTACCACAAAAAGAGTAGCTATAAATATTTTTTAATAAACAGAATGGTTGGATCAGTTCACAACTCCACCAGCAAATGTATGTGTCCCAATTTTGCCATATTCCCTAAAAAATTTATCATTTTCCTTTACTGTTAAATTGGCCAATCTGATAGGTGTGAAGTGGTACCTCAGAGTTGTATAATTTGATTTCTCTAAAAAAGGATTCAGAGCATTTTTTACATGATTATTATTGATAGCTTTGGTTTTCTTCCTCTGAAAACCGCCTATTCATATCCTTTGACCATTTATCAAATAGGGGAGATTTTTATAAAATTGCATATTGCTCATCATTGTAAGAGCACACTCATAAAAAACAAAAAAACCCCAAATAAAATCATAAATATACTGATGTGAAAGATACTTTCAGGGGGTAGCTAGGTGGCTCAGTGGATTGAGAGTCAGGCCCAGAGATGAGAGATCCTGGGTTCAAATCTAGCTTCAGACACTTCCTAGCTGTGTGACCCATGGCAAGTCACCCCCATTGCTTAGCCCTTACAACTTTTCTGCCTTGGAAAAAATACATAGTATTGATTCCAAGATGGAAGGTAAAGGTTTAAAAAAAAAAAGAAATCCATCCTATTCCAACAGTTATTTCTCTGGTGGTGGATAACATTCTTCAGTATAAATTTCAGGATTGTTCCAGATCATTGCATTGCTGAGAGTAGTCAAGTTTTCACAGTTGATCCATTGTGTGATATTGCTGTTACTGTGTGCAATGTTCTCCCAATTCTGCTTATTTCACTCTGCATCAGTTCCTGCAGGTCTTTCCAGCTTTTTCTGAAATCATCTTGCTTATCGTTTCTTATAGCACAATAGAATTCCATCACCAACATGTACCACGATTTGTTTAGCCATTCCCCAGTTGATGGACATCCCCCGAATTTCCAGTTCTTTAGGGCTTAAGACTCTTGGCATCAATTCTTTGCTTGAGTAACAGCCAAGCATCCCAGAGGATCTAAAGTCCAGAACTTGTGCTCCTCAGTGAATTATGGTAAGTAAATCAAGGGAACTTTACTCACTTTAGTCAACTTAAGGGATTGCCAATGCCTATGCTTGATGAATATTATTCTCCTTTGATGGTTAAGTAATTCCATTTTTTATCAACTCTTGAATGACCTATGAGTGTCATCTTCCATTATCAAACCCAAGTTACAAGGGGACTAGTTTGAGTCAGATCCAGCCCAGAACAACAGTTCAGCAAAATAACAAACACATCAACCATATATCTAACATATAATATATACTATTTATTATACATAATATCCCTTCTTTCTCCTTCCCTCTTCCTTTCCTGCCCTGGCTGAAATTGATAAAGGCAGGTAGGTACACAGGACCTCCATAGCGCCCCAGGAAAGAAGCAGTTATCTGGGAAGGGCCTTTCTTCTTCAGGCAAGCTACAATGTTTTTGGTCCTTCTGATTCCTATGGGATAATATGGTGCATTTTCTCTGCAGGCCAAACTTGGTCATTTTAACAATACATCCATGAAAACTATTCTCTGTTACATGACTAAAAAGAAGCCCTTTCTTCTGGCAGTTCCAAATAGTTAATATTGTTCAATTCTTTAAGAAATTGAGAGAGATATTAAATTTGTCATGTATTGAATACCTATTGTGTCCCACCTTGGAA
This sequence comes from Gracilinanus agilis, assembly GCF_016433145.1. Classification (NCBI taxonomy): domain Eukaryota; kingdom Metazoa; phylum Chordata; class Mammalia; order Didelphimorphia; family Didelphidae; genus Gracilinanus; species Gracilinanus agilis. The sequence goes on along the minus strand of NC_058131.1, from coordinate 272,538,649 downwards.
TAGGTAGGTGCTCTGGGGAAAACAGAGATACGCTATCCTTGGAGGAGACATGGAGGCTTCCTTACCTGTACTAAGAACTATTAGAAAAGAATAAATTATATTAAAAATTTTTACTTTCTGTCTTAGAGTTGATACTAAATGTTGGTTCCAAGGCAGAAGAGTGATAAAAGGCAATTTGGGTTAAGTGATTTGCCCAAGCTCACAACTAGAAGTGTCTGAGGCTAGATCTATTGAACCACCTTGCTGCTCCAATACATTGCTGCATTAAAAAGTGATGAGTTTATAGGCTTTTGGTGCTGTAGTAATTTATAGAAAGGAAAGTAATGGAACAAGTGGAGATTTAAAAAAATCTTTTGGGTAATAGGTACTGACCCCACAAAAGTTTTAAAACTTTAAAGTTTTCTACTAGACTATATCATATTCTTGAAAAATAGATCCCATTCTCCCTTTCCCTCACCCAGTAGATGTGGGAAGGTCCTGGAGACTTGTATTGAAACCATTATAAGAGATCTAGGACAGTATTTCCCAAACTTTGAGGAATATGATGAATCTGGAAACTCTCTACTATGATTTCAGCCCTCTCCCTTCTTTTGTTATGTCTATCCATTTACCTAAATCCCTACAGATGCTCAAAAATATTTTAAGTCCCCTTGCCTCTTCTTTCTACCATGGTCAGCACCGCCTTCTCCCTTCCTGTTAAAAATTTTCCAGGGTTGGTAGGGGAATAAAGACATCCCCACAGACCAGGAATGGAAACAGTAACCTAGGAAAGGCTGCCCTATTTCACAGAAATTTAAATTTTTTTCCATTTGATGCCTGTGGTTACACTTCTCATACTCTTTGGAAAGTGAGGGGATGGGAGAGGGTGGGAAGATAGAGGGAAGGGCAAAGGGCTTCCCAAGACCACAGAAGAAGCTGGAGTGGAAATTGGATAATTTGTCCTCCTAGTCATCAGGTTGCTGATGGGAGTGTCAATGATAGAGTGAGGAGTCAAAGTGTTGCATATCTGCTGTGGCTGACCATAACCCTCCTCATACATCAAGATGGGAAAATAAAAGTTAAAGTACTGAGTTCATTATTAACTCTAAACATGTTACAGTAATGAAGTAATTTTCTGGGATTGAAGTATATAATCTGAAGTTCTACTTTTTTTTTTACTCCTGAAAAAGAATTTTCATATAGGAGCAGCCAAGTTGCTCAGATAGAGAGCCAGGCCTGGAGACTTGGAGGGCTTGGGTTCAAATATGTTCCAAGACACATCTTGACTCTGGGCAAGACGCTTAACCCCAATAAACTAGCCCAGTGATGGTGAACCTATGGCACAGGTGCCAAAGATAGCATTAAGAGTGCTTCTTATGGGCATGCATCCCTCCCTAACCCCCAAGGCCTTACTTAGAAAGGCAAGGGGACTTGGCAGAGCTGCTCCCCTTCCCCCCTCCACTGTGCCTGATGACATTTTTTCACATCCCCTGCCCCTCTGCCCAGCATCCAGTGAGAGAGCTCACAAGGGGTAAGGTGGATGGCTCACAGGCAGGCAGAGCTAGAGTGACCCTCTCTACACTCCCTGAGGACATTTACTTGTCCAGTGAGAGTACTTTCTCCCTCCCTTGTGTGGGGCAAGGGGGGCAGGGCATGGCATTCCATCTCTAAAAGGTTCACCATCACTAGCTTAGCCTTGCCACTCTTCTGCTTTGGAACTGATACTTAATATTCATTCCAAAACAGAGGGGTAAGGGTCCCTATCAGGATGTTATGTAGCAAATCTCTTTCCCTACTCCTTTCCACATATATTCTATGAATGTTTTTTTCAATTATATGCTGTATCTCTTTTTCTCCCAGGTATGGGTAGCAGTTACCTAGTAAGATTTGTTAACTGTATCCTCTGCAGGTAGGTATTGTAGTGGGTTGGACTTGCAGTCAGAAAAACCCGAGTTCAAAATCAACTTTGGATAGTAACTATGTTTTTACCATTCACATACCCAGGCATAGCTTCATAGTAATTACATTAACTGATAGATTATTGAAGTTAGTGGCTAGATATGGAGTCAGGGAGATGTGAATTCAAATCCTGCCTTATATGCTTAGTAGCTCTGAGTTGCACCAAGTTGTTTGATTTTTGCCTCAGTTTCCTCAACTGTATAACGGGGATAATAAAAGCTTTATCTCCCAGGAGTGTTGTAGGGATTAGCACTGGTGCCTGGCATATATAACTTACTATATGGCAGGCGTTATGCTACTTAGTTTATCTACTAGGTGCCACTTATATTTGAGGTGATGCTTTTTTATTACCTATTCTTTTGATTGATCGGTACCAAGGGATCAGCTCCTTGGGCTTTATAAATATAAATTAGGCATCAGTGATCCATTCAAGGGCCTTCCTTTTCTGTCTTTGGTTGCTACATTTAGTTCCCCCTACTCCTACCCCCATCCCCATCCCCATCCCCTTCTGGGTTAGCAAAGAGCCATTCACCAGATTTGACTGAAAGATCAAAACTCCTTGGAATCTGGCTCTCAGGATAGCTAGGGGAAAATATATAGGTTAACCATGTACCAGAGGGTGAGGTTTGCAGGCATCTTTATTTGACCTTATTCACAAAGTGACAGGAATTGTGACAACCTTTGTGTCTTTTTTAGCAAATCAAGTGTTGTACCAGGCTTGCCTCTAGATGAGATCATTTGCAAAATATGTTTCCCAGCTTGCTTCGGGCATAATTCATCGTGTCAACTGCAATTGCTCATTTGTTAGGAACTGAGATTCATTAGCAAGTTCCTTTTTTTCCCTTCTCTTTTTTTAAAGTTCAGGAAAAAGAAAAAAGAGAAGAAAAAGAAAAGAAAGAAAGAAAAAAAACAACCAACCCCAACAAATGTTATTTAAACAGGCCTGGGAGGGGTGGAGACACTATGTTGGATGTCATTACTCGGGCTGTATTTCTCCACAGATGCTGTTTGAAAGTAGACAACTCTTGTTCAGGGACGTGAACTTTAGGAGAAAAGTAATTTGGTCCCCTGTGGGGAAAGGGGGGGGGGGGACAGACAAGTGGTTTGAATTGCATTGGCTTTTGTTGGAGGAATCCTGAAATGGGGACAGCCTCCTGGATTTCCATAGTTGAAAACAAGCCTGGGGAAACTGCTTCTGAAAAAGGGATGGATTCTGGGTTGATTAGTGGAGCCAATATCATGGAAATCAGACTGAACTGAAAGAGTGTTTAAAACCGAAGATGTGTTCTCAAATAGGTGAAATCTGTATATCTCTTGTGTATAAATGTATTCAACACTCAAATGGAAACCTTAGCCAATATAATTCCTCTCTGTCCTCAACATTAATTTCCCCTTATCTCTTCTCTGACGCAAACATCAGTACTACAAAAGTGGAGTTTTCTGGGCCTGAGATCACTGTTCTTCCCGCAAAATAGCCCTAAGATAATGAGCCAGTTTTCAGATTCAGTGAAAGGACACATGTATGCTTCTTTTCAGAACTGGCTTCAAAGTCCTAAGAGAATAACTAGGCTGATATTTTTTCTTTATCTAAAACATAATTTCCAAAAGGGTCAGATCTGGATGGAGAACCCAGGTCTGTGTCTCTTTAAATGAATCATTCTCTCTTCTTTTAACTACCCCCCTCTCTCGCCCCCCCAGGAAATACTTTAAAGTCTGTAGCCAGGCCCTGGAAAGGGGGGCAGAATGCATTAAAATGGACAGAGTGCTACTATTGGTTGGTGGCAACCTGCCCAACTACTGCCAGTGTGCTTGGGAAGCAAATGCCAGGGGGGAAGGAGGGTGGGTGGACGGGCAGGCGGAGGAACTGCATAAAAGTGACTATATATGGTCACTAGGGTAAGGAGAGAGTGCCTGCCTCCTGGTGACATCTCTCCAGTAATCGGGGCTCCCAATGTCCAGATCAGTTTATTGTTTTGGCAAAGTTGGGGAGGGTTGGGGCTAGGGGAATCTTAGCCTTGCTTTGAAGCCAGCAATTTGTATCAATCAGAGCTCTTTGAGGAGTATATTGATTTAGGAAGGGGGCACCAGATGTTTGCCTCCTTGGAAATCTGGAGCCTGCATAATTTTCAGCAGTAAGCTAGAAGAGAAAAAAGCCCATGTGCAGAGAATTGCAAGTGGGAGGCAACCGAAGGCTGGCTGACCTGCCTTTCCCAAGCTAGGAGAATTGGAGAAAGTTTACCAGAAAGAAACTAGTGAAATCTCTCCGTTAACCTATTTTCCCACATTTTTTGTCTGGGAAGGGTTACCTCCTTTGGGTAGTAGGATTACCATCTTTAAAATGTGGGCCACTCAAGAAGTGTTTGTACTGCTTTCACACAATACCATGGTTCCCTGGAGGACCAAAGCGTTCGATTCATAGGTGTTTGGCATGAAACTCAAGATATGAGGTCTAGTATTGTATTGTATAACATGGTGATTGGAACAAGCCCTGCCAGGGTGGCTAGTGTAGTAAGAGTTTGGGTTCTGGTATTTACTTTTTAGAAAACTTATTCTGGTTTTCCAAATTCCATTAGAAATCATTTTTAATAATTGTCTTCTAACTTTCTGCAATCCATGTTCTCTCCCTCCCTTTCCCCTCCCCAAGATGACAGACAATGTGATATAGGTTATACATATACTCTCATGCAATATTTCCATGTTGATTTGTGTTATGTTGTGAAGGAGGATACGTATCACTTATATTCCGGGGGAAAAAAACTAGAAATAAATGAAGTGAAAAATGGCATTCTTCAATGTATAGTCAGGCTCCATCAGTTCCTTCTATGGCAGCGAATAGCCTTGCTATTATTTACTTATGTGTCATAGCCAGCCACTTCATCTAGGAGCCTCAGCTTTCTCTTCTTTAAACTGAAAAGACTACTGCTGCTCACCTTACAGAACTGCAGTTGTGAAGGTAGTGCTTCATAAACTTGTGCACTGGGTCAAAGGATCTCACATGTGAAAGGATTATTTTTTGTAGGCATAGAAGAGGCATATTTTAATGGAAGAAGAGGAGAAGAGGAAAGATTTAGATCAGAAAGTACTTACTGCTTGGTGGAGGGAAAACCTGGGGATTGAGGTCACAGGCAGAGGAAAAAAGGGGACAGATTAAGCTGACTTCCTGACATTGCCAGAGTACTTAGCACTGACTTACTCTCCCAAGATTCTTTTCCGTAGTCCATAGTTTTACTGTTGTTCAGTGGATAGAAAGCACAGTGGGAAACTTGCTTCGGACTTCAGGCATGAACTTGGCTTGTTAAACATAGTGGTGGTGGTGTGATGGTGTGTCTAGATCCCTTAGGAAAGCTCTAAAAGATTTTCTTGAGCATTTGTTGACTTGGAGCATGCTAGATGTGATAATTGCATAAAAGCAGAAGACTAAGCTCTCCCAGCTACTTGGCTTAATGTATGTAGGTCAGTTCAGTGAGGTCATTTCTTGATGTGTTCCCCAAGCCCCACCTTAGGGCAGTTTAGTGCAGTATATTGGGCAGATTGTAAAAGTTGTTATCTGTAAGGCTTGAGTTTTGAATCCTGGCTTAGATAACCACCTATTGGCTATATGACACTGGGCAAGTCAAATCTCTCTGTGCCTTAGTTTCCTCATCTCTTAAGTTTGTGGATGAGAGCACCTACCTCATAGGATTATCATGAGGATCAAAATAAAATTCTAACTAATTAAACCAATTGGAGTCTGTAACTTCCCATTCATTTTAGCAAGTATTTATTGTGTGCCTAGATCTGTGCTATTGATAATACTAAAGAGATGGTAGTCACAATTCCTGTCATTTGTTTTCAGTCCAGTTAGGGTAAATATATTAGAAATGATTAGAGAATAAGGAGATAGTATAGAAAGATTAAGTGCTGAAGCTCCAGGGAGGATAGTCAACAAGCATTTTTTTTTTAAACTTGTGTGTTGGCAGAAGAGCAGTAAGGGCTAAGCAGTTGGGGTTAAGTGACTTGCCCAGGGTCACATAGTTAGGAAGTGTCTAAGGCCTTTGGTCTCCAGGTCTGACTCTATCCACTGAACCATCTAGCTGCTCCCAACATGCATTTTTAAAGTGCTTGCTATGTGCCAAACACTGAGCATACAAAGAAAGACAACAATAATCCCTGCCTATGTAAATGATTAGGCATATAAGAGAGACATAATACACAGATAGAGCAGTTAGGTGGTACAGTTTGTAGAGTGGTAGACTGGGAGTCAGGAAGACCTGAGTTTAAATCTTAACGCAGATATTTAATAGCTATATGATTTGGGGCAAAACACTTCTGTTTTGGTTTACTCATCTATAAAATGGGCATAATAATAGCATCTACCTCCCAGGGTTGCTGTAAGGTTCAAATAAGATTACTTTGCTAACTTTAAAGCATTATAAATGCTAGCTAGCTTAGTAGTAGTATAGTATTAAATAGTATTATTCTACTTTACTGTAGTAATATGAAAATATTATAATAGTACTATTACTATCACTACTACCACCATTACTATATTATCATGATATTGCATAGATCAAGGTAATAGAGAGACAAAATATTAGCTTGTGAGTGGTGGGGAGAACGGATCCAAGAAAGGCCCCTTGCAGAAAGTAGGGCTTGACCTGAGTTCTCAAGGAAGCCAAGGAAAATCTACTGCAGAGGTGAGGGAGGAAGGCATTCCAGGAATGAAGGACAGTTACTGGAATGCCATGTTTGAGGAGCTAAAAGTAGGCCTGTATAATTGGATCATTGAACACATGGAGGGAGGTGGGAATAAGGTATAAGACTGGAAGATTCAGATTATGAGCAGCTTTAAATGTTTAACAGAATTTCTATTTTTCCTGGAGATAAAGGTAATAGGGAACACTCTGAAGTTCATGGAGCAGAGGAAGGAGAGAGGTAGGTAGCATGACTATTACTTGTTTTTGTTTTTTTTTAAACAATACTGTGTATTGGCTTCAAGGCAGAAGAGCTGGACAATGGGGATTAAGTGACTTGCCCAGGGTCACACTGCTAGGAAGTGTCTGAGGCCATATTTGAACCTAGGACCTCCCATCTCTAGATCTGGCTCTCAATCCACTGAACCACCCAGCTGCCCCCTATTGTACTTTAGAAAAATCACCTTGATAACTGAGTGGAGAAGGGTTTGTGAGGGAACAGCATAAGAAGATTAGGGGCTTCCATTCCAGCAAGGCTGTGGAATGCCCAATGCAATCCAGTTTGCAAGGTCTCTGGGAAAACCATAGCTTAGGAATTGTCAGACACATAGCCTGCTCCCTAGCATGAAAAAATAAACAAACAACAAATATTGTATGTTCTTCCAAGAAATTATTGATGCAGGAGTTCTGTGAGAAGAACATACAGTATTCTATAAAAAGTTGGGTCATACATTGACATGTGACATGTTATATTGACATGTTAAATTATCACCTATAGGAAACTGTTCAAAGCCACCTAAGTAATCTAAATCCATTGTTTCCCTCCTGTTAATCATTGACTTCCATTGTGAGTGATCTAATCCCTCTACCTAATCCAACCATCTATAAATAGCTACTTGAAATCAATAAACTTTGCCACTGATCTTCAAGAGAATTCTGCATGTTTCTCTCATCCTGGTTCGACGACCTACAAGTCTGTAGAGCTAAATCTTACAGGTTTGGAGTGGAAAGAGACTTGGGAGGAAGACCAATTAGAAGCCTAATGCAAAAGTCAGGTGAGAGGAGCGCCTGACCTAAGTTATTGATTGTGTGAATGGAGAAAAGAGGATGTATATTACAAAAAGTGTTGTGAAGGGAGAAAGGAGATTTGGCAATGCATTGGTTATGTATAATGAGTGAGAATGAGGAACTGAGGATTTAAAGAGTTTGTTAGCCAGAATAATTGGATGATGGTTCCTTGACATATTAGAGGAATGTGGAAGAGGGAAGGGTTTGGTAGGAAAGATGAATGACACGTTGATATAGGATAATCCAGTCTGAAATGTCCAACTGATACAGGACTATTATTTTAGGAGGAGCAGTGGTGCTGGATATTTAAATCTTGGAAAGACCTGCACAAATACAGTATAGAACAAAAAGAAGAGGGCCATCGGTACCATCCTGAGGGGATACCCATGGTTAGTGGGCATGATGAAGGACCATCAAAGGAGAGTATAAGGACAGGTCAGAGAGGGGAACCAGGATATGACAGTTTCAGGAAAACCTAGAAAGGATAAGAAAGTGATTTACAGTATCAGAGGTTGAAGGGGGTTAAGAAGGATTAAAACTGAGGAAAAGTCATTCTATATCTGGCAATTCAAAGTCATGAAGAACTTTCTAGGGGATAGTTTTAGTTGAATTGAGGAGCCCGGAAGCCACATTGCTCAGTAATGAGGAAAGGATCAATGTGGACAAGACGAAACGGGAAAAACTTGTTGGGATAAGAGGGGACTGGGGTTGGATCTTTGTCAAATTGGGTAGGATTTGGAGAGGAAAGTGTATTGGAAATGCAGTGTATGGTAGTGTGGAAAAAAAAGCTGAATGTGGAGACAGGTGCAAATCATGGCTTTTGACACTATTGTTCAATTGTTTTTCAGTTGTTTCTGACTCATTTGGGGTTTTGACTGCCATTTCCTTCTCCAGCTCTTTTGACAGATAAAGAAATTGAGGCCAACAGAATCACATGATTCCTTCAGGGTCATAGAACTACTAAGTGTCCAAGACTAGATTTGAATTCAGGAAGATGTCTTCCTGACTTCAGGCCTGGCATTCTATCTGCTGGGTCATCTATCAGCCCTTTTGACACTGTTACCTATGTGTGAAAGGACAAATGTGGTGGTTAGTCTCTTTCTAGTGACTCCAAAGCACTGAAGAAATCCCAAAAGATCTTCTGACTCATCAGAGAAGGATGGAATCCTACTATGTATAGTTAGGCTAGGTGTACCTCATAATTTAATAAATACTATAGTTAAATGTGGGTGTCCAAAGGTAACTAAGTTAATTTGAGTCATCTCTAATAGAGAACATCATTTCCTGATGGCTCTGAATAAACAAGAATTGTCATTCTAGAATCTTCACGTGTTTGCTACATCATAACATACTGATTTTCTGTGAAAAGCTCTGTTTAAAATTAAAAAAAATTGATTACTATTTTGTTTTATAATATTTACTTCTAAAGAGATCCTCTTTCCTTGAGCCATCCCTTATAAGGAAAACAGAAAGAAACTAATCAATATATCAAACAACTCTGGCAGCTTGGTGAGACAATGGATGAGTGCTAGTCCTGGAGCCAGGAATATCTTAAGTTCAAATCCAGTTGAGACTTATTAGCCATGTGATGCCAAGCAAATAGCTTTACCTTTATCTGCTTCAGTCTTCTTAACTGTAAAATGGGGATAATAGTAGCACTTGTTTCCCAGGATTGTGGTGAGGATTGAATGAGATTATTTTTGTAAAGTTCTTTTACACTTAGTAGAAGCACATAGTAGGCACTTCTGTGTTTATAAATTTCCCTTCCTTGTACTCCCCTTCCATCTTACATACACCTGCAATGAAGGTGAATTTTCTCACCCCCTCAGTCAGACTGGGTCATCAAAATTCTAAGGCATTTCTTTTCTGTTTTCCATTTATATTTTGCATATTGTTTTGTTTCTGCTTACTTCATTCTTCATCTTGGGTTATATAATAGTCTTCTGATGTCTCTGAATTCTTCATATTCATCATTTGTTACAATAGAAATTCCTTATTTGGGCAGAGTTAATTTGGTCATACTCATAGAAATTTCAGTGCTTATCTAGAGCAATCTCCAAGGGTACTTCCACAAAGAATATAGAGAAATGTCTGAGTGCAGTGGAAGAATGCCAGATTAAAAAGGACTTTGGTTTGAATCCTGCTTTTTTTACTATGTGCCCTTGGACCTGCAAGTCTGGGCCTCAGTTTCCTCTTCTGTACAGTAGATGACCTATGTTCCTTATTTTAAATCATTGGCCCTAGAAAGCTATTTAATTAACATGATGAAGGCACTCCTTCCAATCATTTGAAATGTCTCTTGTTACTTTTAGGCATGCACATGAGGCGGTTTGCATTGCTACATCTCCTCCAGGATGCCTGCAGCAGGGCTTTGCTGAATTCACTTATTGCCTCTGTATCAGAGGAAAGGATAGAAGTGGCTGTAACAATATTAGCTTCATTCTGGGACTCTTGTGCAGTTAAAAATCATAGTGTTAACTTAACGCAGTTTCCTGCATCTAATTTCGTTTCCATTGTACCGCTAAGCGCCTTTGTTAAATTTTGTATATTGATATTTTTTGTTGTTGTCAGCAGTTTTTTCTCCTTTTTTTTTTTGAAGCATATAAAGCCATTAGTGTGAGAGAAGATTAAAAAGATACATTACAATTAAGATGTTAATGAAATCTGCATCATACAACTTTCGAAGCCCTTTAGGCATTAATCTTGCTGGTGGTATGTCCGTTCACTTTGCCCGTTCTTATTCGAACACTGACCCCTGCTGAGAGATTGGTGCTATAATTGGATTTTTTTTTAAATAAAGAAGAAAGAAAGCTTTTAGGAAAATAGAGGTTGAGTGGTCTACTCTTGCTTTATATGTCAGTCTTCTAAATGAAGAAAAAGGAAATCAAAAAAGGGGGGAAGAGATGCTCTTTTTTATTACTCAAAAAGACCAGGTATAGGATCAACTGTCTCTTCATCGAAAAGACAAAATCTTTTTCTCTCTAATCCAATTCCATTTGCCTAATTTGTTTGGAGCCTTCTTATTCCTATTTTCATTGGTGTGAAGGGATGAGATCTGTTTTGGCCAAGATTTGAGTGACTTTAGGACCTGTTAAGCTAGAAGGGCTTTCATGCTGTCCAACCTCCTTATTTTATATAAATATTTTTAAGTGAGACCCAAGAGAAGGTCATTGGTTAAAACTCAAGGTCATAGAGATAATCTTCACCCCCAACCCCCAATTTGTTGTTTTGGGAGTTTTCTTAGCAAAGATACTGGAGTGGTTTGCCATTTCCTTCTCCAGCTCATTTAAGAGATCAGGAAACTGAGGCAAATAGGGTGTTGAGGGTCCCACAGCTAGTGTCTGAGGCCCATTTTGAACTGCAGTTCTCCTGACTCCCAGCTGGCACTCTGTACTCTTATCACCTAGCTGCTCAGAATACAATAGAGCAAAAAGATTCCAAATCTAGATGTCGAAATCAAATGCTCTTTCCCCTTGCTGCTCTCCAGAACCCGCAGCCTAAACATGGCCAATTGACTGCATGTGTTTAGATTGTTCTAAGGTCTCCATGAAATCTTCTGTGATTTCTACCCCACATAGCCCTTCTTTCCACTCTAAAGATTGAGTTTGCAACCCCCAAATGCTTAGAGGAATGCCCTTTACTCTTGGAGGAAGAGGAATGCAGGATTCTGCTTGGGAAAACAGAAAAGCAAGCATATCAGAAGTTCTCCTCTGAATGGTTTCAGGGGGACTGTTTTGGAAGAGTGATGTGGTCTTACCAGCCAGCAACATGCCTAGCTTACTTTACTTTTCTCAGTCGGCCATCAACTCCATCAATTTTGCATGGTGGTCTCCTGGAATTAGTTTTTTTTTTTTTTTTTGATGTGATGAATTTACTTAGCCCCCTTTTAGACCTTTCAACTGACCTGTTGCTGTGAATTGATCTTGCCCTCTTTGAGGAGGGTGTGATTTCTTCTCTGAAGTTACCTAGTCACTGGAGAGCCCAGGAGAAAAGTCTTCAAACTGGGCTCCATCTATATTGCTTTGTGATAACTCGAGGGGACGACCTTCTTGGCTAAGATGCCTGTATCCTAGAGTTCATGACACTGCTGAAGCATGTCAGCTGGAAGGTGGAAGCATTGTGTTCTTCAGCTTCTGGCATAGTGGCTAGGGTACTTCGAATCCGAAATACCCGAGTTCAAATCCAAACAAAGACACTTAATATCTGTGTGTCCCTGAGCAACTCACTTCATTGTTTGCTTCAAGTTTCCTCACTCCAATATCTTTACCCAAAAAAGACCCCCAAATGGGATCACAAAAAGTGTGACAGGACTCCACCACCACAACACAATGGAGATAATGACTTCACCTGCTGTGCAAGGTTAGTTGTGTGGATCAAATGAGATAATATTTGTAAAAACACCTTGCGTGATGCTTGGTACATAGTAGGTCTATATAAATGCTTAGACCATCCCCTCCTTCCCATATGTGTCACCAAGTATTTCTTGTGTAGTCAGTCATATGCGTTCCAGCATCTACCCAGAAAAGGAGCTGGGCATTTTTGTAAAGGCAGTCTGGTACAGTTAGTTGCTTTTGTTTGGTAAGATCTGGAAGCCGGTGTTGCAATCTGTAACAGTAGAATAGTGGGAAGATGGTCAGGTGGTTCGTACTGGGGCTCCAACAGACAGATTTCATGTCTGTGTGTTTTTGCAACACCTTTCTATAAAGGGAAACATAATTTAAAATATGATTACTTAGTGTTGTAACAGCCTTCTCAAACGTCTCTGCATTATGCTGAGATCATTATCAGAGGCTGATATGAACTTGCAAAGAATATTATGCAAATCATTTTCTCGCTCCAAAAGGAAAAAAAATTTTCCCCCTCACTAAGGCAGAGCAGCGCAGAGGGCTTGGACAGAAATCCTTTTGGGGGATGAAATCAGGTTGGGGGAGAAATTTGCGTACATATCCTCTATACATTTTCTCTCTCTGTCATTAGGTTCCCTTTATGAGCCTCTGAAAGGAATATATATTTATCATTTTAAATAATGCTCCTAGGAATTCCTTTATGGGCATAGGTCTTCTCTTTTTCTTTGTCAATAATATCCTTGGGGTATAGTCCTAGTTGTACATCACTAGATTAGTGACCCAGTGACAACAGCTTTGTATCCCTTATTATTTAATTGAATCAGGCCTCTTTGTAGAGGGCAGGGAATTGTAGTACCTCTTAGACCATGGATGGCCTTTTTTCTAGACATAAACAGCTTCACATCAAATCTGTCACTATCCCTGTTTCAAGCCCTCAACTTTATTCTCACTTCAAACCTCTCTACTCTCTACTGTGTTTTCTTCTTTCATTAAAGCCTATTCTGATCCCTCATTCACATGGCAGGCAGAAATGACTGATAATAGCTCAGTGTCTCCTTCCCTAGGGGATTCATTATTCCAAGCCAACTGGAGAACTTAACTAAAAGGACAGCCCTGGTTGTTTCAGGCATCTTCCAAAGGTTTGGAAAGCCTGGGTCACACCTGGGTTGCTCAATAGTTGCACCATGTAGGTAATGGGTTGTTCTCCCCTGAGTAAGATTAATCCTTCTGCCTGCCTCCTCCTTGTCTGGAAGTGATAGCTAGAATGGGTTCAGGATACTTTGCCTCTTTGATTTTTCAGGATTTTGGTGTTCACTAAGCTTGGTAATGTGGAATGTGGCAGTCTTCATCAGAAGCTAACAGAACCATAAGTCATGTTAATGCTGACATAGCATCCAAAATGAAGGGGGTGATATTTCTGTTTGCTTTCCATTCAAGTCAGTTCACATTTGAAGGTTTGGGTTCAATTCAGCATGCCAGATTTTATGGAAGTCATTGACTAATGCAGCCAATTCCTTGGAAGATATTGCAGGAGTGAAAGAATTAGAGAATATGAGGTATTTAGGTTGAAGGATCTTGGATGTTAAGTCAGGAAAAGATGAAGGCTGTAGGATATCATTTGAGTAAATCTTTCAAGAATTTTCTTATGGAAGAATGATTCATTTTGTTGTGTGGCAAAACTAGGTCAAATGAATATAAAGATGTATCAGGGACACTTCCTAGCTAGATGATGACCCTGGGCAAGTCACATAACCCCATTTGCCCAGCCCTAGTCCTTGTCTTAAAAGTTGTTACTAGGACAGAAAGTAAGGGTTAAAAAACAAAACAAAACAAAAGATGAGGGAGGCAGACTTAACTTCATTTATTTATTTATCTGTTTATTTGGGTATTCCAGCCCTATTCATTCATTCATTCATTCACTCACTCATTCATCCATTCATTCATCTATCTATCTATCTATCTATCTATCTATCTATCTATCTATCTATCTATCTATCTACTTGTTTATTTATTCATTCACTTATCCATTCACTGATTTATTTATTTATTCATTTATTTATTTATAGCTTTTGTTTTGAATATTTTCCCCTAGTTACATATTTTATGTTCTTTCCCTCTCCCCCAAACCCCCCTAACCCTCCTTAGCCAAAACACAATTCCACTGGGTTTTACATGTATCATTGATTAAGACCTAATTCCATATTATTGATAGTTGGACTAGAGTTATCGTTTTAGTGTCTACATCCCCAATAATATCCACATCAGCCCATGTGTTCAAGCAGTTGTTTTTCTTCTGTGTTTCTGAGGGAGGCAGATTTTAGTTTAGCATGAGGAAAGAAGTTCTAAATATCAGACCTGTGCCACAATACTAACTTCTCCATCATGGGACGGTTAGATGACCACCTGTCAGGGACAGCACAGTGTAGATTTCATTAGTGGCTGGAAGCTTGGATTAGGCAACCTCCTGCAAATGGAATTTGGTCAAATTTTGCTCCTCCTCCCACCCCAACCCCTCCCCTCCCCAGCTGAGTGATGCCTCAAGCTATTGCTGCTGCTTTTTTTTTTTTTTTTTAATTTAAGTCTTTACTTTCCATCTTAAAATTGATACAAGTATTGGTTCCAAGGCAGAAGAGGTGCAAGGGCTAGGCAATTGGGTTTTAGTGATTTGCCCAGGGTCATCTAGCTAGAACTCCAGGCTTGGCACTTAATCCACTGAGCCACCTAACTTTGCCTTTTTTGTTCCATTTGTTTGAGTATGCTTCCACCCACATTAAAAATAAGCAATTTCTTAACTGGGAATTAGGAAACCTGAGTTCTATTCCTGGAACTTTTCCAGGATTACCCAGATTACCACCATGAGGATAAAAACCTGGCTATAGGAGTGTTAGAACACAGCTAGATTGAAAAATTAAGTTGGGAGCTCTTTGGGTAGAAAATAGAAGAAACTCGTTTTGGGTGGATCCACTCTGAGTAGATAAACTTTGGTGTTTTAGTCCAGTTTTTGTGTCAGGGGAATGACTTTTTTAACACAGGAATAAATCTCTCATGTCTTTTTAACAAAGAGGGGGGAGCTGAGCAAGCTTGGAATATAAATATCCTTGGCCACATACGGTAGAAGGATCAGTTTATATGTTCTAAGAAATAGTATCCATCTGTTAACTGTAAAAATTTAATAGTATCCCAAAATACCCCCAAAACCTCCAGCACCGTTAAACTGCCAGCCCCGTCACTTCATTATTAATATTCCATATTAAATAAATTAACTGCCTATTAAAAATGTCATAAATCTGTGCTGCCCCAAAGGACAAGAGAGGGGCAGAGAAGCCATAGATGAAGGAAATCGTATGAAGGACATTTTCATTCGTTTCTCAATTACTTGAGTTATCAGCCCCCTACTCTTCTCCAACCTGAAAGTTTTGACAATGAAATGGCATTTTTTTTTTGCTTTATTTTTGGTAAAATCCAAACCAAAGAAATAGGGAGTCTTAGAATTTTAGAGCTGATCAGGACCTTGATAGTTCATCTGGTTCAGCATGTACTTTCATCCTGCTCATGATAGCAAGGTTGTCCCAGGACAGTTCTATAGGGAGACACTGTACCCTTACTTGGTTGTCCAATTCAATTTTTTATCCTCCTTTTACCCCTCACCGATGATTGGTCTTGCCCAAATTTAGTCACTCTTACTTTTCCTTTGTCAGTTCCTTCTTTTTTGAGTCTTTGGTGGGCAGAGGGAACTAAATGTTCTGTATCTCTTCTATAAAAAACTGTCATGTACTTGAAGACTGTAACCAAGTCAACCCGTAGCTTTGTCTATGCTAAATGAAGACCCTGGTTCTTTGACTCTTTTTTCATAAAACCTGTTCTCCATCCTTCAGATCATTTTTTTCATTCTTTTCTGGGCTTTACTAGTTTTTCTGATTAGGTTGATGTTTTCAGGAGTTGGGACAAAATACGTATGAAAGGCTTATAAAAGAAAAAGAAATGTAATATAATTATGTAGAGAGATCCTGGTGAAATGTTCTGGGATGGTGGATTGAGAGCTTCAAGCAAACAAACAAAAAAAATTTCAGTTTTTCTTAGGGCAGGGGAAGAATGTATATGCCTCTACCCTCCTTTAGGTTTTTGAGGTCACTTCTACCCTTTGCTCATAGGGTCTGATTCTGTATTATCTTTTACTGAAGTTCTTCCTTCAACATCTCAATAACCTGTATGTTGTTAATGAAACTGGCAAAGATAGTAGGAAAACTTATCCTTTGGATGAAAAGTGGATTTGAAGTGTGTAGAAGGGGAATCATGCTTGAGAAAGCAGTAGGATGGTCTGATGAATTGGATTTCTGGATAAATAGGGTCAAATTCAGAATTTTTGTTCAAAACTCTAAAATGGCTAAGGATCCCTTCTCTGCCCTACTATACAAAATATAGTAATCACACTTAAATTTTATTGAAACTTGTTCAGGGATTCAAGATCCCAGCATTTTTATTTTCTAGGCCATAATCATATAGATGAAAAAGGTAGTATAAAAGATTGAGCCAAAATCAAAATGATTTCAGGACACACATTGGAACTGGTGTGTGTGTGTGTGTGTGTGTGTGTGTGTGTGTGTGTGTGTGTGTGTGTGTGTTGGGAGGGGGAAGATCGTCAATCAGCAGTCATTTATTTAGCACTTGTTATGTGCCCAGGTACTACTAAAAGCATTGACTCTGCATAACACACGAAACATTTTGCCCTCAAGGAGTTTACATTTTATTAGAATTGTTAAATTGTTTTAAATGGTTTTCTTGTTCCATTGTATGAAGTTCAGAAAAAAACATTTCGTGTAGGGGGATCTTTTTGGTTTACTCCGTTTCAGTTATCCTGGGTTGTTGAGTAATTTCTTCTTTCTGGCTCTCAAGTGTTTTGTTTGTTTGTTTGTTTTTTTTCAAAACTCATTTCTCAACACGCCCCCACCCCCCACCCCATTCACCAAAAACACACTTGCTTTGGACATGCCTCCATCCTCCATGTTTGTCAGTTAAATAGCAACATGATGGGCGCAGTTCTGGACATAGTAGTTTAACTCATTGGTATTGTCTCATGCTCTTCCCCCATTGCCAGAAAGTCGAGCCCAGTCAGACAGCCCTAAGGATGGTTAGGGATGACCCAACTATGAGTGTCTTCTCTTATCTACTATCTTAAAGTCTGCCTTATCAAGTTCATGAAAATGAATTAATGCTGATCTGTACTGAGTAATCTTTCTCTTGTATGAATGAGATGACTAAGACAGAGCTGCACAGAGTTTTCCCTGGGTTTTAGATAAGAAGGGCTCTATCAATAAGCTACTTTGTCTCTGTCTTTCCTGGCGCCTACTCTAAATTATGTGTTATTTCTGTGGGTGAGGCTGTTCCCTCTAGCCCAGGGTAACCAGAGACTAACTTGCTCTGTGTGTAGACTGCTTCTCTCTCAGACCCAAGTTTTAATAGTTCATTTTAAATAACTCTTATACATTCAAAGACTCTTTCTCCTTAGCTAGGATGATGATGCACTGTACCATAACTGCTACCCCATCCCCGGGCTTCTTTGAAGAATTAAAGAGTGTCTTGGATCTGGTCCTATCTCTGTTGAAGGAAGGGGAGGATTTCCAGTGACATTTCCTTATGAGAAACTTTGTTACTAAAGGTAGAAAATAATACAGGAAGTGGGGAATGCATTTTAGGATGTCAAATAAAGGGAGGCAAGGGAATGAGATTTGAAAGAGCTTTTGAATGCTAAGCAGTGTCAAATTTATGTTCCAACCATCTGCAAAGTCTTGGCAGAAAGGGGTAAAGGACCCATTTGTGTTTTAGTTGCCCTGACTCCCTCTGATAAATTGGTTTCAAGAGATTTATGCAATAATTCTGATGTCAGAGACAAGACTTTCCCAAAAGATTCCTTAAAAGAGGTGTCACTCTTCTTTCAGTATGATCAAGATGGCTTTGGGGGTGGGCAGAAACATGCCTGAGGGGAGGAGAAAAGCTGAGCTAAAGAGAAATTTTTCCTAACTTGGTCAAGTCAAAGTCTCAACTGGATGTCAATTTTGGAATAGAAGACATAATTTTTGTTTATTACTCTAGCCCAATTTATTTGGCAAGAGTTTATAATAATAGGTATTCTAGAAATGAATGATAATAAAGTTGGAATCCAGGTTGCTTTAATGGAAAAGAACAAGTTAAGAAAAAATGTGCTTTATTGAGCAGCCAGGATATCTTTTTCACATCTTCCTACTTTTGCTTTTCTTCCTAAAACTGCAAACACACTTAAAAAAAAAAAAAAGCCTGAAAATTCCCCCCTCCCCATCTCCAGGGTTCTGCCTTAGTATCATTTCTAAAACAGAAGATTGACAAGGGCTAGGGGCAAGGATCAACCAGCTAGGAAGTGTCTGAGGCCATATTTGAACCAGGCCCTCCTGGTTCCAGGCCTGGTGCTCTATCCATGGTCCTCCCCTACATCTCCCCTGCCCCATTCTTTTGATGGTGACTCCTGGACTATCAGAAAGGTCCAGAGACCACTTTGGATTCTTCTCCTATATATTAAAAAAAATACCCTTTCATGATAAAACTGTTAGTAGGATTTTAGGGTTGGATGAAACCTTAGAAATTATCTAATCCAACCCCTTCATTTTGTAGATGAAGAAACTTCAATGTTGTAAGCACATGTCAAAATATTTTGACAAACAGTTGAAAACCTAGATGGCATAAGAATTCTGTCATTCCTTCTTAAAGGTCATATTAAGAAGGCACTATTGCTGTTCCAGAGCAAGTCTGGCCTGACCTAAATGAGGAGAGACTGCCAATAAACTGTGTCTTCTGTAGTATTTAGTTGGCCTTATTATCCAAAAAATTATTCCCTTACCATGCTTGCCAATCCCTGAATGATACATATAACCATTGCTTTCTTTCTTTAGTTTTAGGTTTTGTTATTTCGTAAAAATCTAGATGCCTAAAGCAGATGTGTTTATTGAGAGAGTTTAGGTTCTAAGTCACTTAACACTTTCGAATGAATTTAAGATCCTTTAAGAAATCAATTCAACAAAACATTTATTAAGCACCTAGTATGTTTTATGACACTGATGGGAGAGGAGGGGGCAGCTGGGTGGTTCAGTGGGTTGAGAACCTAGAGACAGGAGTTGTCCTGGGTTCAAATCTGTCCTCAAACATTTCCTAGTTGTGTGACCCTAGGCAAGTCACTTTAACTCCCAGTGTCTAGCCTTCACTACTTTTCTGTCTTGGAACCAGTAACACAGTATTGTTAGAAGAATTAAACAAATTAAACAAAAGAAATAAAATAAAAAGACATTTGGAGAATAGATATTGAAAGGGAGAGAACAAGATTCCATGAGATACAGGAGGGTATTTTAAGTTAAAATTTATTCAAGGTTGAACTGGTCCAGTCATATAGAGTTAAAATATATATATATATATATATATATATATTTAAAAACCCTTACCTTTCTTAAATACTATTTAATACAAGTTATATAGCTTACTCACATCCACAGAAATATATGCAATACATGTTTTACATTATAAGCAATGACAATTTAAACTGACAATTCTTCCTAAGTGATATCTTAAGGCAGGATGTCTTAGCACATCATTCCATTCCCTAAAACTCAGTGATTCCCTTATTGCTTCTAGAATAAAATTGAAATTCCTTAGGCTGGCATTTGATGCTTCCACAGTATCAATCTTAAAAAATCTACTTTTACAACCTTATTTCACCCGTGCATACTATATATTCCAGTTTAATTTGAAGATTACTCCAAAGTCAACATGTCATCTCCTGTTTTTGCATTCACATTGGCTATCTACTATGATCACGATACATTTCTTTCTGGTTCCTACCTCTTAGAATCTTTCTCTTCATTAGTTTTATTTAGCGCAGACTCTACCAATTCCATGAAACTTTCCATTCCTCCTCCTTACCCCCCTCTATCTTAGCATCATTGCTGAGCACACAGTAGGTGCTCTTTGTATGCCTACTGGGAGGATAAGGAAAAACAATTCACTAATCCACAATGTTTGTAGTGTCTTAATACTCCACTCTACTTTCCTCCTCCCCCAAAACACACACATGTGGTTCTCTCTTTTGAAACTCTACCATCTAATATTGTGTATTGGTTCCTGGACAGAAGAGCAATAAGGGCTAGGCAATGGGGGGTGTGGGGGGTGTTAAATGACTTGCCTAGGGTCACAGCTAGGAACTGTCCAAGGTCAGATTTGAATCCAAGATCTCCTGTCTCTAGGCTTGACTCTCAAACCACTGAGCCACCTTAGCTGCCCCCAGACTAAATGACTTCTAAAATCATACGGTTCTCTTCACTACATATCCTGTTACAGAGTAATACATAAGGATTATACCAATGTGAGGAGAACTCAAAATTGTCTCCATCTAGTATAGTAGAGCAGATCTTCAGGGAGCAGATTTGAGATAGCACACTGAAGAATGTCCTGGCATAGCTGAAGCAGAAATTATTATTATTATGGATCAAATTTTAAAGTGATGTGGGCCTGTTTGCAAAGAGTCAGGGGTCAGGGACAGGACCTATGATTTCATTGACATGAGGAAACTGTTTCTCTGTCAGTATCTTAGAGAATTTGTTTCCATGTTTCCATTTAATAGTTTGTCGGCTCCTGGAGAGTTCTTGATGGGCCAAGAGGTTTGTCTTGAAAATTCTTTAATGTTGATGTACATAGTAAATGTGTTACAAATAACAGTTTTGCTCTGTGGCAAACATACATGTTTTGAAGCATTTTAAGTTTTTTAATACAGCAATTCGAAAATACGATCATGAGCATGACAATTTTGGTACAGTGATTACATCAAACTCTTGAGTCTTCTGACTAAGCACAGTGTGTTCTTAAAGTTTCTTAGTCTTGTCAGATTGTTTCCAAACTGCCATAAATGTTCAAGTACAAATAAACACACCTGTCATGCTGTTTGAAAACACTGATTGCTGGGCATGCACATTACAAGACCTCTTGAAGTCATTACAGAATATATATTGACTCTTAATGAAGTATTACAGCTCATTTTGGATTTAAATTTATCCTATTATGTGATCCAGCAATATTCAATTGAACTGGTTGGCAAGACTGGTCAGCCATTCAGTTTTCCTAAGAAAAGGTAGCCAGTATGCCAGTGGTAGTAGAGGAGAAAGTCACAATGGATAGTCTATATATAAATGATTAAAAAAAATGTATATAATTGAATGTTTAAGTACATCTATTATTTAATATAGCTCTTGTCATTATCCAATAGAAAAGTACACTTAAAAAATTGGTTTTGTGGTTAAAAATTTAAAAATAATAAATTTCCGTCTCAGCAAGAAAACTTAAAAATTCTACCATTTTCCAACACTTGTGTGAGCAGGCATTTTCATTTTATTCATTTAAATCAAAATATAGGAATAAATGATGTAGAATCAGATTTAAGACAATGTTTTTTTGGTGTTAGCCAAATCTTGCAAACTTCTTTCAAATTTGAAAAGTTTACCATAGAAGTTAAGTTAGTAATCACAAATAATCATAAACATTTCCCAGGTTATAACTTTATTTAAAATATTTAACAAATTCATAAAGTAGTTTAATATGAAGTCTTGCAGATAATAGTAAATATCAGGTCCCGTTAGATTTTTAACATTTTTATAGACTGTCCCACATAAAATATTTATAATTATTTTATAGTTAAGAATTCCATGATTTTTATATTTAGAGTTTTGATAATTATTAACATGACATTTTAAATATGAAACCTTTTGTTCCTAAAGTTATCTTTACAGTTATTGTATGCATTTAATAAGCCTATATTATTCATATTGAAGATATCAGAACTGACAATTCCTGAGATTATAAATATGGTCAAACCTGATTCTGATGACAATGGTTAGAGGACAGTTAAAGCAGGATATAATTACAAAGACAATTTTCTTGTTAGGATAATATTAAATTCAAAACACTGAAACCTTCAATGAAAGAATTGATTTGGGATTTAGTGGCTAAATTCTCTAGTCGGGAAACAAGCTCAAGTTAGCTATCAAAAAAGGGACCCTATCAGGTCCTCAAATCCATGTTGCAAGCATTTTTTGTTATCTATACAAAGCACATCCTTCAAGGCAGGAAAAGGGACAATATAGATAAGATACATTGCAGAGGATTCTCAGTGAGGCTCATGATACGTCATGCTTTCTAGGAAACACATATGTCTCTTGTAACATTTTGAGAATCATGGAATTTAGGAAGGAAATGTCTGTCCTGCATCTACAGTTTTGACTTATCTTTGTGGAACTAGAACCATTTTAATGCCAATTGGTTGATTTGCTGCGGAGATCCCTTAAATTGGAGAGGCTTCAAGGCTTCTTCCAAAATCTGTGTGTCTTTCTACGCCTTTTTTCTGTCTCTCTCTCCTTTTCATATTTCTTGTCTGTGGACTTCCTTCTGTGAGGTGAGGATTGGAAGAATGTAGGAGGAAGGCTAGATGGGAGAAAGGAAGAGAGGAAGGTAGAGGAAGGGAAAGGAAGGTAGTGGTCCCTAGCCCTTGAAGGGGGAAATTGACCAGAGCCCTTGGGGGCTCAAATAAAAGATCAGAAAACAACTTAGGTTTACAGGATAGCTAGGTTTTATTTAGATTAGGAAAGGGAAGGGTTGGTAGGGAAAGAGGGTCTCCTTTCCTATGGGGTAGAGAGCCTCCAGGATCAGAAAGAGTCCTCCAGGATCAGAAAGAGTCCTCCAGGGTCGAGAGACTAAAAGGTGCCAAAACCTCTCTTTTATACTTTCTCCCACAAAGAAGAGGCAGGTGTGTTGGGAGGAAGTTGTGGAGCAGGGCTTAGAATAATTATAAATGACACATTCCCCCCTGTGTTCCTTTGGGAGATCAGTCTCCCCAATGGATCATAACAAACATAAATTTACAATTACAATAAAATAAAGGGTATATACATCAATACAAGGGGAGAATGGTAACAATTTTTACAATATAAGGAAATCAAATACTTGGTGCTTCTTTTGCAAAAAAATTTCAGGGAGCAGTCCCCTTTCACAACAAAACATACATACATAAAACAAATGCATTTAAGCAAAACAGATGAATTTAACAAAACAAATGAATTTAAAACCAGACAAATAAATTTAAAACCCCCCAAAGTTCAAAATATTGCATATCTGGTTGCTCTCTTAGGCTCCTGAATCTTTCTCCCTGTGGTCTCCACGGGTATCTCCATTTGGATTCCAGGAGGTAGTAAATCTCTTTTCCTAAAATAACTTAAACTCTCCATATGAAATAAAAACACCTCACAGGTTAAGAACCCAGTGCTTATATGTTGGGCAGGCTGCAATACATATCAATGAAATCACATCCAGTCTCTATCTATTTCCCCCCCCCCCCCCCCCGCCTTAAACCTATACCTTTTGTCTTAAGAATCAATACTAAATATTGGTTCCAAGGTAGAAGAGAGGTATTTGTAGGCAGTTGGGGTAAAGTGATTTGCCCAAGGTCACCTAGCTTTGATATATCTAAGCTCAAATTTGAACTCAGGACTTACTGTGTCCACATCTGGGCACCTATCCCGTTGAGTCACCTACTTGCCCCCCTCCTTGGTTTACAAACAAGCTTAAGTTGCTTTTTTTTTTTTTTTTTTTTTTTTTTTTGCTCAAGTTACTTTTGAAATTTGCTCCATGTAACAATAATTTCTGCCTCATTTATGCCAGGACATTCTTCAGTGTGCTATCTCATCTGCTCTTTGAAGATTTCCTCTGCTATGTTCATCACTTTACTAGATGCAGATAGCTGTAGTTTTGTTTTCCCCCCACATTGATATAATCTACATACATTGTATGACATTAAGATAATTTATAATCACTTTAAATCCCCCAAAATGTTATAAATAGTACATTAAATTATTCAAAAGCTGTAGAGGAACTAACAAATGTTGGAGCTGTGACACTGAAATACCTTTGCCAGAGTCATTCAACTAATATATGTGTTAGAGGTAGAATTGGAATCCACCTCTTTTTGGGCTCTGAGACTACCTTTTTATCCACTACCATTCAAAGAGAAGCAACCTTTGTTCACTTACATATTAAACTTTTGGAGTTTTTAAAATGAAATATTACACTGGCAGAATGTTTTTGTTTCTCTTATTTTGTTCACTCAGTTGTTTTGGATGTTATGGGATAGATCTGGATATTCAGAATGTTTCGAGAGAGTTATCTGATACTTTTCCTCCTTTTTCCTATGGCTGTTATTTTTGTAAATTTCTCTTTGAGCTCCGCTACCTTTTTCTACCTTCTTATATTTAAGCCTTCCCTTCACCAACTTCTCCCCCCCAACCCCATCTCTAACTTCCAAGCTGAGAAAAATAACTTATTTTAATTATACTATTTGACACCCATGCAAATGAATATACTAGTGTTTGGAAGATTGAACCAGAGTTGTCATGGCAATATCTCTTGAGGTCATGAGAAAGCTCCTTGATGTTGTATCCTGCCCCTCTCAGATTTCTAATAACTGGGGTGGAAAGGGGGGGGGATGAATGGAAAGCCCCCTTTACTACCCTCCCTCTACTCCCTTTTAATTGGCCCAACAAAGATACTTTTGATGATCATATCATCCTTCGGGCTTGAAAGCGGTCTTGGATGTGTTCTGAAATGATAATCTGTCTCTGAACCCCTTCTTTTTTGACTTTCTTTTGAGCAGACAAATATTTTGTTGCTTTCAAAAGTTTAGAAAATGGGGATTTTGAGTGTATCCTCCAAATTTCCAGAATTTCCAGACTTGGAAAATTAATTTAAAACATTCTTCATGGCATCTTGTACAATCTCACATACGAGTGTATTTCAGTCGTTTTTGAGTCCCTTCAGGGATTGAGGTTTGAGGTGTCACAAGGATAGCATATATATTTTTTTTAACTGACCTTCTACCTTAGCAACCATATTAAGTATCTGTTCCAAGGCAGAAGAACCTGAGGGATTAGGCCATTGGGGTTGAGTGACTCACCCAGGGTCACACAACTAAGAAATGTTTTTTCCAGTTTCCAGGCCTGTCTGTATCTACTGAGCCACCTAGTTTCTCCTAACATATAATATTCTTTTGACTCTCTAAAGTTGTTGTTAAAGGTGCTAGGAAAATTTCAGTTTTATCTCTTTTGTGTCCGTGTGCTGGCAAATCTTGGAGGAAACTGACCAGTGGTGCCTCCGGTTGAAGTAATTAATCCTAAGACTCCCAGACTAAAGTTTTTTCCAGGTCAAAATCCCTAATAATACATAATGCCTCATGTATCAGGCAGTAATGCATGTTGCTTTTTCAAAGCAGATACGTATCCATTACTTTATTGGTTCTCATAATAACACCTTGATGAGGGCAGAGATCCTTCCCACTTGATGGATGAGTACATAAAGGTTCAAGTTTGCACAAAAAGTAATACAATAGAGCCATAATTAGATCTTTGGCCTACTGATGCTACATGGTGAGTGACACTGCGGGGTTTGGTCTGTGGCTGGGGATTAAGAGTTAGGACTGGGATTAGAAAATTGGTCTGAGGTTTGGGATAGGATCCGTCTGGGGTTAGTGAATATGATCTGTTTGGGGCGTGTAAAGTAGGATTGGTGCTGGGGCACTAGGTCTCATGGTTTCAGTTAAAGGGTGTGATAAGTGACTAGATAAGAAAGTGAAGCTAATCAGAAAGGTTATTCTGCTGCAAGGAAAATGATCTTAACCCAGGGCCATATCAGATAGAGCTGGGTTTGAATTCTGTACACTAGCTCTAATTAATCTCATCCTAGGTGAATCACATAGTCTCTTGGACTCTTTGAGTTTTTTCATTTGAAAAATCGGAATAATAATAAGAGCCTCTACTTTTTGTGGTTCATTGTGACAAAATGAGTGCTTTGTAGACATAAAACTTTAAATGTGTAGCATAGTCCCCATTGTAGTGCAAGTAGGTGGCAAGAAGGCTGGACTGGAGTTAGGACTTGATTTTAAATCTGGCCTCAGACACTTACTAGGTATGTGACCCTGGGCAACTCACTTAACATAAATTACATTACTTCAGTTTTCTGATCGGTACAATGAGCTAGAAAAGGAAATGGCAAACTACTCCAGTTATGTCTGCTGAGAAAACCCCAAATTGGGTCATAAAGAGTCAGATATAACTGAAACAGTAAATTATTACCATCAGGGAGGTGATGCAAGTGCTCTCTTATCATTTACTATTCAGATGTTTGCAATTATTAAACAAAATCTTTACTGCCATTACTGGAATGGGGAAAAATCTAAGCTTAGAACTTATTGTGTTCTTTTTTAAGTTCCTATTAATTGTGTGGTAGCCTATCCATTTAGTGATTATAATGTATTTTCCTCTCAATGAACCTTGCCTCATCTATAGTGCAAGTATTATTACTCCCATTTTACAGATGAGGAAACTGAGGCTCAGAGGAATTGCATTGATTTGCCTATAATGACCCAGATTATGACTATCAAGAGCCCAAAAATGAATGTAGCAATCTGGATGCCAATCCTTTTTGAAGGACACTTCCTGGTTTCAGGAACTGAACAGATAAATGTCAATATTTAAGTTTTACTTTATCCACCCAGAGGAAGGCAATGGTTTCATGCTTGGATAATAAAGAACTCATTTGAGTTTGACTTTGGGAAATTTATTTTCTTTCTCTTTGAACATGTGTGTCTAATAATCTAGAAACTCCTAATGTCTGAAAGCAAAGAAATGAAGCTCCCCTATGAAGAGGAGACTTTGGGGCAGTTGGGAAATCTGTCCAGCTTTTCCATTCCGGTTCCCTGCTGTTCTCAGTTCTTTTCTCCTTTCAACTTCATACTGGAGAGAGACCAGGTATCAACATTCAGACTGCTGGAGAGCATCAGCCTAAACTGAGCTTCCTGTTCTCTCCCTATTTATTTCATTTTCACACCTTCCTTAGGTTAGAGAAGGTAATTAAATGTTTTGGTTTTAAGAGGATTCCTGCTGGGCAAGTAGGCTGCAGGATGGAGTAAAAGTAAGCAAAAGATAGTAAATTGTGTCAGGAAAGCAATTTTGTCACCCACCCTGCTTAATTATATTAACAAGACCATGAAAGTAAGATTTGCTACAGAGACCTCTTATTTCCCTAGTTGAATAGAGTTGACTAGTGTGAGTCTGGTTAAATTGAATTTTGGAATGGTAAAGGGATACAAGAAGGGGAGCGAATGATGACCGTATCTAGGCAGGGCATGGTGGCTTCCAGAGATTCCGAAGCTGAGATGGGACTGGCCTGTGGCTGTTCTTCAAGATGGTGGTTTTGGAAGAATCTCACCATTGAAAGAGGGCTGTAGTGTAGGGCTGAGGGATAGTCCAAGGTCAGGAATCACAAATAAATGTCATTACTAAAATTATCAGATCCTATCAGGTCAGATACTATCTTTAAAATGGAAATAATACAACCTGTAGTACATATCTCTTCTTTATTGCCAGGCACACATGAGATAATGCCTATAAAGTTTTTTTCAAACTTTAAAAGACTCTTAATAAATGTCAGTCATTGTTACTATTGCTGTCATTTCCAAAGCTTTAAGGTTTATAGAACATTTTCTTCACAACAATCCTGGGAAGTAGGTACTATGAGGATTAGTGTTTTCATGTTACCTATTAGGAAATTGAATTTCCCAGCGATTTTTATGACTTCCCGGGGATCACACAGCTCACAACTGTCAATCAGAACAAAAACCTAGTTCTCTTTTGACCACAAGTTCCAAGGCTCTGCCTCCTGTGCATCATGAGTAGTTTTTCTCCTTCCTTTCTCCTTCTCTTCCCCCAAACCCCTTCAGGATTTCCTGGGATCTGTTTGTGTGGGAATCTGAAACTCTGAGCTGGAGCCCAGTATTACACAACAGGACTGTCTTATCTCTGGGAAGGAAATAATAGGACCCTTGATCCTGGGAAAACAGCTAATTGCATCTTCTGTGATGTCTACAGTGGCTTTGAAAACCTCAAATTATTCCTTTCATTGTCTTTTGTTGTTGTTCTGGTCGACTAATGTGTTCCCTCTCTCAGGGGAAAATAGCATATAAAGCTAGGAGGAGGGAGGCAGGAACACCCAGATTTCTTAGCTGGATCTTAGTGGATTTCTTCACTTCCTGAGGGCCGTACAGGGTTCTTGAGGTTTACAGGCCATTGCCAGAAGGGCTATTTGCTCATACAAAGTTCTCCATTGTAATAGGCAAAAAAATCAATTTGATTACTTCCATGTCAGCATGCATGTCTAATGGACTAGAAGTTATTGCAGCTATAAAACACACAGTATCATTCCTCTCTCTCCGAAATTTGACAGGATTAATATAGTCAGCATGAAATCTTAGTCATAAAGTCGACCATAAGTGATGGTAAAATTAGCTAATGAAATCGGCTGCTTATGGAAAACATCTTCTGTTTTTCCTTCTGCGGAGAAGGAAGAAAACATTCAGAGTATGAAAATGCCCAGTAAAATCTAAGTCCTCCTTCCAATGTGCCTGTCTCAGCATCCTCCCAGAAAGAGGGGGAGAAGGGGGGAGAAGGGGGAAATAAAGGGAGGAAAGGTATTTGGTGCAGGATACTGGATTTCTGTAGTAGAGTGGACTGCACAGATTGATCTACAGAACAAGGCAGTGGTGTCAGTGGCAGCAGCAGCAGCACATGAGCTCAACCAAAATTCATTTTCAGCCAAAGAACTGTATTTCTAATCTGGACCTTTGTTGGATGTTTTTATTTTCCAAGTTAAGAACATCAACACAGCTGGCACACAGAGTTGCGATGCTTAAAAAGCTTTTATTCTTCTCTTGTCCTTTCTCCTCTTCCCTTGACCTCCTTGCCCTTTCTCTCTCCCCATCAGCATCTAATTGTACCTGGGAATGAAGGGCATGTTCTCCTGATGCATCTGGAAGGACCTCGGTTCGAAATGGGGGCAATACTTTACTGTTCTGGCAAATGTTTTCTGGGAATAAGCATTGTTCCACTTGGCATCCCAGAGTGGTTTTAGATGTTCGGAATTGATATAAGTGGTATAGGGCAGTAGATTGAGAGAGCACAGAGTTGAGGATAAGGTGAGAGAACATGGTATAAAATCACTTTGAACAATTAGTTATTGCTCTTTCAAATACAAAATCCTATTCTCCGCGACCCAAAGCCCTTCATATTTGGGGCTTCCTTACTGCATCCATGTCCTCTTCCCCATTATCTACCTGCTACTCCAGCAAGGCTTTACTCTTTTCTATTCCCTACATATGCTATGCTAAATTCCCACCTCCAAACCCTTGGTTATTTGTTGCTGCCAGCAATGTCCTTTCCTTGGTCTATATTTTCTCTGTCTTTAGGCTTTGCCTTCTTCATGTAGCCTTTCCTTTTTACTTCCATTTGCACTGATAGGTCCTTCCATGAAGTGCTTCTATTACTTATATCTATCTAGTTATCAAGTAACCTATCATTTAGTTAAAAGGTTCTCTGATATTTCTTAATGTTGTTTCTTGCCCTAAAGGGAGCTTTGTGAATCTCTTTTGGTAGGCAGTATGTACCTGAATGTTCCAGAGACACTTATTTTAACTGTTAAGTTGGTTGACTGATTAATTTACCCCATTAAGTTTTTCTCATTTAACTTGGTATTAGTTAAAAGTTTGTATTAGTAAAAAAAAAAAAAAAACTTGTATTAGTAAAAAGGTAGTATGGCCATAGTTCTTAGAGAGCTGATCTATGAGCCAGGAAGACCTAAAGTTGATTCTCATTTTTTGAGTATTCTGTATTTGTAAATTTATCTTATTATAAAATTTATAATTTCAAAATCAATACTTGGTACGTTTTCAGATCATACGTGGCCAATAATCACCTGATGCTTATGTTTTTGTGGTTTCTGTTGGTGATTCCACTGTTTAAAATATATTATTCCAAGCACAGCGCCTAAGAGCTATCTGGTTTTCTTAAGCCCAAGAAGGCTATGATGTGCCTTAACTGAAAAAATATGAGTATTAGATAAGCTTTACTCAGGCATGAGTTATGGTGTTGTTCCCCATGAGTTCAATGTTAGTGAATCAACAAGACATAAAAGAGGAAAGAAGAAATTCGTGGATATGTGTTTGAATGAGGCCACTCAGGAAAGTGCTAAAGTAAATATTGTGACCAGAAGCCCATAGGAACCTAATCCTGTTATTTCCCTTAGGAGAAATCATTCAGTATTTGATAATTCAGTGTTGGGATAACCACGAACCATAGTGAGGTTCAAGTTCTATGTCTGACACATACTGACTATGCAAAGGTGGGCAAATCATTTAACCTCTCACTGATCTAGACTGGGGGAGTGTCAAACTCAAATAGAAACAGTTCTGAAAACCACATTTAGCCATTACTATGTTGTATTTTCATTTCTTTGTTAAATATATCTTAAGAAGATTTTTAACCCAGTTCAGCCATTGGGGAGTGCTTTGGCCACTAGTTTGACCGCCTCTGTTCTAGACAATTCTAAGACTGTAACGTGAAGGAAATGTACCCTCCGGTGTTGTCCAGTATCCTTAGCAGGATATTACATATATAAATTGTACAAAAGTCTAATCTCTATCCTCTCCCTAATCTCTGTTTCCACCCCTCCCCCCTTTTTTGTTCAATAGAAAGAATTGGGGGGGCAGTAGAAGAGGAGAGAGGGAAACAATCAGTGAAAGTGGTAAGTTCCTAAGCCATTCTGCTTGATGTTCTAAAGCTAGAGAAAGGATGACACTCATCCTTAGCTCAGCACTTTTCCAACTTATTTCCATGCTGAGTTCTCTCCCAGCTCCCCCACTCCCAGTGATTCTAGTCTTCCAACCGCAGCTTATCCCATGGTACTGCCACTGAGCAGTTTCTTGTAAATGTGCCAGCCCTTCCCTCTTCTCATTGTAGTCCATCTGGCAGTATCATACAGTGGAAGAAAGCACTGGTGTAGGAGATCTGGATTATGGTTCCTCTCTTCCATAGGTTCTCTGTATGATATTGAGCTGCTGAGTGATACACTGGATTGAGCACTAAGTTGGAGGCAGGAAATTATGAGTCCAGATATGGTGTTGTTGCTCTGGGCAAGTCACTTTGAACCTCTGTTGGCCCCAGTTTCTTTATCTGTAAAATGGGGATAATAATAGTGCCCACCCCTCAGAGTTGTTGTGAGAATTAAGTGAGGTAACAAATGTAAAGTGCTTTGCACAGTGCCTTGCAAAGAGTAAGCACTATATGAATGTTAGTGATGATGATGATAAAGATGAAGACAATGATTAAAGACATTTCTAGTCCCTGGGCCTCAATTCCTCCCTCTTAGAGACCCTTCAGTCTATCTCTGCCTTGCTTCCCAGATGGAGACAAGAAGAAACTTATTGTGGATATCCCACTTCTCCTCATTCAGATCTGTAAGATGAGGTCAATAATACTGGCCTCTTCTAACTAACAGGGTTGCGAGTTGTTGTAGTTTTAATAAGTAACAAGCAAGAAAATAATGGATGTGAAAGCAATTTGAAAATTGTTTCAATAATGGACTTGCCTCTCTTAACATAGCTCAGGCTGTTCCCTATACCCAGGATGTCCTCTGTCCTTTTCTTGACCCATTGAATTCCTACTCTTTTATAAAACAATTCAAATGCCATCTGTTTCATAAAATCTTCCCTATTTTCCCATCTTAGTAGTAAGAGTTCTTCCTCTTAGTATCTCACATCAGTATTTTGCATATGATAGTGAAATCTATTGTCTATTGCCTCTGGTTCCTGCTTGACTGAACTCCATGAGAGCAGGAATTGTGCCTTACTAAAGTCCCCTTCTTCCTCTAAATCTACACTCTAAACTTAATTTCTCACCCTCTTGGTACCCTGGGCATTTAGTGTAAATGCTTGTTCAGTGGGATAGATGAATGGATTTTAGAGGAGACCCTAGAATTGGAAGAGAGATGAGTTAACTCTTTTTTGAAGCTTACATTTCCCTGATGTCAACCCTACCAAGCAGCTCTTTGGCATTCCAAGTGTAACCCTTAAATTTTGTGGAATCATGTTATAGCTAAAGGTAGTAGTAGTGGTGCTCATTCCCTGTCATGGAACATGTTTAAAAAGAGGCAGGTGGAATGTTTGACCTGGCGACCTTGTATTCAAGCAGCTTGTAAACTTAGCCAAAAGGGAGGGAAGGAGGAAGAGAAAAGAGGGGAGGGAGAGAGAGGGGAGATAATAACGTAGTCATAAAACCCCATTGCTCTTGGATTTTCATTTTCCATGCACCCTGTGTTTTTTCTTTCTCTTCCTCACTACTTCTATACTAGGGTCAATAATGTGTGTGTCCTTTTCATGTAGGTCTTTTCTTTACAAGGCCATTCAAGCTGGTCGATAATAGATATAGTTTTGTGTGGTTGAATAATTAGGATTTCCATCAGGAACTCACAGGGAGTTAAGACCCTAAATCATTTAAGATTCTATACTTTTATAATTTTGTTGGGAAGAAGACTAGTGGGCAAAATTGTATTGTCTTATCTCAAATCTAGTCTCACTAATGGAAGATTTTACTTCCACTGTTAGCTTGGGGATTCAAGAATAAGTTCTAAGAAGGTTACATTCATGAATCTTTTAACACTTTCTCCCAGTTTCTCAAAAGAAATTTTTCTATAGCCACAAACTTTTGACCTTGCCATGTTGCCTGTAGTACATGGGAACAAATATAAAGATATACTCAATAAATATAGAATTTAATGATAGCTAGAAGTGTGAAAGGGAATTTTTTGTTCTTTATGAGTTCACACCTTACTTGATGCTAGGTGAGAACAAGCCAGAAACTTGAGTTCACACACTCAGAAGGTTGTGGTTCCAAAGGTGAGAACTCAGTCAATTTGGAAACTGTGATTGGCCCCCATGAAAAGGGGCAGGGATAGGAAACCACTATAAAAGCCATGAAAATCCCTGAGGAGGAGGCTGGTGAGGGGTGTCTGGTGAAAGGAGGTCTGGTGAAGGAGCTAGTAGAGAATGGACTCCAAGAAGAGAGTCACTCCAAGAAGGAGAGAGTGAACTCCAAGAAGGAAGTCAGCTTCAAGAAGCTGGCCGCAAAGAGGAAAGTAGGCTTCAGGAGTCACCTTCAGCTCCAGTTGTTGTGAGTGGATAGCTGATTTTCCCTTCCTCTCTTCTGGAGATACTTTAATTCTAAATATTGATTGAAGGTTAACAAGTCCTGGCTGAGCTAAGCACTGGAACAATATTTAGTTAGATAGGTTAATATCTTTTCTACCCTTTTATATTTCTCTGCTTTATAAATAAAAGATTTATAATTTTCATATTTAGCCAAACCATTAATTTTAGCACTTACTGAAGTGACTTGTAGATATAATTTACAGAGGACAATGACTTGTCCAAAGTCATAGAGCAAGAGAACAACACAGCTAGGAATAGAGCTTAGATTTTTTGGTGCTGTATGACTCATCCTCACCAATAGAAATTTATGTTGAATTTATTTCCCACTGACAACAAGTTTGGAATATCATTTTATGATCAGAACCCATTTAGGGTTTTCACAGCCTCAACCATGGTAGTTATGAAGATGACAAAACTTTGTTTATATATATATATATATATATATATATATATATATTGTTTATATGTATATATATAATCCAGCCAATCAATAAACATTTTATTAAGCACCCACTATGTTCGATGCATTATGCTAAGTACTTGGATACAAAAGGAAGAAAAAGAAAGTTCCTTCCCTCAAGGAATTTACAATCTAATGAGAAAGAGAACATTTGAACAAATATATTCAAAGCAAGCTATGTACAAGATAAATAGAAAATAATTAAAAGAAAAATCACTAGAATTAACAGGGGTTGGGGAAGGGATCCCATAAAAGGTGGGATTTTAGTTGGGATTTGAAGGAAGCCAGGAGGCAAAGATGAGAAAGGAGAATGTCCCAGGCAAAGGGAACAGCCAGATTAAATTCTTGGAGCTAGGAGGTAGAATATTTTATTGGAGCATCCANACATACATATATATATATTGTTTATATGTATATATATAATCCAGCCAATCAATAAACATTTTATTAAGCACCCACTATGTTCGATGCATTATGCTAAGTACTTGGATACAAAAGGAAGAAAAAGAAAGTTCCTTCCCTCAAGGAATTTACAATCTAATGAGAAAGAGAACATTTGAACAAATATATTCAAAGCAAGCTATGTACAAGATAAATAGAAAATAATTAAAAGAAAAATCACTAGAATTAACAGGGGTTGGGGAAGGGATCCCATAAAAGGTGGGATTTTAGTTGGGATTTGAAGGAAGCCAGGAGGCAAAGATGAGAAAGGAGAATGTCCCAGGCAAAGGGAACAGCCAGATTAAATTCTTGGAGCTAGGAGGTAGAATATTTTATTGGAGCATCCAGGAGGCCAGCTTTACCATAATGAAGAATTCTTGGAGGGGAAAAGTATGGAGGGGACGCTGATGTCCAAACAGGACATTTCATATTTAATCCTGGAGGCAATAGAAGATCAATGAGATTTTTTTGAATAGAAGAGTCATAGGCTCAGACCTGCATTTTAGGAAAATTATTCTGGTGACTGAAGAGAGGACAATTTAGAGTGGAGAGAGAGATTTGGAGTTGGCCAACTCAGTAGGAGACTATTGTAACAAATGTGGTCAATGAGGTGATGAGGCCTGCACCAGAGCAGGGGTAGCATCAGAGGAGAGAGAGGTATCTTTGAGAGATGATGCAAAGGTGAAAGTGACAGGCCTTGGAAACATTGGAAATGGGGCAGTGGTGGTGAGATACAGAATTATTTCAAGATGGGAGCCTGAGGGATTTGGAGGGGATGGGTTTTATACCTTGAGAGGGTTTGGGATGTAAGCTACTGAGTTCCATTTTGGATGTAATATTCAAAATGTCTACTGGACAAAGTTTTTGAGATGTCTGAAAGGTAATTTGAGAATATGAGATGGTCAGCAGAGAGTTTGGGGCAGGATAAGTACATTTGAAAATCATTAACATAAAGATGGTGATTAAATGTATTTTCAAGCTTTCTTTGTCTTTGCTACAAAGCACTTGGTCTCAGCAACTCCTTGTAATAATTGTCACTGAATGGGTTATTGTATAGAGTGGTTGTCTTAGCACTAGGAACTTATTACAGTCACTAATTTCTAAGAAATTTAAGGAGGGAATTGTTTCAGTACTGGCAGTACCAAGGTTCTCTTAATCATTCCCTGCACATTTTATTAAAGGTACTGGAACTGGTAAATGTAGCTCTTCACTCATGAGCTATGCAGAACCAAAATACAAATGGCCTTCAAAGCTATTTTGGTCCATAAAGTTAGCGGGACATTTTAAAGGATGTCTAAATATGTAGCTCTGCTTGACTGTAACTGTTCCAAAGAACTCATTTATTTCAAAATGTCAGTTCCCATCTACTGCAGGGAGATATTTTTTCTCCTTTATAATTTTTTTGAAGTTCTTTAAGTGCTTATTTCCCCCAAACTGTTTATAAGAAATTCGTATAACTTCCATATTGGTTGAACTTGTCAGCTGTCATTTTTGTACATGCCCTTTCTCTGTTTTATTTCACCACCATCATTCCCTGTCATGATGAATGAAAATTCATACAGACCAATGACCTTTCCCCCCTTAATACTGTGTATTGGTTCCAAGGCAGAAGAGCAGGAAGAGCTAGGCAGTGGGGGTTAAGTGACTTGCCCAAGGTCACACAGTTTAGCAGGATCTAAGGCCAGATTTGACTCTTAAGACCTCCTTTCCCAGTCCTGGTTCTCAATCCACTGAACCACCTAGGTACTCTCTAAATCAATGAATTTTTAAAAATTTTATTCTCCTTCTAGGTTATCACTGGAGCTCTAAATAAACATGACTTTGGGGTGTGTTTGCTTTGATAGTCTGCTCAAGATCCGGCATTATCTTAAGTATTGATTATCTACAGTTAGCACATACCTTCTGCTGGAGTATTCAATTTTGAATTCCTTTCTCTGGGAACCCAATATTAGCTTTCTTTGCATGATATATATATTCACATTTTTTTTTGGTGTAGCTATTTGTGATCCTTGACCCCCTGGGCTCTGAAGGCTTTCTAAATGTTAAAAGCATCCTCCATCCGTTATCAATTAAAGCCTAACAATCTAATGGGGTTACATCTCCCTCTTGGAATACAAAAAAATATTATCAGGTCCAGCCATGCTGGTTACTGGTTTAGTTCTTAAACTGACAACGATTTTTGAGACTTAATATTCTAAAGGCTTTTATTCTTTTAAAAATACTTTCAAAACATTAAGCCATTTTCCATAAGCCATCAGAAGGATATGGGCTCTGAATTGTCTTCAGCAAAGGGGATGAGCTTCTTTGAACCATCCTATCTCTTCATCTGGCTCTCTGACTTCAAGTCCAGTGAACAAATAATTATTAAGCACCAAAGAAACAAAAAAAAATTTACAGCCCTTGCTTTTAAGTAGTTCATAGGAAACAACCCAGAAATAGCTTTGAACAAACAAGATAGATACAGGACAAATTAGAAGGAGGCACTAAGATTAAAGACTGAGAGTCAGGTCAGCTAGGTGGCTTAGTGAATAGAAAGACACCTAGATAGATGGAGGTAGGAGGAACTGGTTTCAAATCTGACCTCAGACACTTCCCAGCTGTGTGACCCTGGGCAAGTCACTTAACCACCATTGCCTACCCATACCACTCTTCTGACTGGGAACCCATACTTAGTATTGATTCTAAGACAGAAGGTAAGGTTTTTTGGTTTGTTTTTGTTTTTAGGAAGTACTGAGAGTCTTGTTAGATCTCAAAGGTAAAGTTGAGAAGGGGGAGTTTTTAGGGATGGGGGACAGCAAGTGAAAAATGCTGGATTGTGCAAGAAATAGCAAGGAAACTTGTGTTAATGGATCACAATATGGAGAGGTTTGGGGAGTGGCATAAGGTATAGGAATAAATGGGAAGGTGGGAATAAATTGGAAGGTTAATGAAGGGCTTTAAAAGCTAAACAGCATTTTTTATTTAGGAAGATAACTCCCGACAACATAATTGGACAATTGACTGATGTTAGGTGCTCAGCCTGTCATTGAGACAGACAAATGCAAAAACTTTGAACACAAGTTATCACTAAGAGATATTAAAAGGCTTTATTGCTATTTGTTTATTTTATTAATGAACTTCCAAAAAATTTTTAAGCCCATATCTTCTATCTTAGAATCAGTACTCTATTAATTCTAAGGCAGAAGGATGGTAAGGGGTAGGCAATTAAGTGACTTACAGATCAAATAGCTAGGAAGTATCTCAGGTCAGATTTGAACCCAGGACTTCCCTTGTCTCTCCGTGTAGCTCTATTCACTGAGCTATCTAGGTTCCCTAACTCCTTCAACCTTAAGTCCATTGCTGTGGATGGACCATGAGAAGTATAGGTTTTAGATGAACTCCATCTTTTGTTTGTAGATATGAAGGTAATAGTCAATTCAACAAACATTTGTTAAGAATCAACTGCAAGGTCCTGGGGACATAAATATTTTCCTAAATGACCCTTAATTTTGATTGGTTTGATTCTGTCTCCTAAGTCAATCCTGTTGATGCCAGAAAGTGACATCACTTGTATGGGCAGAACCACTGCTGACTTTTTTGTTTTTTAACACTTCCCTTCTGTCTCAGAATTGATACTAAATATTAATTTCTAGGCAGAAGAGTGGTAAGAGCTAGTCAATGGGGATGAAGTGAACTTGCCCAGGGCCACATAGCTAGGAAATGTCAAATTTCAATCCAGAACCCCTCATCTCCAGGGAGGTTCTTTATCCACCGAGCTCCAGGTAGCTGCTATTCTTTTGGCTTATTTTGATTGGTCCAAAGAGATAGGAAGGAGAAACAAGACTTTATTCATACCCTCAACCTATCCTTAAAAAAACTTTTTCCCATCCTAGAAGTTTCTGGAACCATTTACTACCCTTCGATTCAGTATATATGCAGTGGGTGTATATAGAGCCTGTTATGTACCGTATGCTTTTGTAGTCATTATTAATAGCTAAGGTGATATAAATAAATGTAAAACTCTGAATCTACCCTCTAGGGACTTTCTAGGGACAAGGGGGATAAGTGTGGGAGGGGACAAGGTATATACATATGAAAAAAACAGTATAGGAAAATGCCTCACTAGATAAAATAGAAACTTGAATATCACCAGGTGTAAGGATGTATGAAGATGTAAGGCTTAGAACAAAACGCAAGTAAAAGATCTGAGCGATTGGGAAGACTCTGGGAGGGAGAACTTGACCCGAAGCCCAAGGGCAACGAGAGAACATCCTAGATACAGAAGTAAGAGGTAAACCTGGCCATGGTGCTTCTTGAGTGTTGGGTTGAGGTACTCCTCATGATCCTCATGTAGCATTCAAAATAGTGCTTTGAAGTTTCTTGAACATGTTGAAAGTAGGAAGGGTTACTGAAGGTTTAGAAAATTATTTTGGCAGTGTTGGGGTGGCCAGCATACCCTGGTTTCCTGTGTGGCAAATCCTTTGCTAACATAGGGACCACTGCAGCAAACTTGCCCCCTGCCAAGCCCAGAAAAGTCCCTGATTTGAATGGGTAGGAATTTGAAGCTTTAAAAAAATGGGAAAAGATTGCAGGACAATTGATGGTAAAGCAAAGGGACACAACAGAATAACATTACAATGCCAGAGTTAGATGACTTCTTGGAAGCATGAATATGGAATGATTGGACTATAGGATTTGGAGTGGACAGTCAGAATCTTTTTCAATCCCTCATTTGACAGATGGGCAAACTGACTTGCCTAAGGTTATATAATATATTTCTGGACTACCTTACAGAACTTTGAAATTTTATTTGCTGAGCTTAGTCTAGAGTACAAAACCTCAGAGACCATTTAATCTGAGACCTGACCCAAGAATATTTACTGCCTCATTATCAACAAGTGTTCATTCAATCTGTCTGAAAACCTCCAGGGAAGCAAAGCATTTTTACTTTGGGGCAATTTTTTAGCCATTAGGATATTTTCCCCTTACCCTTGGATGAAATATTCCCCCTGTGAAAGCCCTCCAATATTGTTCCTCACTGGACCCCAAACAGAATGTCTACTTAATGCCTCTTCCATGTGACAAATCAGCCTTTTAAAATACTCGAATAGGGTTTTCATTAAGTGCCCTGTAAATGTTGTTAAATGGAGTCACATTTCTTCTTCCGACTCATCCACGTATGATCTGTTCTTCTGTTCCCAGCCCCCTCTCTGTCCCTTTTCATTGTGCTAGTAGTTGCCCTCCCCAGAGTATATTTTAGACTGCATAGTTTTTTTGTAAGGGACAGTCAGCAGTGGTCTGACTGACTGAGGATCATCACCTCCTTCTTTCTGGACTATGCCTGTTGTTCCGATTTTTTTTTTTTTTAAACCCTTACTTTCTGTCTTAGAAGCCCAGGGTCACACAGCTAGGAAGTGTGTGGGGTCAGATTTGAACCTAGGACCTCCTGACTCAAAAGCCACTCACTGTGCTACCTCACTGCCTGTCTAAAGACAGTTCAGGATTGCATTACTTTATCAGACTTCCATATTGCACAGAGTCCTCTTCTGCTGTACTACATTGCCTCACAAAGTAGCTTTTAGATATGTGAGCCATGGGGCTAGGCTGAAGGTGCATCAACCCTCAGGCAACATTTAATAATAAAAACCATGATTATTCACATCTGACTCACCCTTAGAAAATATCTTAGTCCAGCCTGACTTCCAGGCAGCTTCTGGAACCCCCGTCCCCACCCCCCCCAATACTCTCAGTGGGTGTGTGTGCACAAGGAATGCAGACTCATTTTAATATTAGACTGAGCCAGACACAATTAGCAAGGTAAATTGGCTGCTGCTGCTAGAGAAAAAATTAAAAATCATAATGCAAACCAAGGCAAGTTGAAATGATTTGGGGTGGGGTGGAGTGAACCACACCACGATTCCCTAGGTTTGCAAGAGTGATTTTAATTTTGCTGTTTTAAAATGCTCGTTTCCTAACCCCTTACTTGTATATGGCAAGTGTTTTCCTAGAAGGGATAATGGGGAGTCCGTATTGTCCTTTCCTTTGTCCTAAAGCTGCCTTGTGTCTCAAAGCTTCCAGACTGACTCACATCAAGGATCGGGGAGCAATGGGAAGGATGTCAGGAATAATGACTTAAAAGCTGGGACTATGACCAGGGCAGGCAACAGGAATTTTCTTCCAGGGAATTAAATTTATAGGGTGGTGAAAGCACTTACAACAGAGTAAGTGTTAGCACCTAGTTGGCAAGAAGAATTAGTTAAACTAGGAATCCATCAGATATTCTGCTTCCTCTCTTTTCCCTCCCCTTTCACCTTCCTTCTT
Organism: Gracilinanus agilis; assembly: GCF_016433145.1. Lineage (NCBI taxonomy): Eukaryota > Metazoa > Chordata > Mammalia > Didelphimorphia > Didelphidae > Gracilinanus > Gracilinanus agilis. The sequence continues at coordinate 272,498,278 of NC_058131.1, read as the reverse complement.
GGCTAGACTCTGATCTGTTCCCCATTCTTTGAGGTTTTACTGCTTACTGAAAGGAGCATTTTTTAACTAGGTACCCCAGGCCTAGTAATACCCACAGGTGTGAAAAGTTGCTAGCTCTGGGTCTGCTTAGCAAGGCAAATACCTCCTACATAGATTTGACAGATCTGGTATAAGTCAAATTAAGAGGGGAAAAATTACCATTAGTATCAGTCTCATATACCACATAGCTCATTATTGCTTACTCGGAATAATTTCTTCACTACCTTACAGAATTTTGGAATTCTATTTGCTGAGTATAAAATATGCAGAAATGCATGAATAGTGTTAAGGCTCAGTACCCTAAACTGATATAGCATGAGTCTTTTTTTCCCTGTTCTTTTTTTTTTTTTTTTTTGAAAAACCATGATTGAAGTCAAATTAACATATTTACCTTCAGTGCTCCCATGGGGAGTATTAGGGAATTCAAGAGGTGAATCAGAGTCGGTGCTTAGGTTTGCCAGAGCTGAGGCAGGATTTCATTTCTCAATAAGTAACTAAGCAAACACTCGACTCCCTTTTGATTTAAGGATCCATTTTCCTTTCCGGGGAAGTCTTTAGATGCTCCTCAACAGATGGCAGTACTATCTTGGTCCCCAGGTTCCCATCGCTGCTGGCAGGGCTCAGCTCCTAGGGAATTTCTCAATGCCGTTTTAGCCAAATGCAGGGAAATGATCTTAAAAAGAGCATTACTTCTCAAGACCAAGTCTCACAGGACAATAGCTTATCAGCTTTTGTTCTCATGGTGGTTACAGCTTCTCTTAAATTATCCATAGTCCACGGAAGAAGTGATTGCTCCTTTAAGATTAGGAGTTCATGGGGCAGGAGAGCATTTAAAATTTCCCTGGGGGGGGGGTGAGGGAGGTGGTGTGTGTGTGTAGAAAGAACCCCCTGGTTTTACTGGTTCACATTTACATTTCTGAGGCATCAAGGGCCTATATAATTAAAATATTTTTTATCTCTTTGCTATTATTCATATAGAGCTTTAAGATTTGCAAGGTATTTTGCAACTATTTATTTCAGCAACACTGAAAAACAGGTGTTATTTACAGACGAGGAAACTGAGATAGGCAAATTAAATGATTTATCCAGGGTCAAAGTAGACAAGCAAATAGGCAGACAAATAATTTAAAACGCACTGGCCTTGATCAATGTCATAAACTGAAAATTCTGCCTCAAGCAGGATAGCCCTTTGTCAGGAATTGTGGTGGTGGTAGATGATGAAGTACAATAAACCTTAAGGATTTCAGCCTTCTAAGATCCAGCCTTGGAAAAGCTCCTTTATTATATTTTTAAAAACCGTTACCTCTTGTCTTGTATTGATTTTAGGGCAGAAGAGTGGTAAGGAGTAGGCAGTGAAGGTTAAGTTAAGTGACTTGCCCTGGACCACATAACTAGGAAATATCAAGCCTATTTTGAATTCAAGGCCATCTTTGTCTGGGCCTGGCTTTCAATCCACTGAGGCATCTAGCTGCTCCCTAAAAGCTCCTTTAGTCTTTCAAAACTCACAGAAACAAGCCTATGAAATTACAGAAGTTTCTTCAAGGAGAAAATATGTGGCTATGACCTTATAGGATGGTTGAACACAAGAAGACTTGTTGACCCTGAGTCTGGCATTTCCCTCTCCCTATTCTGTTATATAACTTTGTATTTGTGGTGACAGCAGCAGTAGTAAAGGGGAGGGTGTGTTCCTATTACCTTGGTGCCTTTTCTGGCATCCTTTTATAAAAGCCAAGGTCCTGTGCTATATCTAGCTCTGCAAGGTTTGTAAAGTATGTCCCAATTCTTGCTGTTTTCACTAATGTATTTTATATGTAGCATTGAGCACTTTACCCATTGCTACTTATTTCATTTTGTCTCTTCAATAACTCTGGGAGGCAGATGTCATTTTATAGATGAAGAAACTAAAGCTTTTAGAGGTTAAATGACTTACCCAAGACCAGTTAGTCTAAAGCCTGGATTTAATTCTGTGTCTTCCTTTGCCCAGTCTGAGCTGCATTCCCATGCTGCTAAATGGGTACGAGCCAGGGTGTGTTTGAATTAGTAACAGTGTGCCAAGAAGATCCCAGTTTTGTTTCATCCTCTCTTATGCCCTGCCTTCTTCATTAATCAATAAGTTTGGACAAAAAAAGACTCTTAAGATGCTGAAACCTTGCATGGAAACTAGAGGGACCAGAGGAGCTATTCAGGAAACATTCACCTTTCCCCCCATGTTCTAGTTAGTTCATTTCTCCAACTTTAAAGAATAGATTTCAAAAAATATTCTTTTATGTTTCTGTGGGAAAAGTACTAGAGGGCTCCTGATCAGGTCTCCAGCACTTAGAGTTATTTCTTCTTTGAGCCTCCATTTCCTCACTCCATTTCCTAAAAATGAACCTAATGCTACTTTCTCTGTCTAGTGATTTCGAAAGCCCTCTAGAAAGAGGATTGTTGGTGAGCACTTCATGTACATATGAATTGGATGCTACTGGCACTATGCCTCACCAGTATTTCAGAACCTACTAAGTGATGCAAAATTTCCTGGATTTCACAATGACAGTGGTTTTAGCTAACTGGTTGGGAAGACCATGCTTTGTTTCAGCCTTTCTCTCTGTGCTTTTTGGGTCTTTGGAAGGCCAGAAAAACTTTATTAGGTTGTTGTTTAAAAAAAATTTTTTTTTTAAATAAAATCTTACTTTCTGTCTTGGAGTCAATACTGTGTATTGGCTCCAAGGCAGAAGAGTTGTAAGGGTAGGCAATAGGGGTCAAGTGACTTGCCCAGCGTCACACAGCTGGGAAGTTTCTGAGGCCAGATTTGAACCTAGGACCTCCTGTCTCTAGGCCTGGCTCTCAATCCACTGAGCTACCCAGTTGCCCCCTAGGTTGCTGGTTTTTGAAGAACTGCAAGTTCCAAATTTTAGAATCCCCACCTCCCACACAAACCTCCCCAGAAACAAGCTTGTTAGCATCCCCAAATGTTCATTCATGTGTGGCCTCAGAAATGTGTGGCAGGCATTACTGAAGCATTTCTCTTGTCACATCTCTTTAAAAGTTTGAACAAACTATAGACTACTTCCTGGTTGCTATTGTCTTCCCTAAAGGATTGGGCCCTTGTGCTTTTCCAGATAGAGCTGGAAAGGGTCCCCTTATAATGGGTGATCTTAAAGGAATCCTTTCATTTCCTTGATGAACACAGGACCCAGAGAAGAATAAATAACCTCTTAAGATCATACAGGTATTTGGTAGGAGAATCAGACTTGAACCCAGATTCCTCATACTGTATCTTTTTGCCACACTCTTTCTGGAATTTGTTTTTGTTTTAAAGCGGGGTGACCCAGAAAGATGATTAGAGGGGTTAGAAAATGTTTTCTTTTTGAGAGGAGAAAAAGAAAAACCTTTAGAATAGAAAAGTTATGGGTTAACAGTTTCTATCTTAAAGGATTGATTTGTTTGTTTATTTTTAGAAGCCTTGCTTTCTGTCTTACTAAGAACTCTTTAAGTAAAGTTTAGGCAAAGTGAGTTAAAATGACTTGTCAGGGATCACACAGGTAAAAAGTGTCTAAGGTGTCATTTGAACTCAAGTCCTCCTGACTCTAGACTTGACACTATATCACACTGTGCCACCTAGCAACCCCCCTCCCCAATTATAAATCTTTTATAAAGGGTATTAAGAAGTTCTCTCTATCTACCAAAGAATTAAAAATAAATTGATGAGGGAAAACAAAAGTAACTAGTTGGGCAAAAGGACCATTCATTGGTAGAAAGATTTAGGACAGCCAAGCAAGGTTGAATCATCTCTGTTGTGATCTGTCCTGAATAGCTTTGCCATTCATTTGCATCAGGATATGGGCTAGACCCAAATCCTATTCAGCTGGAGAATCCTGAGAGATTAAAATTCTTTGGTTTAAAATGTAACAAGAAGGAAAATTTAAATAGCTCTTACTGGCCTAATGATTTCTGGGCAAGGTAGGTAGCAGCTGCAAAGGTGGTACAGTGGTTGGTGTTGAACCTTGTGTGAGAAAGTCCTGAATTCAAGTACAGCCTCAGGGACCTTGCTGTCTTTTACCTTACCACCCTAAAACAAACAAACAAATAAATAAATAAATGTGTGTGTGTGTGTGTGTGTGTGTGTGTGTGTGTGTGTGTGTGTGTATCACTCTGTGACTTGGTTTCCCCAATTGTAAAATGGAAATAGGGGCAGCTAAATGGTACAGTGTATAAAATGCTGGACTTAGACTCAGGAAGACCTGAGTTCAAATGCAGCCATAGATACTTATTAGTTGTATGATCCTTGGCAGGTCACTTAGCTGTGTTTGCCTCAGTTTCCTTATTTGTAAAATGAACTGGAGAAGGAAATTGCAAACCATTTCAGTGTCTTTGCCAAGAAAACTCCAAATGGAATCATGTGGACATGACTGAACTAAACAACCAAAATAAATGTTTTTTTATTAATGATTATTAGTTTCTTATTGTCAGTGTAGAATCCACACAGAAGGATGAGCTTCAAAACCAAGCTAAGATCATTCTCATCTTTCTCTGGGTATTTTCACATCAGTCCACTAAGAGAAAGCAGGAAAATGACCTTTCCTTTTGACATTCCTGTTGAAATGATTCAACAACAAAATGAGAATAATAATAATAATGCCTGACTCATAATAATACTTAGTTTTTGTCAGGATTGATTAAGATTATAAAGAGCTTAGCATAGTTCTGTGCTAAGTAGTAGAAATTGAATTAATTCGAAGATCTGCCATTTTTAAGGGCCTTAAGTCCCATGTGCTATAGGTAGGTCTAACCTCTGAGGTATGCTGAATCTGACATTGGGTTTTTTGAGGCATCATTGGTTAAAGGTCTCTTACAATCTACCCTCTATTCTGGAACCACCCAGCCTATCTATTTTCCTCACATAGTTTTAATTTCCAGTATATCCCTCTTGCTCCTGTTAGGTCCCATATCCTGATCCCCAGCACACACAAGTATAGACTGCATTGTTCCACTTGGAATATACTTACTACCAGAATCTATGTTTCAGTGGAAAGAGAAATGACTTGGAAGTTAGAGGAACTGAATTTGAGCCCCAGTTCCATCATTTATTAGAGATGAGACTCTCTTCACATCACTTTATACCTTTCTTCCCTCATTTGTAAAATGACAGGGTTGGGACCAGCTTTCTAAGAGTCTCTCTTCTTAATGTGATTCTTCCTTTGTTCAAAGTCTTCTCCACCCTAGGAACCTGTGATTTTCCCAATAAAATTGCTTGTTGGTTCTGATACCATGCCTGGAACGTTCTTCTTTTTCTGCATTCTAGGAGTCTAGATCATATAAAAAAGAAACATTCTCCTTAGCAATGAGAGGAACGTGGAAAATCAATGCCCTTATATGTTTAACTGTGCCTTCTACATTGTCACGTTCCATGATACTCCTTTAGAAACTGTTGGTTGGGCAGATTTTAGTATCTCTCCTACAGTGACTAGGAAATTTAGAAATTTAGTGACTGACCAGGATTTTGACTATCAAGCTGGCCCTACTCTTGGGGCATGGGCGTCCTAAGAGAGCTCTGAAGTGGCACGAGTGAGTGTATTTGCTGGAACCAATTCAGGTGTCACTTCCCACTCTTCTTCTTGTACCTCTCTGGGTCACCTTGCTGAGGGTTGGTTGAGATGTGCTGTTTAAATTGCTTAATGACATTGAACTTGCTTTTTGTCCCAGAAAAGGACAAAACAAACCATCAAAAACAGTCTCTGTCACTGTCTGTCTCTCCCTCTTTCTATCTCTCATTCTAGGACCACCTAGCCTAGTGATGGCAAACTTAGCATGGCAGCCACTCCAGCATGCATGCCATAGATTCGCCAACACAGAACTAGCCTGTCTTATGTGCTCACCAAGAATGGATTCCTGATAAATACCCTCTGCTCTGGCTAGACTCATTTCCTAACTACTGTTTCACTATCTTCTCCCAACTACTTTAGAATTAGCCTAAAAGGATAATATGTTAGATGATAACTTTCTTCCCCTTGATTTTTGTTGTAGTTGTCATGGTATTTGGTACATATACATAGGTGGGAGGCTGGGGAGACAATTTAGTGATGTGGGCAAACACCCCCCCCCCCCCCCCCCTTTTTTTTTTTTTTTTTTTTTTTTTATCTTCCACTCCTTTCTCTCTATTGCTGGGAAGCAGTGGAAAAAGCACTATCCTCAAAGGCTGGAGTCCACATATTGCACTAATAATCCCTCTCACTTATTTGTGTGACTTTGGATGAATTCCTTAACCTCTCTGGGTTTTCATTTTCTTCATCTGTTAAATTAGAGATCTGTAATATCTAGGATGATATTCTCATAAACATGTACCCTGAGAGAGGCTATCTAGAGAGAAGAGGGCCCTTGAAAAATTCTTAGAATCCTAGAACTTTATGGTTGGAAGGAACCTTAGTACAGGGAAATTTGATTATGGAATATCAGTGCTGAAAGGAACCTGACAAATCATCAAGTTCAGTCTCCAGTATCATGTTTACAACTTGTCCTGAGTGTCACAGATTTTGAGCTGGAAGTCCTTCAAAAATCATTGAGTCAAACTGTTTCATTTTATCAATGAGGAAATAAACTCAGAAAGCTTGTGACTTATCCAAAGTCACTTTAATTTAAATATTAAGTTAATGTTTATAATATTAATTAGAGTTTAAACCCAGATCCTATGACTCCAGATGCTGAGATTTCTTTCTCCATTGTACCATGGTCACAGGTAGAAATGAGCTGGTAATCTCCCGGGTGCAATAAAATCAAGCATTGGGTTGAAATTAATAAAATCCTTGTTTTTGACCAAATTTGATCAACTACCTCGCTGTGTGACTCTGGTACAAATGACAAAAAGATAAATATGAAGATAACTAATCTTGCATTTTCATGTTTAGCTGGCATTATCCTTATAGCAACTTTGTGAGATTGACAATACATTTATCTCCATTTTATAGATGAACAAAGGCATCGAACAATGATGGGCCTTACTTGACTACATGGGGATATTAAGTGATAGAATTAAGATTTTGAATTTATGCCTTCTGATTTCAAGGCCAATGTTCTTTTTACTGTCCTACAATATCATACGTATCCTCTCCGGACAGCCTTAATTTTTGCCTGTTTAATAATGTAGTTGGAATGGAAAAGCTCTGAAGTTCCTTCTATCTAGAAAGTTTTACTGTTCTGTGTTTTATGACTTGAGCATCTCAAGGTCCTCCAAACATTCATCCAGACAGGTTTGCTCATAATTAAAAACAAATTTTTAAAAAAGTTTCTGGCTTTAAGATTTTATTTTAGCAAAATATTTGTGATTTTATATAGTATTTGGCTAAGTGCCATATACATGACAACCTCCACATAGACTCTGATCTTGAGTTCATTTTGTATTTTGGGTAATTTTGCTGATCTAGGAATTAAGCTGCCTTGTTTTCTTCTGAAACATCAGAAAAGTTCGACCTCTGTGAGAAATCCTTTGATGTTATTAAGTAGAAAGCTTTAAAATTGTCTAGCTGAAGAGTTTTATTTTGTTCTTTATGCCTTTCTCTCATCTTTGACTTGTCTTCCTTTTTTTTTTTTTTTTTTTTAAAGTTGGAACAACCTTAGAAGGCCTCTGTTGCTTTTATCTTCAAGGTTAGGATTCATTGCCCAGACCTGTTCCTTCGAAAACCACAGGAGCAGAGTTGTCCAAAATTCTCAGTCCTCTGCTGTTCATCTTCTTCCTTTCGAAGTCACCTCAGACTTTTGCTCTCTTTTCACTCCAAGCCTAAGTCCCATCTCTTCCGGAGCATGTCTGTGATGATTGTTCCTTTGTTAATCCTAGAGATCATGCATTATTATGAGGATCACTTGGATGAAGTGGGAATGGTTAGTTTGGAGAAAAGTCTTTAGAGGTGGGCATAGGGGCTTCATGTGGAAGAATTAGAAGGCAGAATTGGGTGCAGTGGGTGGAAATTTGAGAGAGAGAGATTCAGATTTCATATAAGGAAAACCTCCATTTGAATTATCCCAAAGTGAAATGGGATGCTTTGTGTGTATCATTCCATATCTGTAAGCCTAAATTTGACCATTTTTCAGAGATGCTAAATGAGATTCTTGTTTGCTGTGATTAGGGCTTCTCAACCTCTGAGAAAATCACTCTTGAGATTTTGAAAACTCACCTTTGTTGAGCATCCCCAGCTCTTGTATTTCTTGTTTTGTCTCCTATGTATCTTGATCTTACTATTTAAAAATGTTTTTGAGGGCAGAACCCATATCTTATTTTTCCCAATAGTACCTACAATAGTGCAGTCTTTATGGTTGGGGTTTGACTGGTCAGTTCATTTCCTTTTTGAAGCTTACTAGTTGATGCTCACCTTTCATTCCTGGTCTGGTGTAAGAATTGGCCTAGGAAACAAGGAATGGTTCTAGATGACTCCTCAGAACTGGGAAAGTATGTGATTTCTTTAATGTGTATGTGTGTGTGTATATATACATATATATACACCCGTGGCCCCAAATTGGGTGAGGTAAAGAATAGCTTACCTTGTCTTGAGGCTAAAAGTGCCATTCATCCTTTTAAGAGCCCAGAATTATCCCACCTTTTACAAAGACCAAGGGAAATAAGAATAGATCACTGACTGCTATGGGAAGAATGATGTTCCCCTAAGCATGTTATAGGCCTGCTTTATACAAACACATTTTACCCGTCTCCCGATGCCGTTAATAATATGCAATCAAGAGCCATAAAATTTTTGTATTTGTATTTACGTCTGTATTTTTCATATTGGTAATTACCTTTTATGGTCTTTGGCTCAAATGCAAGCCCTGATTCCCAGCCTGTCTGCAGTCAGTCCTTGTAATCCAGAAGTGAATCAAAGCAACTTTTTTCTTTAAAAAAAGAGGAAAGGAAAAGAAAAAAATCCTTTTACAAAACAAGATTCTCTCCGTGTTGCAAAAGAGCTTTGGGGAAATCTGGGTTTTGTGGTTAAGAATCTTACACTGAAGCACAAGGAAAATTATGTGTAGCTTTTATTTGGCCCAAAGGATTCTTACTACATTATCCGTATTTCCTTTAATTTGTGGGATTTCTAGTAAATGGGCTTAAAAATAGGTCTGGGCGAGATGCCAGGGTACATACGGACAGCAGAAAAAGCCCTGCATTTCCCTGGAGCAGTTTGCTTTCACTTGGCCTTAAATGCAGATTCTATTAACCAGAGTTGGGGTACAGGGAGCAAGCCCACCTGGTCCTTGCTGCCCCCAGGAGGGAAATGTGATTCCAGGTCAGTTCTCCCTGACAGCTTCAAAAGTTAAGAGAGGACAAGCAGCTGCCAGAAACTTGCTTCTGTTCTGTATAAAAAGGGAACCGATTTTGAATCTTCGCTGCATTGAGAAGGGAAGGGGGTGGGGTGGGGGGGGAGAAGGATGTTGAGAGCAGTGGGGAGAGGAGGAAAGCAAATGGAGAAGGCTGTGGGCTGAACAATGTGCAGTTAGTCCCTTTGGCCACCCAGCTGATGAGATCTGGGGGTCTGGAATTGCTACTTCAGAAGGAAAGCTAGGGAGAGGAATGCGGTTAAATGATGATTATTTCTTTGTCTCTGTGGCCAAGTTGCAGGCTGGCTTCAGCCTGCTGCATGAGCTCTTCCTGGTGATCTAACCAGAAGGCATCTCCACTGCTGCCCTTCTAGTGATACTTAGTTTTGTTCTGTGGAGCCCTGACAGAGTTGAGGTGGCCTGAAAAGGAAGTGGTAAACACGTGATAGTAGAGGGTGAAAACCTGACTATGAAAATAGTTGTTTATAGTGGGTTCTAATAGTGAGTTTGAATTTTGTTTACCAGGCTGGTGGGAAAGTACTGCTTCTCCTGGATCAGAAAGAGTTTGCTGACATTTTGAGGTTTCCCCAGATCTCAGAAGCTTAGCAAAATCTGTGCCCATCATAGGTCATTTTTGGTCTCTTTTCGTATTTTCCAAATAGCTTCCTCTTCACCCCATTTGGCAGGATGGCTGTGCTAACCATGATCATTGGCAAGCTAAACCCCCATCCCCATCCCCATCCCTTCCTAAGCTCTAGAAAAATTGTGGTGGTGGTGGCCAACTTTGTGTCAGAAGAGAAAAATGTTATTCATGTTGAGGTCAACCTCTCACCAGCCTACATATCAGGGCTGTGGAATGAGGGCCGAAAGTTCTTGGTGGATGTTTGGATAGTGAGTAGATCTCACGTAATGACTTGTAATATGGGAGGATCACCTCTTCTTCATGGCACCCCCAAGCCCCCAAAATGCTAGAAATAAAAATGGAGGACTCTTCAATGGGAATGGGATATTGACTAAAGAGCAGTCCTTTCAAACTAGAAAGTTGCTAGCCTTTAGGATGTTATGAGAATTGTTAGGACAGAAGATATAAGAATGCCTAGAACATTCATTCTTTTACCAAAGTTTGAGTGTTTCCTATGTGCATAGCTTTGGAGATAAGCAAATATTGTCTGACACATAGTAGGCACATAATCAACGCTTCTCTCTTTTCCCTCACAATATACTAGAAGCTGGGGATACAAAGACAAAAATGAAATCAAATACTTGCCTTCAGAGCAAAATGCTACAACTTACATACGCAGATAAATAATAAGAAGCTACTTTTGGAAAAGACTATCCCTAATAACAAGATGACAATAGAAAAGACTCCTCTATAGCTGGTGGCACTTGAGATGAGACTTCAAGAAATCTAGGGATTCCAGAGAGGTAGGGTCAGTGAATTCTAGGTCTGTGAGAGCTTGTATGAATACGTGTCATAAGACATGAGTCTAGGAAGGTAGTTTCAAAATTGAAGAATGCTTGAAATCAATGCTAGGCTATCCTTGAGACAGTCAGGATCCACCATCCTTTTGAAGTGGACACCCACTTCCAAACAGTTCCAGTGATTAGAGAATTTGTTGGAGGAGAAAGACCTCAATCTATCAACAGACTTTTGTGATTTGTTAGAAAGTTGTCATATGCCCACCCAGTGGTCCTAGTTTTGCACAAATCAAACCACATAGAGCTATTTACAGTGGCATCAACAATAGCATTTTAATAATGCTCTAAAGAAGGCAGCTAGATAGTCATGAAGGCTTGAGTTCAAATCTGGCCTCAAGATACTTCCCAGCTGTGTGACCCTGGGCCAGTCACTTAGCCTCTGGTTGTCTGACGAAAAAGGAACTGGTAAACCATTCCAGTATCCTTGACAAGAAAACCCCATGGGATGGTCTGTGAGGCCCAAAAGTATGGGATATGAATTGAAAAAACATAATGCTTTATGTTTGCAAACCACTTTATACCTAGTATCTTATTTTTATCCTCACCATACTGAGAAGGGGGTGCTCTTATTATAATATCCTCATTTTGTAGAGGCGGAAATGGGCAAAAATTTTAAGCAACTTGCAATTCGGGTCAAACAGCTATTAATTATCTGAGTTCATATTTGAATTTGAGTTTTATGACTCTTTGAGTTCAACACTGTCTTCTGTCATTCAATTCTGTCTTTCCAATTGCTTATACTTACTCTTATCCCTGTCCTTTTGTAGTAAGGATTCATCCCTCCCTATGACTTGTATATTCCTGGTATGCCTTTATAGTTTAAGAGTTGTTCCTCTTATAATAGTTGACATGTACCTTAGACTTCAAAATTTATAAGGCTCTGGGTCCACATTGCTTTATTTGATCCTCCTAACAAGCCTTTGAGATAGCTGCTGCTGGTTATTTTTATTTTATAGAAAAAGAACCTGAAGTTCTGAGACTTAAGCTTTGCCAAGTAGATTTTGAACTCGGCTCTTTTGTCTCCATTCTAGGCAGTGTTCTTTCCAGTCCATCAAAATAATTTCTCTGTTCCTCATGGCTGCTTAGTTCATCATCACTAGCAGCATAGCTGAGACCCATTTCTCCTGGTTCAAGTGCTTAGACCCCTTCACCTGTATGCACAGGGATTTCATGCCAGGGCAGTGGGTTAAATTAATTAAATTCAAACCAGTTTTTGTTTTCATGTTTCCTTGCCAAATCAGGGGGAAGACTATATAGAACCAACTATGTACCACGCACAATGTTAAGCACTTTACAGATATTATCTTAATCCTGGAGAGTAGATACTGTTATTTCCATTTTTATAGTTGAGAAAACCGAGGCAAAGAGGTTAAATCACTTGCCTAGGGGGTTACACAGTGAGTCTGGATTTGAACTTGGGACTCCCATACTTCAGATCTGATACTCGATAGACACTGTGCCAGCATGGGGGAGAGAGGGCAGGATGATACCTCCAAGATACTCCTAGAAAAGCTTAAGAAGAACAGCAGAAAGCTTGAACGGTTTAAATGGCTGGTTGGGAAAGGCCTTGCCCAGTGGTTAAATGAATTTGGTTTTGATGTTGTGGGTGTTTTCTTGTATGTAACCTGAAACTTTCGTGCTGGAGAAGAAACTTATTATTTATTTAAAATCTAGGAGACTTTAAAAAAACACAAATAAACAACAATCTTTAAGTGCCTCTGAGTAGCTCACAAAAAAACGTGGTTATTAAAATCACCACCACTACCTTTTGTGGTTGGTATGAAAGCTGAAGGCTTGCTTTCTAAACCAGGAACTTCTTAAGAAATCAGCCTGCCTCAGCTCTGTTCTTGCATTTTTGGGGTTTTTGTTTTTAATTATTTTCTCATAGTGTATATTGGCGAATTTGGATTTGTTGTCAAAGGATCTGATTTCAATCTCAGTTTTATTATTTCCTTAAACAAGCCAACCCCCTCCCCCCCCCCTTTTTTTTTTCTGGCCACAGTTTTCTGACCTGTAAAATGAGAGTATTAGAATAGACCAGGCATTTTTGTGTCATGTGTCCCTTTGACAATCTGGTGAAGTCTATGATAATAATGTTTTTAAATGCATAAAATATGTAGGATTGCAGAAGAAACCAATTATGTTGAAATGCAGTTATATTTTTTAAAGTTCACCAAACCGAAAGAATGCTAACCACATTGAGAGAAAGAACTATGGGAGTAGAAATGCAAAAGCAAAACATATGACATCACTTATCACATGTATCTATGGGTATGTGATTTGGGGTTCAGGCTTTAAAAGATTGCTCTACAGCAAAAATGAATAATATGGAAATAGGTGTCAAGTGATGACATTTGTACAAACCAGTGGAATTGCTAGTCAGCTCTGGGAGGAGGGGAGGGAAAGAATGAATCATGTAAACATGGAAAAATATAAAAAAAAAATAAAAATAAAGTTTACCAAACCAAGATTAAGAATCTCTGGACTAGTTGCTATCTAAGGCCATAAAATCCAGGATCCTAAATCCCTTTGTTTTCTTCATCACAGAATAAAATATCTTAGCTGAAAGTCTCTTCTGGAGTCACCATCTAGTCAAAAACTCCTCATTTTACAGATGGGGAAATTGAGGTCCATAGTGGAAAAGTGACCCGACCAAATCAGAGCAATGGTAATAGTGCCAGGACTATACAGGATGACTTAATTGATCTAGTATTATTCCAACTGTGTGTCAGAAGTGCAATTCCTAGGAATGCATCATTACTTGTAAAAACACCTCAGGCTCACTCATTTCAGGTTGGTTTGAATTTTGCAAAGTCATTGGAAGAAATAGTGCAGGCTATTTTCACCAGTGGCTATGGGTACATGCTTGCTCTTCTGTGTGGGTAGGTGCTGTATAGTATGCCATGGTGTCAGACTCAAATAGAAATGGGGTCACTGAACTGGACATAAAGGATTCTTGCTAGCTGCATATTGACGTAGTTATAAATGTAACATTATGTGGTTTTAATTTATTTTGTTAAATATTTTCCACTTACATTTAAATTGATCTTCTAAATTGATTAAATTAAATTGATTAAAATTCTTTTTTGCTGAATTTAGTTCAAAAGAGAAAATCGAAAGGAACAGGAGTCCAATCAGTTAGTAATTAGAAACCTGTCCCTCTTCCTATGCATTGTGCCACCAAGCCTCTCTATTCCCCAAATAATTGTTATAGCATTGCTCCATATCAAATCTATCCATTTAAATTAAATTGATAATTTAAATTAATTAAATAGTTGAGACTACTGAAGGCCTAATGAAGGCCACATATTTGATATCTATTATAGTAGATCTGGGTTCAAATCCTGTTTCAGACTCTTTCCTAGTTTTATTACCCTGGCCAAGTCAATCTACTAACATTCACAAAAGTGCCTATCCTGGCCTAGTTAGGCAGCTTGTTGGCCTAGTGGGCTTGGAAGCAGCAGATTCATCTTTCTGAGTTAAAATCTCAGACACTTCTTTAGTTGTACGCCCCTGGGCAAGTCACTTGTTCCTCATCTGTAAAATGAGCTGGAGAAGGAAATGGCAAACTGTTATCTCTCTCAAGAAAACCCCAAATGGGATCACCAAGAGTCAAGACACCACTGAAGCTCAACAATAATGTCTTAGACACTGTGGGTAAGCTCTGGGGATAAAAAAAAGGCAGAAGAGAGTCCCTGTTTTCAGGGAGCTTATGATTTATTGGGAAAGAGAATACATGTAAATAGTTATGTGTAAATAAGTTTTTTATTCATATAATATGATAATTAACAAAAGGAGGACGCTGGTATTAAAAGGACTGGCAAAGATTTTTGTACAACTTTGTTTTCTTCACTCACTTTTTTCATTTGTACTTTGGAGATAAAATCAAAAGGCTTCTTGGGATGGTGGTGAGGATCCATCAAGATAAAATGTGGAGTGCTTTAAGCTATTATATTGTTGTTATTAATGAAGGTGGAACCATGGAACCTTCCCTACAAACAAAGGGGGTGGGACAGAACAGGTCTAGCTGAGGGAACCCTTGTCTGTGGATGAGCTGTGTGGTTTCTGGAGAAAATCCTTTAGAGACCTGAATGGAATTGAGGCCCTTTAGGGATGCTGGTGGGTGGCATTGCCAAAGGACTGGCTGAAATTCTTCTGTCCTCATTGCTTGGGGCTAGTCTTGTCTGCCTCAAGGCAGCCAGGTGGCTCAGTGCTAGGAGTGCTGGGCCTGGAGTCTGGAAGGCCTCAGTTCACATATGATGAAAACTTGGACATTACTGAGGGGTATAACCCAGTTTCTTCTGTAAAATGGAGATAATAACAGCACCTATTAATCAGAAATGTCTAGTGCTTATCTCATAGTGCCCAACAGCTAGTAAGTAAGTACTATGTAAATGTACTATGGCCAATTTCAGCACCTTCTTGCCCTGATTTGAGCTGTAACTAGAATAAGGTGACAGGGATTTTTAATTCAATTCAAAAGTATCTTTTAAGTGGTTGACTGGCTGTACACACATAGAACAAACAAAAGAGAAGGGTTCCTTCCCTCTGGAAGCTTATTTTCTAGAGGAGAAGGGAGCAGCCTGTATAAGGAGTGATTTGGGGAGGGAGGGGAAGGACAGCCTCCAGAAGGTCATCCGCCCTGAGGTGTCTTGAATTAAGCCTTCTTGTAGGGCTTTGCCCCCTGGGCACTGAAATATAAAAGGAGTAAACTGGACTTGTACTTCTGCAATGTTGAAACCAACTGAGCTTAGCTAAAAGTAGGAAACTACAAAAAGGAGTGTTTCCTCCCAATCTGCTCCACCCCATCCTCAGTACAGTTGATCTTCCCAGAAACTTATTTCCTTGTTGGGTGTAGGGTGTCTTGTGTCTACCCCATCCCCTTGGGGCCCTTCAATGAAATTGTCCTGTTTGTGCCCAAGTTGATCCTATTCACCCAAGGCTTTCACATAATCTTCCCCCCCCCAAAAAATTATGTATATTATATGTAATATATTTCTCTCCTCTCTTCTCTCCCCACACCCCCCACCCCACCCCCCCACCCCAAAACTAGCATCTCGAAGTAGTTTTCTGAAATATCAGAAATACTGGTTAGGAAGCAGCAGGTCCATAGTTACTAGTAACCACAAACAAAGTCACATCATCTATAGAGAGAATATTTGCCCCAGAGGGTCATTGTGAGGATCAATTTTTTGTTTAAAGTATATGAAACCTTTCCATTATTCCACACTAGGGTTTACTGTATTATCAATGTCCTCATCCTCATCTTCATCAGGTATTGGGTTAGCCAGGGAATAGGACCTCCAGCTCAGAAGTTAATCTAGTCAAAGGTAATCTGGACTCTCATTTTATAGAAGACAGAGGGCCCGAGAGATTGTCCAAGGACACCCACATAAGTAGTAAGCACTTGATGCCTCTCTTTCCCCCCTGGATCAATAGTAATGGTTTGGGAGCAGGAGAGATTTTCCTGTGACTTCATCTTCGTGATTAGCCTGTCCCATGTTGTTGCTTTTCTCAATAGCTACTTGAAGCTCCAGCAAACCCTCTTCCTTTCTCCTCTCCCTGCTCTCCTACTTCTGGGTTCTTGCAAGTCTGTAGGAAATAGGTTTGACAGTTCTCCCCACCCTACACAGAGAGCCCAGTGCTAGGAGAGGGTTGGCCTTCCATAGAAGGAGAGTTTGGGAGGCTGTCCATGGGTTCAGCTTTGTGGGCTCAGTGAAGGAAGAACACTAATCCTTACCTTCAACATAACCTTTGATTTTTAAAAATTAATTGTTCTCAGTTTGGGAGCACTTATTCTTTCCCCACCCTCTGATAAGAAAAATAAAAATCCTGTTAACAAATCTGCACAGCCAGTGAAAAACCCCTTCCTCCTGTTCTTCTGCAGATGGGACTGGTCACTTCTTGCCTCTGCCAGCAGATGTCAGTGGCTGCCCGAGAGCACTGGGGGGATGAAGGGTAAGGCAAAGGGGGTTGGATGGTGGGGATCAGCACAGGCAAGCCTCAGCCTTGCAGATCATCCTTTGTGATCTGTCCTGGAGGATCAGCCCCAGCAGCTCCCCGTTGACCACAGAGTTGGCACCAGCCTGGGTTGCTTGTTGACAGCTCAGCGTGGCCAGCAGCCCCTTCTCTCTGCGTTCCTCACAGCAGAGCAAAGTCAGGCCAAAGGTTAGTGGCCAGGGAGCCATATGAGCAGGACTTAACTGCGGCAGCCACCACTTCCCTCGCCCTGGCCCAGGCGGGTGCCTGGGAGTCTGGTTCTCTGGCCCCGAGCTGCTTTTTCTCCTCCTTTTGCTACCCAGCCTTTCTGAAAACACATGCATGTGGCTCTGGGGAACATGCTTTGATTCTTCCTCTTACTGTTAACTGGCTTTCTTTTCCCACAAAGCGATTTTCACTGTGCTGGCAGTCGATTTAATATTGTCTGTATCTTGGATGTGTTGTGATTTACATTTGATTTTTAAGCATAATTAGAAATGCAAGGAAGGCTTTGTGTCTTACCTCTCTGCTTCAACTATTTATGGCAGGCGATGCAAATGAGGAGAACTATGAATATTAAAGATTGGAGTATGTTACAAAGTATCACTGTCTTTAATGAGTTCAGTAATAGGTACAGGGCTGTGCAGGCATTTTACTGAGTTGGATGGGTAGGGGGAGGTGGTTAGGCCAAATCCTGTCTCTTTTTCTAACGTTTGGATCTTCCGCACCCAGAACCTTCTAAGCAAACTGGGTTGTTTTCAGAAACGATTAGAACCCTATCCCTTTACTCCTCCGAAGGAATTAGAGATCTGTGTAGTTGGATGAATTCTTGGGGCTTTTCTATAGGTCGATCCATTTCTCCTTCAGCAGCGGTTGAAGATGGAGGAAGGAGAATTTCATTCAATGTCCTTTTAAGAAGCTTGCTATGGAGGCAGGAAAAGAATTAAGTGATGGGGTGGGGGGGAAACAGGAGAGAATGCACGCCTGTCTTCCTAACTCCCATACTCAAGACCAGTCCAAACCAGGAAAAGGCAGATGGAGACACTGAATTTTTCATGCCCCTCTACTTAGCACTTTCAGATCTCCCGGAGCATCACGGGAGCCCAGTTTTGGGGAGAACGGGGAAATAAATATCTGGGGTGATTTGGTGAAGGACTAGAGTTGGGAGGGGGCATGGAGGAATGGAAGAGAGACAAGCCTGGTTTTCATACAGAGCAAGGGAAAGGTTTTTAAGTTATTAAACTGTGCCCAAGGGAGGCAGTCTTTAAGCTTAAGTTATTTAAATTACAAATATGGGTGAGAGAGATTGTCAGCTCTATTCAAAACACTGTTTAAATTCTTTTGAAACATTCTAGAACCATTTTGTAACAGTGAAGAGATTCACACACTCCAAAGGACTTGGCCCTTGGTTTGTGCAAATAGCTTTCAGAGCCTCTCCCCAGGCAGCCAAATTGGGGGCTGGGTTTGCTTTTGGTGGGGGACAGGCAGGAACTAGGTCGCTCCTTAGAAGGAAAGTCATACTGCAGGGATGATTGAGGAGGATGGGGGGGTAGAGGGGGAGTGAGTTTCTTTTTCCTCCTCCTATATTAAGTGAGGTCCACGGCCTCTGACATCAAAGGGCTGGGAAACCCACCCAATTCTTTTCCTCTGCCTGCTGGTCTAATTGCTGCTGGTGCTTTTATTTATTTATTTTTTGTTTGTTGCTGTTTTGTTGTATTCCTTCCCCCAATGTGAAAGTCACAATATTGAGATTTTAAATATGCAGGTAAGGACATATTTATGGTAAACTTTCACTCACAAAAGCCTGGGCCTCCTGTTTAGGTTAGGTGGCTTCCCTTCCCCCCTTTCCCTCCCCAAATAAATCCAGGAACTTAAAATGCTTGGATTGGCAGGGATCCTTTGGATCCCTAATCATGTGATCCATTTGTAAACTGAATGCAATTGGACTCGGGTCCCAAGTTCATTAATGAATCTCACCCTACAGGTAGAATTTAGATGAGGAACATCTTTCCTTCGTATCATTCCCATATCAAAAGCTGAAAAGGACCTTAGTCATGAGCTAGTCTAACTAGCCTCCAATTGACCATGTGCCTTTTTACATGTTAAGAAGCTGGAGCTCAGAGAGGGAAGTGCCTTGCCCAAAGTCAAATGGCTAAGCTGGTTAGTATGGTGGACTGAGAACATCTTTCCTCTACCCCTCTCTGTGCCCTTCTGTCCCTTTTCCCTCTCCTTGGGTGCGTCAGCATTATTCTGCTTGGCTGCTAAGCCAGCCCTCCGAAACAAAGGAGGACTTGTTTATTAGATTCAGGTGAGGACCCAACCCTTCTGTTTCAGGCACATAAATCCTGGGTGCTTTGGGTCAGAAGAAGCTTGTAATATGGACTAGAGCTGTTCCGGAAATTGAAAGTTCATGTTGCAGAAAGGACCTGATAGGGTTCCCACCTTCAACTGCCTGCACCCTAATTTATCATACCATCAGGACCCTCTTCTTTGTAACAGCATAATTACAATAGGTAACTGGAATCCGTGGGGGAGCCTTAATGGGCAAAAATCAAGAAAATCTAAAATTTATTTGCTGTTACAGTAACATTTTTCTGCCATAGAGGGTTTGTTAGTGGATGAGTCTCTTTTATTTGGGGGCTGAGGGAAAAAGAAAAGAGGGAGAATGAACTTTTGAGGATTCTGGCTTGTCCTTTTCCATGAAAAAATACCATCCTTCAGGGCAACTGTTTGGACATGTGTAAAATGATGTTATAATTCATGCCTTTAGAGCAGGTTTCTTTCTGATGGTCTGATGCCATCCTGCTGCTGGATATTTTTCTAAGCAGTTATTCTCTAAATGAGTGGGAGCTTGCATGGAAGTGTGCCCTGGGTCACAAAAATCAGGAACTCTGGGCTCTACTCAGCTCTAACTTCAACAACTTGCTGTGTGACCTTGGGCAAGTCCTCTTTTCTCATGGCCTCAATTTTCCCCAGCCCTCAACTGGGCTGATCACTCTTGCCTTTTCAATTCCACAGGCCTGTTATCAACATCATATAAGATAATGGATATATAATCAATTAAGAAAAGTATCCAGCAGATTTAAAATACAAGAGTTTATTGTTTTATTTGGCCCTGGGAGAGAACCAGCCTTCATAGCTCAGCTCCCGCAGAAGGCTCTTTCTGCTCACCTGGGTCCCTATAGGGAAGCTAGTGTTTCCATTAACAAGAAAGCCCTGTTGCAGCTGTGGCCTCACTTTGGAGAAGCTTGAAAGTTTAATGCCTAACTGGATCCTCTGGCCAAAACTTTCAGGCAGCATCTGCTTGCTCCCCAGGAAGTGGTACCAAGCTGAGCTCCATCCAAAGAGCCTCAGAACAAGTGAGCCACCCTCGAAGGGTTAACTGCGCTACAGCCTGGCTGTCTCTTCACAGGGGGAACAGGCAGTAGCCAAAAGTAAGAAGTCATTAATTTGAGCCTGAGATGTAAGCAAAGTTCCCTTCTTTTATGCAGCCTGGGTAACTGTAGACCTCTCAGGCAGTAATTGAAAAGTGAAGGCAATTGAATTACAGGCTGCTGTCCAAACTGAATGCACTTTTTTTCTTTCTTTCTTTTTTTTTTTTACAACCTCCATTGCATCAGAACTAGGCAGTATTCCTGATGCCCTGATGTTCTCATATGTGTTAATGCTGACTCATAGACTAACTTGCACAAGGAGAAAAAAAAAAATTCCAGGCATCTCCACCATACTAGGTAATGAGCCGGAGCAGGGAGCAGAGGCTGAGGTTCCGTAAGCTCTTCTAATTGACCTTTTAAGATGCTTCCTTATTTTTGATGGCTAGGACTCTGTCATATTTGCTGAGAGGACCCTGTCATATTTGCTGAGGCTGGGGAGAGGGTGTGGGGTGCGGCACGGTACCTTAAAACTGTTGTTGGGGTGGGGAGGAAGAGGAGATGTCTATGCAAAGCCACAGGAGAAACAAAGGTTATAAAATGTATAATCTGACAGTTATATGTTTGGGGTGGGGGGGGCTTTGGGGTGGGGACAATTGTAGTAGAAGGGAGAGAAGATAATTTCTGTCCCTCTTATCTTGATGGAGTTAATTTTCAAGACTCTCCTTCCCCTCCCCCCCTTCTGCCACCCCAAAAGGTGCGTGTGTTTTAATGCTTGTGAGTTTGCCTGGGTCCAGAAAGCTCTTATTAGATTCTTAAAATTAAATCCTGCAAAATAATTTAATTTCTCTCGCCTCCCGTTCCCTCCCTGGTAGTAATCTGGAAAGATTAAATGTTGCATTCTTCCAGTGTGCTTTGCAAGCTTCTTTAGAATCTGTGGTGGATGAGGGGAAAGCTGGGGGTGGGGTGGGGTGGATGGAATTTAATTAAAAAATAATGGGACTCATGTGTACTTCCATGATTGAATTACTGCACTTTTGGTGATGGAACTCTATCTAAGTTTATGACTTCTAAGTGCAAGTATTTTAAGTGTTTCTTGAAGGCTCTGTAAGAACCAACTTACCTTCCCAAGGACCACTGGTTCCTGAGTGAGTGTTATAATAGTTCATTTCTGGTCTAGGAGTTCTTTGTGTGGCTTGGCTTGGGGGAGTCCTTCCTCAGCTTGGGTTTTATAGGATAGGAGCAAATGTTTTCTGTTACTCTTGATTCTTATCTCCTTCATCCCATTACCATCTCTGTTCTCCCCATTCCTTGGAGAATCCCAAATTATTTCATCATCTTCATTATAGTAGTATACATTTATACTAGCCTTTAAGATTTGGAAGGAACTTTACAGGAGTCAGCATCAACAACCCCATGAAGATGACAGGCTTCTTATCCCCATTTTATAGGTGAGAAAACTTGATTTGCCCAGAGCTGCAAAGTTAATTTCCTGAAGATTTGAACACTAGCCCTTTTGATTCCAAGTCCAGTGTCCTGTATGCAGTATCAAACTGCCTCTTGTCCTAAGAGCTGGATATTTCAGCTGAGATAGAGGTAGATTGAGTTAGAAGCCTAAACTGCAGTAGTACAAGGTCATAGATGGAACTGAGCCCAAACTTCGCCTTTCCCAGGTGATTCTCCTTGGGAGTTGCCATACCCCACTACTCTCCACCTACAGCTGGTAGCCTTATAGTCTGCCCACCAGACTCTCCTTTCCCTCCAAAAAGAAGAGCTTCTGCTTCCTGAGTCTGGTCAGGCGAGTGGTTTGGCTAGGGATTGAAGTGAGTCTCTAGGGAAGGCTGAAATAGACCTTCGCATTGCCTAGAATTTGATCTCTGGCTTCCCCAGAACAAGTTCTGCAGAGAAGAAGTTGTCACTATACATACCCACTCTTTTAACTTGCCCTTTCCTTTTCCATCCCATCCTCCCAGACTCTGGGTTCCTTGAGAATAGGACTTGACTATGACTTAATTGCCATATAAAACTTGATTAGGGGCAGCTGGGTAGCTCAGTGGATTGAGAGCCAGGCCTAGAGACAGGAGGTCCTAGGTTCAAATCCGGCCTCAGACACTTCCCAGCTGTGTGACCCTGGGCAAGTCACTTGACCCCCATTGCCTACCCTTACCAATCTTCCACCTATAAGTCAATACACAGAAGTTAAGGGTTTAAAAAATTGATTAGGTTGCATAGCTCTAGTAGGTTTTCAGAGAAAGAAAATGAGGAGGGAGAGAGGGAGAAAAGGGGGAAGCAGAGAGTAGGAGAAGATTGGAGAGTTAAAAAGGGACCTTAAAAAAAGAGGGCATCTAGTCAAGTATCTTCATTTTACAGATGAGGAAAACTGAGATATAGAAATGACCAGCATCAAAGCCTGGATTCAGACCCTTTTGCCTTCAAACTTGATTTGAATGGAAATATTATACCATTCGTTAAAGGGTGGGAATGAGAACTATTTTGGGGTGGGGATACAGAGAATTGAAATGGAGCCTAATTGAAACCTGTGTATTTCTATTCTTTATTTCCCTCTTTGATTGTTGAACTTAGGTTAACAGGAAGAAATCAATATCCATTTCAACAAATATCATTGAGTATCTGTATGACTTTCCCTGCCACTATTCTTCCTTCAAAACTGCTTTGTGCAGGTTTCCATTCCCTTCAGAGGGGAGGTGGGACCCATGTTTCTCTCAAGGTTTCTCTCTGGCTATTAATGGCCAAATGTGTCTCCTCTTGAAGATATAAGACCTTTGTGTGTTGTATAAGATACTTCCTAGAGCCTATATTTTAAAGCAAAGGAAGGACTTGAATGATGAAAATTTCAAGCTCCAGGACAAGATATGGAGTTTGGCCATTTTATGTCTTCTTAGATTTCACCCCATAAGTGGTCTCTATTTGGCCTAGGGGAAGCTTTGGTCTCATGGACCCCCAAGTTTCATGAAGAGAAATCTGATAGCCTGGACCTACTCATATATTGTCCTATTCCCTTCTTGACTAGTATAAGAAAGTTTCAGAGTGCTCTTGGATCTGGTGGATAGAAGGGATAGATTGGACAGTCAGGCATGGAGACCTGAGTTCAAATCTACCCTCTTCCTAGCTGTGTGACCCTTAACAAGTCACTTAAACTAAATTTGCCTCAGTTTTCTCATTTGTAAAATACAGTTAATAAATAGCACCTTACTCCCAAGGTTGTTGTGAGGACCAAATGAGATGATACTTGTAAAATGTATAGAATAATGTTCAGCACATAGTAAGAACTATATAAATGTTAGTCTTTATTGTGGTTAGAATAACAACTGATAACAGTGTTTAATGATTTGCAAAGCACTTTACACATATTTTTACTTGATACTCACAACAACTGAATGAAGTAGGTGTTACTGGAATTGTTCCCATTTTACAGATAGGAAAGCTTGACTCGAAAGAGTGACTTGTGGTCACATAGCTAGTAGATGTCAGAGGCAGCATTTCAACCCATGTGTCTCCCAAGTTTGACATTCTTTTGATAACAGCCTGCTTCTCCTCACTGCAGCCCAGCTGATCTATAGGTAGACCAATGATTTTTCCTTTCACAGGCAAAGGAGTCTGATGCTCAGAGAGATGAAGGCTCAAGCTTTCAGTGAATAAATCTAAAAGTGAGGGGAAGCTGAGGGTTCAGCTTTGGGGAAAGTGAATGGAACATCTTTAAGATTAAACTCTAGGGGCAATGAGGTGGTACAGTTGGGAAAGCACCAGGCTTGGAGTCAAATATGGCTAAGACATTTCCTCACTTTGTGACCCTTGGCAGTCACTTAATCCCATTTTCCTAGCTCTTCCCCTTCTGTCTTAGAGTTGTTACTAAGACAAAGTAAGTTTAAAAAATAAACAAATTAGTTTTAACTCTTTATTTCCTACCCCCTGACCGCCCCCCCCCCTTGATTCCCCTTCGCCCCACCAGTACCATCAGTTAGAAATGATCTTAGAAATATCTAGTATAGCCTCTTCCAAATTCAAAAATACCTTTCCAGCTTTTCCTTTGAATAAGGAATGTCTTACCTTTTCTCACTATTCCAGGACTCCAGGTTTGATGATCAATATACTTAAATAAGATTCCTGCTCATACCCGTTCAAGAGAGCACCAAGGGGGATCAAGGAGGTCTGGGCTATTTCCATCTCTTTTCTGTATCTGGATCTATGGGGTAAGAGGCTCTCATTCTTAGCCCCTTCTCTTTTCCTATTTTTATGTTAGAAGATAATTTCATATTAATAACTTGTTCTTATTGTATCTTGTTTCTTAACATGCTTCCTCCTCTGCCTCCTAGAGAACCATTACTTATAATAAAGAATGAAAGGCGGGGGAAAGCAGTTCAACAGAATTAACCAGCTCATTCTAAAAATCTGGCATATGCAGTATTCTATAACTATAGTCTTCCACCTCTTCAAAGAAACTGAGAGGGAGGTACCATCTCATTACTCTTTTTTTTCCCCCATTTTTCCCCCTCTCTTATTGAATGTTTGGGTCAGAGAGAGCTGTCAATTCTGTGTCCTGATTTTTTTTTTTTTTTTTTTTTTGCAGCCCTCAAAGGGTAAGCAAAACCTTTTTTTTTCCCCCTTCTAAAGTTCAGCTTTGTTTCAGTCCCTGCCAAGGCTTCTAAGAATGCAATTTAAAACCAGCGCCTTTCTTTCCTCTCCCTCTCTGTGAATAAACGCGCTGTTGAACATTGGTGGGTTGTAGTTAAGCCTCCATGCTTCACAGGTTGCTTAAGGACAAGGCAGCAAAACTGCCTAATTGTCTTGTGGTCCCCTGGGGAATGTGACAGTCGCATCGTTTTCTAGGTGAATAATCTTTACTTCTCAGGGGAAGTTTGTCTGGCCCTGAACACTAGGGTATTTAAGTAGAAAGTGGGGGGGGGGGGGAGAGTGGGAAGGAGAAGAGGAGAGGAAAAAACCCTGGAATGGTGAGAGTTTGGCTGGCTTTCCTGAATTTGTGATGAGAAGGTCTGTGGTTTTTCCTCTTTGAAGGGAGCTCCTGTGCAATCAGATGATATACCTACTTGTTTTCCTCACTGATGGATGGGCATTAGGCTTGTGTGTTTAAAAAGGACTTGGAAAATAACCTTGCAGATCAAAAATTTCCTGGGAGTCTCACTTCCTTAGTTCCAAGGGTAATTGTAGGAGTTTAGACTAGGAAGTGATATTGTGGAATATATAATATCCCTCTAGAAAAGATTAAAGCTTAGATGGGGAAATGCCTGGTGTGGAGTGAATCACTTGCTGGAAGGGTCCTTTTTATTGGCTTTATCCTATATTTTGGTTTGGACTTAGAACTGAAATCACAATTAGAGCAGGGATCTCCCTATGTGAAAACTCCCTCCATCAATGCATGTTTTTAATTTGATCTTAGAAAACTGCCCAGCTCTTGGTCACACAGCCTGGGGTATGTTCAAGACTCAACTTGATTTTTCCCACTATAAAGCCAGTCCTCTCTGCCCACTGTCACAATGACCCTCATTTTATCCATGGATGCAGAATATCAGAGAGAAGTAAGAATAAAAAGGGAGGCAGTCACCTAGTGACACTGAAGGATAAACACACCTGTTTCAGGAGATCCAGAGAAAACTTCTGTGCACTATTTACTAAAGGCCATAGATTTGAGTCCTGTCCTGTAAGAAGACAAGGTGTGTGGATGGATTGCAATCTACACCACTAAACAGTACCTACATGGATGAGAGATTATGGATGGACTGAAGAATGTGATTTGTTCTCTCTGATCCAAAATTTGCTTCATTGCAGACCTTCTGTTGTTAATTTCTTTAAAAGATAGAAGAGCATCTTTTATGTTACCTACTTTCCCAATGTATTCTCCCTCTCCCTTCCCAGAGAGCCATCCATTATAACAAGAAGAAAAAAGAAAACAAATTAGTTATGCTAAAATAAACCACATTAAGAAAGTCTTGACATATGGAGTATTCCACACCCCATAGTTGCTTACTTTAAAAAAGGAGGGGGCAGCTGGGTAGCTCAGTAGATTGAGAGGCAGGTCCAGAGATGGGGAGTCCCAGGTTCAAATCTTGCCTCAGACACTTCCTAGCTATTGTGACCTTGGGCAAGTCACCTAACCCCCATTGCCTAGCCCATACCACTCTTCTGCCTTAGAACCAATACATTGATTCTAAGGCAGAAAGTAAGGGGTTTTTTTAAAATATATTTAAAAAAAAAAAAAAAGGATGTGTTCTAAATCTCATTCCTTCTTTTAGACTAAACCTATAAAAGGTCATTATCCTTTTGAAGACTAAATTAGTTTCAGTTGTTTTGTTGATCTTTGTGTTCATATTGTCATAGTCTTATATATTTCTGATGCTGCTCAGTTCTCTTCCCTTCCTGGCTTTCCCATGCTTTCTATATTCATATTTGTTATTTCTTACAGTACAGTAATATTCCATTCTGTTTGTGTACTCCAGTTATTAGTTTAGCTCTTCTCCAATCACTGGTCATCAACTTTTGTGTTTCCAGGTTTTTGTTACTACCAGGAAAAAAAAAATACTGGTATCAATATTTTTATGTCTATGGAACCTTGACTTTATCCTTGACTTCTTTAGGAGGCTATGACTAGTGGTAGAATCTCTGGCTATTTTAGTCAATTTCTTTAGGTACTTCCAAATTGCATTCTAGAATGGTCAGACCATTCATAGTTCTACTAGGGATAGTGCCAGTTGTGTGCCTATCTTACCATAATCCCTCCAACATTGACTTCTCATATATCTTTTCCATTTAGAGCAGGGCATTCTCTAGCGTGTATCTGTAACCACTGCAAAGTTGTTCTGATTATTCATGTGAGCTACTTGGGTTGCTGGAAGAGAGCAATGCCATAGGGTTCTGTGAAAAAAGTTTTTCTCTGAACTGTCTCAAAAAAGGGAATCCTAGAGAGCTGTGGATTCTATCATCTCACCCAACAACCTACAATGATGCTTCCTCCATTTCTAGCCTTGGGTTAAGGTGAATTGTGAGGTAGATGGGATAGAAGTTCATAGTCTCATTAGGAAGAGCCTTTACTATTTGATAAAGTGCATAGTGCAGGCTCCAAAGGTCTGTGAACTCTCAGAATAAGAGAAAACTCCATAGTGAAAGCTGATTGTTTTTAGGGGAGGCTCCATGGTAGATTGACCTTTAAAGATGATTCTAATTTTAGTTAGATGGAAAGGAGACAAGACTACCATGACCAAAATATGGAAAGGGTTAGTTACGTACCATTCAGGAAGAATAAGAATAAAGAGACCCACTTAGAATATGGAGAGCTAAGTTGAAATCTTACTATTAAGTATAGCTCTTGGATGCCAACCTGAAGAGTTTGGTCTTTATCCTGATATACAAGGAAAAAGTTGAGTTACCTTTTAGAGACCACTTGGAGGTAGGGAGAAAAAGTGTTGGTTCTATTGTCTTTGTGTGTCAGCTCTAGAAATTTAATATGGTATGGGTGTGTAGCTAGAATGGTTAGGAAAACTTATTCCCTCCTCCTACTCCATGTACCCCAGAAATTTTGTCTATGTTCCAGACAGAGGCATTGGGAAACACCATACTCCTCCCTACGCTCTGGAGACATTCATTCTCTGATGCTGCTGAGCTCAGCCATTTTTTTTTTTTTTTCTTTCTCTTTTCCCCAATCATACCACTTGTCTCCATACTTGCCCCTGATGGTTGTCATCAGCTTAATATTGGTGGTGAAGAAAGACCACGCATAATCTCCCCTTCCAAGTACCTTCACTTGGACAGCTCCCTGCTCAGAGTTCCTTCCACACACCTGGATTTCTTCAAGCTCTCTATTCATCTTGTTTTTATCTAGTTTTCGGAAGCCAGGGCCTGTGAGTGAATAGGGAGGCACCAGCTGGCTCATTCTTTAGTCTCCCATCTCCTCTGAAAGGAGTTCTTAGGCAGAATGGGGGAGGAGGAGGAGAAAAAACAGCGAGAATGTTCCTGTCCCACGATCAGTTTCTCAGACACATGTTGTATTCTCCAGGGGTTTTCTCTCAGGGAAACACCCCTTCTTTGCCTTCTGATTCCTCCCTTTCATGTTTTAAATGTTTAAGGTTTCAGGGATTTG
The DNA here is from genome assembly GCF_016433145.1 of Gracilinanus agilis. Lineage (NCBI taxonomy): Eukaryota > Metazoa > Chordata > Mammalia > Didelphimorphia > Didelphidae > Gracilinanus > Gracilinanus agilis. The sequence goes on along the minus strand of NC_058131.1, from coordinate 272,470,021 downwards.
GTTTTGTGGGGGCAGTAAGTAACCTAATCATTAAGAGAGATTACATGTCTTGTTATAAATTTTATCTTCATAAGAAACTTGTTAGAGAATGAAGATCAATGATATTATCTCCATTTGATGCCCCAGAATGTTACTTAAATACACACACACACACACACCACAATACAAGAATACAACTGGAGCCTGAAGCAGTGAAGGACTTGCCCAAGGTCACATAGGAAGTCACCTGGAGAGGCAGCTCTAGAATCTTAAGTCTCCTGACTCCTAGGAAATCCAACCATTTGTTGTATACTGAGAGCAGAGTCAGATGCAGATTGACCAGGAAATTGTGGCAGTTGGTAGTGCCTGGTGGGAGACTCCAGAAAGGAGTGAGAGGGTCATTGAAGATAGTTCAACACACTATGGACAACATTGGTTCAAAATGCCAAGAGGATTCTGGTATGATGGACTCGAATAGGAAAAACCTTAGTTAGAATTCTTGCTTTATAAACCCAGCTCCTTGTTTCCCCCCAGGAACCCCCCTGCAGTTTCTTCTTTTTCCTCCATTACATCTGCAGTCCTGAAGTTAATGTATTGGAGGTCCATTGAACAGGAAAATACCCAGTGCACGTACACTTCTCGTAACTAGGAAGTGGTTGGGCTGGGGTCCAGGGTATCTATCTCCATGCATGGTTTTTGAGCAGCTTTGGAATCCAGGTACTTGAGGCATTTCTGGCAATAGAAGCTGATTAGAAGATTAAAAAACAAACAAACAAAAGTCAAGAATTTTATCTCTAGCCCTAGGAGGGCTCTATAGGTGTAGAATAGACAGGCAGGGGACAGACCCTTTCCCAGAAAAAGGCCCAAACTCCGCTCAATACATGTTAAATACTTTTTGAATCTGCAGCGAGGAGACAATGTGACTAGGATTTCATTACTTACGCAAATGGATTTGCTTTTAGTGGATGGAGCCGCAGCCTGAGAGCTGTTCCCGTGGGGCAGTCATCGGGGTTCCTGCAGCTGAAAATGTTTTTCCAGTGTGTTAAGAAAAGGTGGTGAAGGTTTTTAGTGAGTGGAAGAGATGGGAGACTTGGAAATTTTTTTGGCCAGGTGGAAACATTTTGGCTCAGGTCTGTTGTTCCATCACATTTCAGAAAGTTGCCTTTTGAAAGAAGGAATAAGGTTGGGGAGATTTCACAAAGAGGAATTAAAAATAAACTGCCAAACTTGAATTGAAGGAACAGAGGTCAGCTGACCAAAAAATACACAATTGGGAGTAGGATGTTGGTTTTTTAATTTTTGAGGTGTTTGTGGAGACAGTTGGTGTATGGACTTTTTCCTTCTTTTTTTCACTAGCTTATTCCTGTGTTTCTTTTTCTCTTGTCTCTTTGATAGCGTCTCTTCATCCCTATGTTTTCTATTTCTCCTACCCTTCTCCCCGCAACATCCTTTTCTGCCTCTTTTTGCCTCCTTTTGCTCTTCTCCGACTCATTTCCTGCTCTCCCTGGAGGAGTTAAGCAGGGGCGATGCCAACCCTGCAGACTGTTTGGAATAGTTTAAATGCTTTGACACTCTGGATGTACTAGATGGCAGGGGAGGCAGTTTACTGGGTAATTCATATGCAAAACTGCACTATAAATTTAAAGCCTGTCTCAGTTGCCGTGGCACCACTAAGCATTTCATCAGCGTACAGTACAGTATTTCTGCCATCTTTGTTTGCATTGCAGTGAGTCATCAAAAGTCTGTCTTGTACCAACACTCGGAGCCGTGCATTCCTCTGGCTCTGAGATTTCGCTGTTTTTAAAGCTTCAGTTTGAAGTTGGCATTTACTCCGGGTCCCTAATCAAAGACGGCTATTCATTCCCCAGAGCAGCCTGAATGTTCATCTGCATCCGGCCTGTTCATTTAGATGCCGTTCGCTGCCTGGGAGATTGGACTGGCTAATATAGCCTCAGCTCCAGTAGATACAAACGGAGGGCTGGAGACTTTCCCCCCCTCCCTCCCCCTGCTACCCCTCCGCCCTGAGTGCACGCTCTCCTCCGTTTGCTGCAGTTCCCGTAGAGGCACAAGTCACTTAGCCAGCCTTTGGCGGTGACAACCTACAGTCCCGCGGTATCCTAAGGTAGGTTCGCCAGCCAGGAGACTGGGAGCCAGTAAAGTTCTTTCTCCAGAGTGTTCTGGCTTCTCTTGGACCAGCAGCACAGTGAGATTGCCTGTCTGGCGGCTCGTCTCTCTGCCTCGCTCTTTCTTTCCTTCTTTCCTTCCTTCCTTCCTTCCTTCCTTCCTTCCTGCTCCTCAGCTCTGCAGATAGGACTGGACTTATATTTTTCAGAACAGAGCATCCCTTTGTGCAGGACTTCTGGCCTTTTCTGAGTTGGCTGTTTTTATTTATTTATTTTCCCCTCTAATTTTCACCTCCCCCCTTTGGAATTTATTATCAGGTAAACATCTCTTGAGTCCCTCTGCTGGGTTTTCAGGGTTATCCAGGACCGGTCTGATCTTGGTCCAGCATTGTTCCCCACCCCCATTTTCAGTACCTTTCTCTTTCTGGCAGGCTGGGGTTGGAATTTCCCCTGTAGCAATTAGCTGCCTGGGATATTAGGTGGGTTGGGGTCTCTTAAGTCTGGACAGTATGTGTGTCTGTGCATCTTCTAGTTAGTTTGTAACTCATTTGCTGGCGCAGCTCAGACCAACTAGTTCGGGTTTGGAGAATTAATTGTTTGAATGCTTGATGGTTGTGGGGGGGGGTCAGGGAAGGGGTATAGGGAAGCTAGAAGGCTGCTTAGGGTGGAAAGGTTCTATGTCCCTTAAAATAGATTAGAGGCCAAGATTGCAAAAGGCTATAGGTGTTGGAGTGTTATTGGGGGGATGGGGATGGGGAAGAGGTTGTCAGGAGGGAGTTGACTAGTAATTCCAAGAGCTGGACTTTTCTCCTCCAAAACTCCTAACTTTTTCCTTTTTTTCTCATTTTCCTTTCTTCCTATTTTTCTCTTTCCATAAAAATCAAGAAAGACAAGGAAAAAATAGATTATTGGGTCTTTTCCTGTTGGTGTTAAAGTCTGGAAAGATAAAGAAATCAAAACTTAAAACCTCTTGCCCTGATTTACTACTGCGCTACACTAGTGAATATCTCCGTCTCTCTGTGCCTTCCTCCTCCTCCTTTCCCTCTGTCTCCCCTCTCAGATGGGCACATACATGTCTCCTGCCCATGGGTAGGTGAGGATTGGGTTGCTGCTATTCAGGAAGAGTGCTAACTTCTAGAAATGTCGCAGGAGAAGAAAAGAATACCATCAGTGTTGGCAACAATCCCTGGGCCCTTTCTGAAACCAGAGGTTTCTTGTCTGGGCCACATCAGATTGCTGATCTGCAGTCTCTTGTCTGCCTTAGGTGTCTGGTGGGGGAGGTAGGGAGAGAAGGCTGGCAGTAGGAGGTGTTTAATTCTCCCTTCAAAAGCTCCATTCCTTTGACTGGGATCCTTCTCTTCTCTCTCCTCCCCCCCCCTTTAAAAAACAGAACAGCATTGTATACTTGGAGATGGTTTAGAAGAAGAATAATTCAGGGATCAAGCACATATTTGGAACTAGTCTTGGTCCTTTTTTTTTTTTTTTTTTTTTTTTTCCTCCCACCTACTCTTGATTTTCCTGGTCCTTCTTCCAAAGCTGAATCCCAGAGTAAAAAACAAAGCTGTTGCTTTAGAATCTCTAGAAAGCTCCATCATTCAGAATCATGGTCAGGGAAGAAAGACTATGGAAGTAGGGAGATATAGTCATATTGGAAATGGAGTGGGGGAGCGGCTTAAGAGTAACCCCTTCGTCTCTTCTCTTTTCAAAGCAGAACATCCATTTAGCTCTTAATGGTTGGGCCATGGAGGTTATTCCCTCCACCACTCTAGAAGTTTCTTGAACTGAGCATTTTCATTTCCCCAGATAAGAAACTGACCCAAACTTGTCTCCTCTCCATCTCTCCCCATCATCCTGAACCTCCCCTGTCCTTCTTTGCAGATGTGCCCTTCTTTGGAACCAGCTGTGTTGAATGTCTAAGGTATCCTGGCTCCTTGCTCAGCCATGTCCCAGATGTTGCACATAGAGATCCCCAATTTTGGGAACACTGTCCTGGGTTGTCTGAATGAACAGCGCCTGCTGGGGCTCTACTGCGATGTCTCCATAGTCGTCAAGGGGCAAGCCTTCAAGGCTCACCGCGCCGTCCTGGCGGCCAGCAGCCTCTACTTCCGGGACTTGTTCAGTGGGAATAGTAAGAGCGCCTTTGAGCTTCCCGGCACAGTGCCCCCTGCCTGCTTCCAGCAGATCCTCTCCTTCTGCTACACTGGGAAGCTCAGGATGGCGGCCAGCGAGCAGCTCGTGGTGATGTACACGGCCGGCTTCCTGCAGATCCAGCACATTGTGGAGCGGGGCACAGACTTGATGTTCAAGGTGAGCTCGCCCCACTGTGACTCGCAGACCGCCATGATCGAGGACACCAGCTCGGAGCCCCAGAGCCCCTGCAACCAGCTGCAGCCAGGCCCTGCACCCTATGTCATGTCCCCCTCTGTGCCCATCCCGCTTCTCACCCGTGTGAAGCATGAGAACCTGGAGCTCCAGCCGGCGGCAGGCCCAGGCCTGGCCGCCAAGCGGCCCCTGGAAGCTGGGGCCCGGGATGGCTCGGGGGGCGGCGGGGCGGCAGTGGGCGGGGCGGCACCTCTGAAGCTCTCTCGAGTCTCGTACTACGGGATGCCCAGCCTGGCCACTCTCATCCCCAACATCCAGCAGGTACAGTACTCCCAGGGTGAGAGGACCAGCCCCGGGGCCAGCAGCCTCCCCACCACTGACAGTCCCACCTCCTACCACAATGAAGAGGACGAGGAGGATGACGAGGCCTATGACACAATGGTGGAGGAGCAGTACGGCCAGATGTACATCAAGTCCACAGGCAGCTACTCAGGTAATGTCGGAGACAAGAGGGCAATCGCTTGTGTTTTTCTGCTTTCTAGAAGTCTTGGGGTGGGCAGGGGGAGGGTGACTTGTACATCCAGACGCCCTGGCCGCTACACGCCATGAGCTTCTCCGTGACTTGGATTAGTTTTCCTATTTTTTTCAGGTGGAGAAGATCAGACTCAAAAAGGTTCCATAGTTCACTGAAGTTTACAAAATGCTTTAAAGCATTAAGAGTAGAAACCTAGGTTCCACGGCTTTTTTTTTTTTTTTTTTTTTTTTTTTTTTTTTTTTTTTTTGTGACTGTTTTAAATCTCCCTAATTTTCTCCCTTCCTTTCTACTTGGTCTCTAAAGTTTCTCTCAGTTGGAAAGGAGACAGGTAAGACTTAGTAGGACCTCACACATCCCCTTTTCCCATGTTCCTCATGCTGTATTCATTTCACTTTTCCAAGCAGTTTTCAAGAGGCCAAAATGGGCTATGGTTGCTCCACTAGGAGATGGGTTGATCTCTTTTCTTGTCATCTCTGCTCCCTTAATCTTATTTTACCTAAGTGACTTGTAGGTGCAAGATGTGGGTAGCTGAGGGTATTCGTCATGGTGCTTAGCCTAAAGAAGGTAGGTGTCGGAGTCAAGAGCTGTAGAGCCTGAGCTTGTTTGGATTTGGTGGTGTGATGCTGCTTGGCATCTGGTCCTGGAAGGGCAGGAGTTTCCCCTGGTATCTATTCTGCCTTTTCCTGTTTGAGACTTTTAACTCATTTATATTCTTTCTCTGACAGTGTGGACATTGGCTCACAAAATAACCCAGACTTGATGGGTTTGCCTTACTCAGTTCTTCCTGTTTCTCCCCTTTGGAGAAGAGAGGTGGCTTTTTTTTTTTTTTTTTGGTTTTGTTTTTGTTTGTTTTTTGTTAAGGTTTGATCCCCAGAATGAGAAGAATGGCTGTTTTAGCTCCAATAAGCAATTGGGAGGTATCTACCTAATTGATATGCAGGGCCTGGAGATGTTACACTCACTGGTTTGCATTCTCTTGAGTTTTACACAATGATCAGATTGGAAGGGGGAAGAATTTGCCAGTGTCTGTAGTCTTGCTGTGTATGCCTTGGTCTGAAAGTGATGATTTGGGGGTGTTGTGGGGGTTGGGATCAGGGCTAATGTCCATAGAAGAGATGCCTGTCATTCCTTCTGGTCTACCTCTCTTCCCCACATCCTCTTGCCAGCTCCTAGGATTGATTTGGTTAACAACAATACAAGTTTCAGCAACCAGTTTCCTTTTGTTCCAGTTTATTTTTTTTTGTGATATTTTCTTTCTACATAAAGCTATGCTGGGTCGATTTCAGAGAGAATAGTTGCTGATATGTTTTCCTTTTTTGAATCTAGTAATAATGGGTAGGCAAGCTGTGGAGAACGTAGTTCCATGTATTCAGGATCCCAGAACATTGTTGGTCTGGTTTAGGCATACTGCGGATGCAAACCCAGGTCACTTGTCTCTAGGGGATCTTTCTGTTTCCACTTGAAATTTAAAAGGGTTGGAGGAAGATGAAGACAATTCAACATCTAAGCACCCATATTTCCCTTGGAAAAAAATAGGGTTCTTTTTTTTTGATGGGACTTTCAGGGGAAATTTCTTATCTCATAGATTCAAAACTCCCCATTGGCCAGGGGAGCAACTGTCAGAGGATTAGAACTTGCTACCTTTACTGCAAAGAAACCTTTGAGCAAATCAGCATCTCCCTTAGGGATGTGGGCCCAGAGATCTGGCTCTATGGATGTAAAATTCCATTTTGTGGAGGGTGCCCTGTTTTTTTAAAGTACAGGGGCAGCATGTTGGATTTAGCTGGGGATTTGAGTCAGCAAACAGTATTGTTTGTAGTTTGGCCTCAATAATTCAGAGAATTTCTCACTGCCCCTCCTGAAAACAAACTCTGTGTGTGCATTTATGTATGTGTGCTTGCGCGTGCAAATGCCTTCTGACAACAAGGCCCATTTGGCCTGCGGGAGAAGAGAAATCTGTCCATCGGTGCAGTTTTCTCTGCCTACCATTTTAACAGAGGAAGCTCATGTCACACAACTTTGGGTTGGGGGAGGCTCTGCTAGTATCAGGGGGGAGGAGTAGTTCCACCAGAAAAATACAGTCTTTTTAGAGGAGAGAGGGGACACCACTATGGCTTTTTCCCAGAGTGGTGTCAAGCAGGGGTTGGCATCCAGTAGAGTGAGTTGGCAGTAGGCTTTGGGGGTACAGGGGCCTCGACTAACTTTGGAACAGCAATATCTCTTCTGAAGCAGGCCAAAATCAGATGGCTTACTGCCCAGGCATCTAGTTTTAATGAAATTTGTAGTTCTCCTTGTATGAACATTGAGCTCCTGATTTCAGGTACTTCCTGAATTAAAACAAAACAAAACAAAACAAAACAAAACAAACTAGAAATCAAGAGACCTGAATTCTGCCTTCACTTGGCCACTAGCTTGTTCTGCTGTCTGAGGCATACTTTGTGATGTGCAATGGGCATCACCATATATTTTGAGCAGTGATAAGTAAAGAAGGTTAGGCCAATAGATATTAATTATGTGGCTCATTCCAAGTCACAGAAGCGGGATAGGTAGTAGAACGAATGCTTGACTTGATGTTGGGAGATCCACGTTTGAATGCTGACTTAGACCCTTAGTTGTTTTTTGTGTGATCCTGAAATAATCACTTAACTTCTATTTCTTCAACCTCCTTATCCTTAAAAGGGAGAGACTTGTACTCCTGATTTCTGAGGGTTGATATGAAGTAAGGGCATTGGTGAAACTTATATGGTTAAAGAAATAAGAGTGATTGGTATTCCTTAGTGCTAAAGCCAAGAATAAAACTCAGGTTATGATGCCTAGTTCAGCTCTTTCCAAAATAGTATATGCTGTTTATTCTCTCTGCACCACAGTTTCCTTTACCTATAAGAATGGGAGAACTATTTCTGTGGGGTTTTTTGAAGGATCCAGTAAAGTAGATGTTAACTCACTTTGCAAAATATGAATTGCCATAAAGCTGTTAATCATACTGGTCCATGGGGCCGTTTCATTGATTTAGTTATTATTTATATTCTTACTTGAATCCCATCATTGCAAATTCTGACCTTGTGAGAGACAGCCTCCTTCCTCCATTGCATCCTTCATACCATTGTTTCCAGCTATTGCAAGGTACCATTTCTCTAAGGCTGTGATTATGTTTTAAAGTGTCTCACCAACCCATAACTGGGTCAAGGAAATGTGGTGTGTGTATATTTTTCTTGGTTAAAATCTAGGTTATTTGAAATAGTGCTGTTGACATTGCTGTCTCTGTTGTGAAGACTAGTCTAGCCTCCCAGAAATAACTCTGCTAAAAGCCATTGATGATGTTTTAAGTCAGTAAATAGTTTTCTGGGGATTTTTATCTTAGTGGTTTGCACAGTGCTTTGTAACACAGTAGGTATACAAAAAAAGGTGTCTTCTCTCCAAAACATTTATTTAGTTGTCTCATTGAAAAAAAACAAAAAGGAAGTCCTCAGAGGTCTTATATTTTGGCAAGAGAAATTCCCATATTGGTCGTGTCTGAAAATTGTATGTCTCTTTCTCCATTTTAAATTCATCATATCTTTGTCAAGAGGTAAGTATCATGTTTCAACTTTTGGTCACTACTATTGATAAGAGTTCTAAAACCCAAAATGTTGCCCTAGTGTGGATTATTTTCCTATGTCTGCATCAGTATGTAGATTTCTTCTCAGTTTTCTTAACTGTCCACTTAAACCTGGCAAAATAATGCTCCTTTATTATCCCTATATCATAGTTTAGCCATTCTCTGATTGGACATGCACTGAGTTTCTAATTTTTGGCTAGCACAAAAAAACCAGTCAGCTTAATAACAAAATTAATTAAATTGCATTTATATAGTACTTTCAAATTTGTACTTTACATATATGATCTAGTTTGAGCCTCATCATAATCCTGTGATATCCTGTAAAATAAGTACACAAAACAAATATGACCCAGTCTTCACAAACAGGGTACCTGATATAGAGAATAAAATGATTTGCTCATGATCACCCACTTTAATAAGCCCTGAAAATGAGGCTCAAAGTTTGTCTCAGTCTTCCTGAGTCTAACCCTGTTGCTCTTTATACTACTGTGTTCTGTCTTTCTAAAAAGGCTTTGAGGCTCATGTTTTAAATGCCTCCTTGGATTAGAATGTTGGGAATTTTGTCCTTTTAGCTCTTGGGAAAAGTATTCATTCATTGCCTTCTCTCAAGAGTTAACATGAAATGAAATCTCTTATTTTCAGCCTAATTCCTTCTCTTGACCACTTGGCTTCAGGGATTCAGACACAAAACCTCCTTAGGAATAGTAGAATGGGCTTTTGACACAAATGGGCCCTTTGGAATTTGTTTTGTTTGTATTTACCACCTCACTGGTTACAATAGCAATCACCTTACTAAATAGACCTGAGCCATTACCAACCTTTTTGGAGTCTGGGATAGATGGTGGCTGGTGGGGAAAAAACATTTTCTGGAAGGCATGTTTCTCTCTCCCTTTGAGCCAGTAGAATCCACAGGCTTTTTTATTCTCAAAAACAGCCTTTGCATATTAAAGAGTCCCTGTGTGTCATTGGACTAGTCACTTAAACCTCTGGGCCTCAGTTTCCTCATATGTAAAAATGAGATTAGATTAGATATATCCTGAAGGTCTCTTTACTCCTCCCTAATCAGTTATGATTCCACACATTTTTCATATTTAAGAATGAAAATGGTTGACTTTCAGCTGCTATATAGAAATACAAGTTGCCCTCTCCTCCTTTTATATCCTGTGCTACATTATTCAGTTATTTGGAATTGCCAATTTTGATTTCACTTGGTGAAAGATAATACAGTTATAAAACATGCTAATAGTATCTGTTAACTTTAAGTTAAGTATCAGTAACTTTCTCAAGCCCCTTCCTCATTTCTCCTCATTAGTTCACATTCAAAATGTTTCTGGATCCTGAGATCTGAATGACAAATTCCAGTTAATTAACTTTCTTGGGCACATTTGGAATCCTTTTAAAGGAAAGGTGGCCTAACAGGAAGAACCCTGATGTAAATGTCTGACAAAAAGGCCCTGAATTTGGAGTCAAAAACACCTGACCCTGCTACTTTATAACGTGTGGCTTTGGCCTTGACATCTCTTTAATTTCATTTTTTAAATTATAAATTAAATTATAAAATTCTAGTTTTGACCAGATAACATGTAGATTCTACAGCCTCATGGTTTTTTCAAATATTTTGATAAGTATATGTCAATTTAATAGTTTCCTTTGCATTTTATGCATTTAAAAAACATCCTGAGAAATCCACAGGGTTCATTAGATTGGGAAAGGGGTTTAGGACTCAATAAAAGGGTTAAGAACCCTTGCTGTAAATTCTGTGATACAAATACACAGCCACAAATATTACATTTCTTCCCCTTCAATTCCTTTATACAAATCTGGAAAGGGACCTCATGTTACTGGTCATAATATACTCCAAATCTTTCATTTTACAAATGAGAACCTAGAGAGATTAATAACATTTTTAAGTATCTCCTATATACAAAGCATTATGTTCAGTTCTGGACTACAAAGAAAGAAATAAAACAGGACTGTTAAAACTGATCTAAGAGTGCACAGGTAGAAAGTAGCAAAGCTCTTTGGTGTTTGAACCCAGCTCCCCTTAGTCTACATCTAGTGCTCTTTCCTCAGTGTTTTTTCTCTCTGGCCCTTGGATTTCTCCCCTGTAAAGTAGCTCAAGGATGATTTCAGTGTTGTTCCCTTCTAGTTCTGTGAGTCTAAAGAAGGAGCACTCTACACCATATGGACGATGGGCAAGGGCATTTTTGTCACCAAGGATGATGGGCATTGGAGTACTTTGTACTATTACACAATACCTTATACATGTTGTTTTAGTCTTTGTGACCCCATTTGGAGTTTTCTTGGCAAAGATATCTGAGTGGTTTGCCATTTCCTTCGCCAGTTCATTTTTATAAATGAGGAAATGGAGGCAAACAAAGTGAAGTGACTTGCCCACGTCACACAGCTAGTAAGTGTCTGAGGCCAGATTTAAACTTGAAGACAGAAGAGTCTTCCTGACTTCAGGCCCAGCATTGTGCCATCTAGCCACCTCGGCCATGTGTATCGTATAGCCCTTTAATAAAAGTTTATTGAGAGGAAGAGAATGGGACTGGGCCACGCATGCCAGAAGAAATGTAAGGAAGGAAGAAATGGTTTTTAAAAAGACTGGGTGGAGAGGGGGTAAAAAGGCTTTGAGTATTTCTCTCCTCGAACCTGCTGGTGAAATAAATTTCAAGAAATGGACACGGATGAGGAAGGCCTGCCTCCAATTCACTGTCTGCTGTCCCAGGAGAAAGTGCATCTGTGTGACTTTTCTAACTTGTGTCCCATTTTAAAGGCAGCTGCATTCAAATCCATAGTACCTATAAAAATCAGTCTAAAAGATTTTTTCCCCTGAGGCCACCCTGCATGGTGCCACTGCAAAGAAATGATGGCATGTGCAAGAGGCAGGCTGGCTCTTTTCCTGTGTTCTTGTTGCTTTGCCTGCCCTAGGAATAAGCTTATGGCAGGTATTCAGTTCAGTGTGCCCAAATTACCTACTGGTGAACCCTCTATCCTTGGTCAGCTCTTCAGGAGGAAGGGAGTTGGTTGGATATTTGACATTTGCTTCAGAACTGGATTTTCCAGGTTTCACTGACTGTTGATATAATATTGACCACATTACAGGTGAGCTAGTGCCATAGCCACATCAATTCTCCCAAAGCCCAGGCTATTTCTCAGATGGCTTCCAGGTTTACTGATCTTGCTTGGCTCTGTCAGCTCTACCTTTGGTCTTATCAGAGTCCTCTGCCAAGTGTTAGTTTACCAAGAGAAGATTGCTCTTCTCATATTCGTAGTACACCCTGGGGCCACCATCATATACCCATGCCCCTCACTCTGGGGCTAGACCTCTTTACATATAAAACTGCAGCCCCCATTTCCTTCCCCATGAAGGCACAGATGTTTAATTTTAGACTGGCAGATGTTTTGCTCTTTGCTGAGATCTGAAACAAAGGCAAGATATGGGTATTTATAAACCAGCAGCTCTGCGCCTGAACTCACTTGGAATTAACTCTTTCTATGGAATGCACAAATCAAATCTTGGGTGCTTTTAGAATGACATGGCAATAGATTTGCAAGCTAAGCACTGTGGCAGGCCAGGGGGTGGGGGAAAGAGGCAGGCAGGCGGGAGATCACTGGGAGTTTGTTTCTCTTGCATTGAAGCAGCGGCTGCTGCACCTGCTATAAGCAGACAGGCTAGAGAAGGAGGAAAGCCAGAGTGGGGGAGAGAGAGTTCCTCTGGGGACAGATAAGTTGACGCTTGTAGGTTAGTTGATTTAATATATATGTATAGTGATGCTCAAGTGTGGCTGTTTCACCAAAAAAACTCGTCTTATAACCCCAAACTAATAACCTTTTAGTCTATCCAAATCCTATTCAACCTTCAAGTTCTCATCTTCTTCTCCTTTCTGAAGCTTTCGTGATCCACCCTGTTCCACAGTGATCCCTGAATTTGCACTTAAATACTCAAATTTGGCTCCACGATCACACTACCCTTATTTTTCTTTCTTAAATTTTACTGAAATGTTTCTTTTTTCTTTTTCTTCTATATATCATTTCTTTATTTCTTATTACCCTTAGAGCCTTCTTCTGTGCAATGAAGGAAAAAGTATTTGTGCACAGCCATTCAACTTGGGTCCACACTTATTGAAAAGTGAAGTGTTTATCATTTCTTTGCATCCAGTGAAGACATTGCATAGGTATATGCAGTTTATCTAGTAACATCATCTTCTTTTATATAAATCTTAAAAAGTTGTTGGCATTTTCCAATGATCCACCCTCCCTTAAAAAAAGTAGAACCCACTGTCGTGAAAAAGATACAGAGAGTTGGAGGGGAAAAAAAAAGGAAACCAATATATTGTTCATGTCTAATGATCATAAGTCTGATTTCCTTTCTATATAGTATGTTATCTTCCTACTAAGAGGAAGATGTTTCACCATTAGTTTATTCAAGTTAAGCTTAATCATTACATTGGCCAGAGTGCTGTTGTCTTTCAGTGCCCCTTCTCTTTATTGCAGTTATTACTTAAATCAGTCTTAATTCTGCTGATTTTTATGTCTTCCCAGGTTTCTCAAGTTCTTCACATTGGCTGCTCACTGTGGCACATTACTATTCCATTATTTTAACATATTATAATTCATTTGTTGCCCAATAGAATCCCACTTTTTTTGCTATCATTAAAGTACTTCTTTAAGTTAATTGTCTTTATAGTAAATATTTCCTATCTCTTCAACAAGCATATGAGATCCTTGAGAGGGCACACTTGTTTTTCCCACCAGACCTAACCAAAGATCCAAAGTAAGTGTTCAAGATGTTCAGTGAGAGAATGAATCAACAAATCTGAATTGCTCAACCCTTTTTATTTTGCCCTCTCACTAATTTCTTTTAGATCTCACTCTTATTAGCTAGAATTAATTTTCATGTCATTTAATTCATCTTTGACCTCCTTATAGGGAGTGAAGATCTTAATCATCACCAGATGAAGAAAGGAGATAAGGCAAGAAGCTTGCCTAATGCCCAGCCAACCACTCCCTGACCCCACCTAAGAACTTGACAGCCAGAATGTGGTAGGAAAGGCTAGGTGGCAGGTGCACACTTGGAGACTTAGCTTTGAGAGCTTGCTGACCAAGTTGATGGGAGCCATTGTTTGTCATCTCAGCTGTTGAGGGTGGTTTGCAGGAAAGAGTGTAGTAGTTCCAGATTCTGCTGCTTATGTGCATGGCAGGTGGATCTATAGGAGATATCTTCCCAGCTCCCTCACATCTAGCCTCAGTAGGTCTTTATGTAGTTAGTATTATGGCTAATGGGACTATCAGTCTTTTCTTCTCAACTATGCCCAAGTCATAGAGCCGTCAAAGCCAAGAATCACATACTAGGGTTTCACCTACTACAAGTCTTTCTCAGCTTTGTGCTAGGGCATATGGAATGAGAAAGATACGCATGGTTTCTGCCCACAGGACCTTACAGTTTAATTGAGATAAAACACACAACACCATTAGAGACTGCTTAAAAATCTAAACTGTGTTCAGTAAGGCAATCAGAATTTAGAGAATGGAGAGGGTGAAAAATGGGAAGACTTCAAAGGGACTTGATTTGGGACCTTAAAAGTAGGTAGAATTTTTGGATAGGGACAAAAGAAGGTTTTCTAGTTATTGAATACAATAACAGCCTAGGCTTTAGAGGTAGTGATTTGTGCATGGTATGTGTATAGAAGTGTAAGGAAATGAGGCTGGTTAGAGAGAATTTGTAAACCTATATGGGAAGATGAGAAGGGAGACACACACACACACATATACATACATACATACATATATAATATATATAATTTTTTTTTTTAAACAGTATTGATTGGGCAGTTGGACTAAACAATTGAATGTCAGGCTAGGGGGTTACAACTTTGGTCTTGTAGTCAATAGGAGACAACTGGGAGTTCTTGATTGATGTGGATTTTAGGGTGTGGCTCTGCTGTCTTTTTCATTCCATGACTTTTTCTCTTCTGCCTCTAGGTACTTATTCCCCAGTTGGGCAGTAGGTGGGAGATGAGGGTTGCTAAAATATGGGTGCCATTAAATTTATTTCTGGTGCACCTATTTTGTTTGACATGAATTTTTTTTTAACTGATGCAGCATTATTGAGCCATTAACTTTGCCCCAATGCTAGAGTAGAAAGACTATTCCTTTCACTTTAATACAGTGTTGAATTTATTTTCCCTGTCCTGAAATGTCCTTTCATGTTGTGCCCTCTTTTCAGAGATTTTTTGCCTTAACTGATTGCAATAAAACTAACCAACTTTACCTCCATATTTTGGGCTTTTATTCTGTTTACCATGAATGTGTTTGCTTTTCCACTTTATAGTTCTGTTCAACAGACATTTATTTAGCATTCCCTGTTTACAAATCCTAGTCCTTCCTCATGGAGCTTATAGTCCATCAGGGAAGATAAAGACACATTTGAAAATAAACGTAATGCTAAATCTATCAAATATGAAATAGTGTCACAAAGGGCTTCATGAGTTCTGAAGACAGGAAATTTGTTTCATTTTCCTTATTTGCCTTTCAAGCTAATTTCTAACAGTTCTTTCTCTCATCCTTCTCTAATCCATCCTTCACAGGAGCACCAAAAAAAATACCTCTTAAGGTATAGGTGTGACTTCCATGGAATTCTAATTGTGGCTATAGGATAGGAAACTCCTTAACCTGGCATTTAAGGCCTTATCTGATTTGTCTTCCAGATTTTTTTTCCTACTAGTCTTTTGAGAAAAAGAATGAATTCTATGATCCAACCAAATAAGACCAATAACATTCATCAAAATTTAGTAGTAGGTGATAAAAAGGACATAATGTTGGGTCTGGAGAACTCAGATATTTACTGTGTATAGTGACTCTTAAGCCATGTAAATCTTTATGCCTCAGTTTCCTCATTTGTAAAAATGAGGTTAATAATAGTACTAATTATTATAGTGTATATAATATATATAATAATAGCAACTAATAGTTGGTTGTTGTGAGGATAAAATTAGCTTTCTGTAAAGCCTTAACTGGCCTTTCTATAGCACTTTTTATTTCTATATTTCGAGCCAACTAAGTGGTACAGGACACACCAGTTAAGAGCCCTGGGCCTAGGATTAGGAAGAACTGAGTTCAAATTTGGCCTTGTACACTTACTAACTATGATTCAAGGCTAGTCACTTAACCTCTGTGTCTTCCTCAATTCACAACAATGAAATAAGAATAAAAATAGCACCTACCTCATAGAGTTGCCTCAAGATCAAATGAGATATTTGTTCAGCACTTAGTACAGTACCTGACACATAGTAGGAGCTTAATAAATATTCCTTCCCTTCTTTCTCCTTAATGAACATTTGCTCAAAGTGTACCTACCTGGAATAGCCTTCTTAACTTCACTTCTGCATCTAGAATCCTTGTCTTCGATTTGGCCTAAGTGAATTTTTTCTTGTTCTCCTGTTAGTGCTTTTTCATTCTTTATTTAGATATTTGTGTAATATTGTTCCTATCTTGATAACATATAAAGACCCTTGAGGACAAGGACTGTTCTTTGTGTCTTTGTATTGCCCAATGCCTAGCAGAGTTCCTTTAAAAATTGGAACTGTGATCTTATTGATTTAGGGCATTCCCACTGTGGTAATTCATTTTGCCAATGCAGACTAACATCTATTTTGCACCTTGTAGATATTGATACATACCTGTGTACTTCGCACACAGCAGCATACCCATGGCACCCTCACACCCCTTAAAAATAATTTAATTTAGAATATTTTCCCATGATTCCATGATTCATGTTCTTTTCCTCCTTTCTTCCCCCCTCCCTCCCTGAGCTGATGAGCAATTCCACTGGGTTATACATGTATCATTGTTCAAAACCTATTTCCATATTACTAATATTTGCAATAAAGTTAAAATCCCCAATCATACCCATCAAAACCATGTGATCAGTCATGTTTTTCTTCTGCGTTTTATTTCCACAGTTCTTCCTCTGAATGTGGATAGTGTTCTTTCTCATAAGTCCCTCAGAATTGTCCTAGATCATTGCATTGCTGCTATTAGAGAAGTCCATTACATTCGATTGTGCCACAGTGTATCGGTCTCTGTGTACAATGTTCTCCTCTTCTGCTCCTTTTGCTTTGCATCAATTCCTGAAGGTCATTCCAGTTCACATGGAATTCCTCCAGTTCATCATTCCTTTCAGCACAATAATATTACATCACTATCAGAACAATTTGTTCAGCCATTCTCCAATCAAGGGACACCCCCCCCCCCCCTTTCATTTTCCAATTTTTTTGCAAAGAGTACAGATGTAAATATATTTGTCCATGTATACAGCAACCTCTTAATAAATGTTTCATTGATTTTAATTATTCTTGTTCATCAAATTTTCTCACACTATTAGTGAGAACCTTATCTGGACTAAGTCAATGACCTTGTAGTCCCCTTTTGCTGTAGCTTCCCTATTAGGCAAGGAATACCTAGTTCCATTGGCAACCATATTTTTCTTATTGGTCTCTGTCTTCATTTCCTGTGTGAATGCAAAGGATTAGTTTTAGCCCTATGTTCATTTTTCCTTAATGCTTTGCTTAGCATACACTTTATGGTGAAAAATAGGTCTCTTCCTTCCCTCTCTTATCATCCTGCTATCTTTGCCCTTGAGTCTCTCCCTTGCCATGGTGAACAGTATTCCCAAGTGTTTGCCTTAGTTGAAAAGGAAGATGGAGTTTGAGAATTGGTCACAGGCGAATGATTTTTATTGCAAAAATATAACATCAGCAGGAACAATGAAGGATTTCTGTGATTCCCCCAGGGCATGAGGTCTACTCTGGTCCCCCTATTTCTGTTTTTAAAATATATAATACATATTCTAGGCAAGAGGCTGTCATTGCATATAAAGACCAACTAGTATAAAGAAGATACAGTGATTCTTCAGGTAGTTCCTGCTCTTTTACTATTACCAGTAATTTTAATCAAGACAAATTCTGATTTTTTATTTTTTTAATTTTTTTATGTTTTGGGAAATGACCAGAAAAATGAAAAGACTTCCAAATTAGCATCAAGATGTTATCTTGTGGATGCTATGTTAGTGTCCGTGCCATTGAGACATTGGATGAAAGTAGTTCTGAAACCCCTCCTGAATGAAAAAGAGGGATTTGTTCAACAAAAGTTTCCTTAGAACAGATTACCCAAGGCCCTTTATCCTGTCCTCCACAGTGGAGCAAAAGCTTCAAATACAATTGCCTCCTAGTGTGTATGCTTTTGATCTTTTCCCAAATTGCCACAACAAAGGTCATTTATTCCATCTTGAACCTGTATCTGGAGGTTGTGGGGAGGGTTGCTCAATGAAGTCTAAGTAGTGATTCCCCAAAGACCATTCAGACATTAACACCCCTAAGTTTCGTAACAGACCCTTTCCTTCTACTCTCACTAAAAAATATTGTACTGTGTGAGGATGATTGGGGTGGGGGTGGGGGAGAAAAGCTTATACATATATAGACACCTGATAGTCACCACATCTAACAATGTAATGCAATAATCTGTCCTACTGTTCCTTTGTCTCTGGTGTGATATGAGGAGAATGGATTTTTCATCTGGCTCTTTTTCTTTTAGTGATCTTAAATGCTAACTAAATACCATAAATTTTCTAAGCATTTAAATTTTTTTTTTAATTTTATTTTTTCCCAATTACTTGTAAAAATGGTTTCTAACTTTTTTCAATGAAAGGCATTTTTCTATTGATAGGTAACTACTTTATTTTCAGATATTTTCTACTATCAAGTAGTCTACAACTTTTTTGGGTGTATTTTAGACTTTGGTTTCTACCTTTGGTATGTCTCATTGTGGAATGCTCAGATACAAGTTATGGCCAGTTTAGTGATTTCATGTAAAAGTCCAAATTGATACCTGGAGTTTTTGGACCATATTTACTTATTGTCACACCAGCTTTTCCCCCAACATCAACTCATCCCATTTCTTTGGACATCTTTGGAAATTTTCCTAATTTAAAATGAAAGCTCCAAGTTACTTTAAATTGCTTTCTCTTATTCTTTTGATGTATTACCTAGCTTCTGATGGTCATTTATAGTTTGTAATTGTACTCTTGAAAATAGTTTTTCCTTTTCTAAATTTTAAAATTTATTATTTTTATTTCTATTCTTTTGAATATTTTATTGTTGTAGGTAAGCATTTCGAAAATATTTATATTTTAAAAATATAAAATAAAACTTAGATTTATTTTGGAAAATTTCCTAGCCTCTTTTGTTTGATGCATTTGATACGAAGTGGGAAGAAAAACTAGGGTTAGAAATGGCTAGTCATAATTGCATAACAATATGATGGTATGGTGAGAGTGTACAGAATACTAGTTTGGAAATTTGGAAATCTTTATTCCCCTGTACCTGAAATTTCCCATTGTTTACAATAAGAACCTTGAATTAGGTTAGGAGTGCCATGCCTTTTTGCCATGAACTTGTAGACAGTGATAAAGTGTTTAACATCCCTTCTAGGAATATTTTTATTTGCATGAAATGGAAGACAAAGGACTACACAGGGAACCAATTATAGAAGCAACATCATTAGAAAAAAATGTTAAAACACATAGCCCTGAGATTAAGAATCCCTGGAATATGGACTATATTCCTTTTTTGCTCTAATCCTAAATTGTTTTTTTTTTTCAGGGGGGTGGTGGGAGTGTTTCCATGTTGGTTTCAAACCTATAGGGAAACCACTGCTAAGAAGAGAGAAGTTATTTGTCTCTGGATGCCTTGATTTATAGTCATTAAGTGGAGGAAAAGGAAGGATCCTTTATTTAATTAAGAGTTGGTGTTTTGTTTCTAAGGAAGTACTTCCTTGTGAGTAATATGATGTTACATGTGCATACATATTTATAGACTCTCAGGGATGTGGAGGCACCCCTTTCTTCATTGGCAAATGGTTCAGTGCATAAATTCCAAATATAGGTCTAGATATCTTGAGCCTCCACTTGAAGGAATTACTCTGTAAAATTGGCAAGTTGTTAATGAAAGAAAGAAAAAAAGGAGAAGCCATTAGGACCATGAGCCTGGAAATATAAACCTCTTTCTTATCTCTTCTAGCTTCCTCTTTCCTCTCTTTCCTCTTCCTGTCTTTACTGTTCTCCTCCCAAGTAAGTAAAAGATCAAAACAATTTTGGTGCATATGTGGTCTTAGCCATAATACCTCATCATACCACAGAGGTGACTTTGGAGTCTTGGAATCTTTTGCCAGTGGAACCATTCTGGCAGGTCTTTTCAAGCTGGAAGGACTTTGAATACAGGCTGTGCAGTAAACTGCATGCCTGTCATTTGGGGACCGGACTTATTTGAGAGATATTCATCACCAGATTGGTTACAGAGTGATGAATTTTTGGTTGCAGCAATCCTTAAAAGTCCATTTATTAAAGGTAGCTTATGATCCTTGTTTCTGGGGGAAGTACCTTCTCTGTGTCATAATTCAGAGCATGAGTTTAGTTTATTGGGTTTTTTTTTTTAATTACGTTGCTGTTGTCCTTTAATGTTAAAGGACTTAAAAGATTATGCTCTTCTGAAAATTTGGGGTTTTCTTATGACCACTGAATTAAAATACTTTAGATTCATGGCTCATATTGAGACATCTTTCAGTGTACTATTTCCTGACAATCTCCTTAACCCATCACAGCCATATTTGTCTTTGTGCCTTTGTCTAGGCTGTCTGTACCTCTTTTACCCTCAAATAGCTTTTAAAAAAAACTTTACCTTCTATATTAAAACTGATAAATATGGATTCCAATACAGAAGAACAGCAAGGGCTACGAAATGGGGATTAAATGACATGCCCAGGGTCCCACATCTAGGAAGAGTGTGAAGCCAGATTTGAGCCCACGATCGCCTCCCATCTCCAGACCTAGCTCTTTATCCAATGAGCTATTCAATTGCTCCCCTCAAATTACTTAATATAATCAACTTGATATGGCAGAACACTCCTTAGGAAAATTTCAACTTGTAGTTGAAAAATGGGTAACTAACTTCGAAAAAGAATTTGGAATTAGAAATAAAAATGAAATTATTGAAGGACACAGAGTAAATGGTTTAGGTGTTCTAGTTTTGGGTTTGAGATGAAGATGACTTAATGAAGAGAGATGAATGGTTACAGAGATTGAAGTAGGATCAAGATTAGAAAGCCTAGAGCAGTTGCATTGGAAGTTAGGAAGGGAATTCTCAAGAGGAAGGAGTGGTCCCTGGCACAAATGAGGAGAATGGAGAATAGGGAAAAGGTAAAGGAGATTAGATTATGAGGAGTGGTTTCCTTTTAGTTGAGAGTCCTATCCTGAATTCCTCAGTTGCCAGTGCACCTTTCTTTGCCACCATAATGAAATAAATTTGAGTTCGTTTTTCTTATTACATGTTTTTTTCTCCCCAAATAGAATGTAATCTTCTTGACAAGAACCATTTCATTTTTGTGTTATCTCCAGTCCATGGCACAAGTTGGTTCTTTAAAAAAAAAAAAAAAAAAAAAAAAAAAAAAAAAAAAAAAAAAGAAAGCAAACCTCTTGCTTTCTCTCATAGAAACCCCCCCCCCCCCACACCCCACACACACCCCTTGTTGATTTTAAGACAAAAGAGTGTTAAGGGGTAGGCAGTGGGAGGTTAAATGATTTGCCCAGTCACACAGCTAGGAAATGACTGAGACTGCACTTGAATGAACCCAGGACCTCCCATCTCCATATCTGGTTTTCAGTCCACTGAGCCACCTAGCTGCCCCCAACAAGGTGGTTCTTAATCAATACTTATTTAAAGGAAGTGGGCATACTCTGTGCATCCCCTACAGTGCCTAGGACACAGAAAGGTACCCAAGAGATAGCACCAGGATCTAAAGAAGATGATGATCATATGTTTCAAAAAGCCCCAAATCTGAAGTACCACCATTGTTCCTGAGGCAAAGTCTCCTCCTTTACTGTTTGAGTTCTGCTAACTATCCTAGTGTAACACATGAAGCCAGCAGAGGTGTGTGGGTGGGGATCCTACTGTCCCTATGTGAGATGCACTTGAAGTTTGGGGTCTTTTGCTCAGAATATAAACTTACTCCAGAAGTCTTTATTGTGATGATGGGGAAGGGAGTTTGAATTATGTAAGGGTCCTGGAAGCATTTCTTCATATCCATTATTGTTGAGGCAGATTTATCCACTCTGAGAAGATGTTGTCTTCCCTTCTGTCTGACCTCAACCTCCATATCAATCACTTGAATGTTTCCTAGTTCCCATAGATGTGACCACCCACCAGGGCAGGTTAGGAATGCACAGTGGTGGTGGTGTTTTGTTTTTAAAACTGTAGGTGCTTTGGAATCTATTTTTGAAGCCCCAAGAATTAAGAGGGGTAGGAAGAAGGAAAAGGGAAAAGGGGAAGGAGGATGCAAGAAATATGGAGCACCTTTCCAGATGAGCTACAACTCGATTTTAGAGTATTTTTAGCCACTGGCTGTATTCAGCACATGGTAAAAGCAGAAATAGAATGTGGATTTTTGTTGTTGTTGCTCTACTGGATCTGACAGTCTTTGGTTTTGCTTTAGGAAAAAAAAAACCCAGGGTTTTGGGGTAGGGGTAAGAAAGAGGAAAAAAAAAAGAGCATGTGGGAAGCAAACAACTTCTGCTGTTTAAAAAATCATCCTGATGTACATCGTTGTAAATTGGGAATTATTTCTGTTGGTGAAAATTCTTTATGTAAATGTCACTGCGTATCAGCATTACAAAGTACTTCTCGTTTGCATATATAATCATGTCATGCTGTACAGGGGAGTGAAGGGGGGAGGGGTAATTATGTTTTAAAATATCATCTTGATTGTTTTTCTTCTCTGTGCAGGCTTGGTAATGCTTTGGTTTTAAAGATCCTGTATCCCTCTTTTAGTTGCTGATTAGTCCCTGTCCCTTTGCTTAAGTAGACATAATTAATATAGTAAATGCCACTGAAGTCGGGAAATGTCCCAGTTGGTTCTTCCCAGTTTGGATGGTGTGATCAGAAGCAGGGATTTTGCTCCTTGAAAATAAATGTGAATTGGAGTATGTTTTCTAAGGTAATCTGCAAGCCTATACTTAAAATGGACACATAGATGGATAGATAGATGAATGCATGGATGGATGTATTCATCACTCCTTTTATGTTAATCAATAATCATATCTTTTGTTCAGGAATACACTTCATAAAAGGCTTTGATTTGGTATTTGCAAAGAGACATTTGTTGTTTTTTGAAATGGGAAAGAGAATCCATAGCACTAGGGATTCAACAGAAATATAATACTAAGGCAACAAACATTTATTAAACACTTACTGTGTACTAGGTACAATGTGAAAAACTATCAACAAAGGGCAAAAGCAGCCCTTGTCCTCATAGAGGGCATTGTAATGGGGGGAGGAGGGGAGACTACGTGCAAACAACTGTTTATAGAACACAGAGAAATTATTCTTTCTATGTCATCCTAGGCTATGAAATGGGAGAATCAATACAGTGATATCCTCATGAAAGATATTCACCAGAAACACTGATTTGTCTGACATTCAGGAAATCTGCTGTCTGGTCTAGGGATAGCCTATTGTTCTGTGCTCTAGTTTATGCAAAGGAGATTAAGGGCGGAAACCCGGGAATTTAATTTCCAAAGAGCTTCCCATGTAAGCCTTGGGGTCTCAGTAATTTAAATAATAGATATTTATTAAGTTCCTACTACTTGGGCACTAGGAATATAGACACAAATGAAGATCAGCTCTATCATCAAGAACTTCAGAATTGGACCATAGTCTCCTCTACCCTGAACTTCATCCAGGCATACCTTTAACTGATGCTCATATTGAAGGCTGATGAATGTCCAGGAATTTTGGCTTGATTGAACACACATATATATTAAAACATTTTCCTGGGTGGGGCAGTTTGAAAAATAATTGTGTGTGTGTGTGTGTGTGTGTGTGTGTGTGTGTGTGTGTGTGTGTGTGTGTGTAAAAAGTTAGTAATGGGGGAGGAGAGGAGGCAATGTATTTTGGACATAGGGGATCATTATGTGATTATGGGAGGTGTGGTAGGAGATGGGTAACATGTCTGAAAACAGTTTTTTGGTAACATTGAAGGCATGGCAAGAAATGCTAAGTAAAGTAAGAAAAACAGGCAAACCTCTTTAGAATATTTGCTTAATTATTGGTATTCCTAGAATCAAAAGGAAACCTGAAATTTGAGGACAGTGACATGGTTAGATCTTATTTCTTAACATTTTGATAACTATAGGAAGAAGGATTAAGATAGCTAGGTGATATGCAATAGGTAGAGTTTCAGGCCTGGAGTCAAGAAGACTCATCTTTCTGAGATCAAATTTGACCTCAGACATTTAGTCGGTGTGACCTTGGGTAACTCCTTTGACTATGTTAGCTTCAGTTTCTTCATCTGTAAAATGAGCTGGAGAAGAAATGATATGCCAGTCTAGTCTTTTGCCAAGAAAACCCTAAAAGGAATTGTGAAGAGTCAGACACAACCGAAAAATTACTAAAACAACATCATGAAGAATGATTTGGAGAAATGGGGAGACTGGAAACAGAGATAAAATAGGAAGCTATTGCTATTCTAGAAGTAATAGTTGAGAGATTTAGAAGACCTGACGTAGGAAGATGTTCTTTTTCTGAATGAGCAACAGGGAAAACAACAGAAGTGAAGAGGACCATTCCCTGATAGAGGGAAAGATCATTCCTCTGCTTACCGTTAGTGATCTGATGTCCAAATACTCAAAGGAAAATGGAATGACCTTGGGCATGGTTTTGGAGCTCATCCTTTCCCTGTAGATAGACTGACAACAAGTAAGAAAATGATAATAATTAACAGTATTTTGTCATTGTTCATTCTTTTCAGTCATGTCCCATTCCTTGCCATCCCATTTGGTGTTTTTTTGGCCAAGATACTGGAGAAGTTTACCTTCTCTGGTTCACAGTTGAGGAAAATGAGCTAAATAGCGTTAAGGGCATTGTCCAGAGTCACATCGTTAGTAAGAGTCTGAGCCCATGTTTGAACTCAGAAAAATAGTCTTTCTGATTATTCTGGACCCAACAGTCTATCCACTGTACTATCTAGCTGCCCTCATAATAATATTTGTAATAACATTAAAAAAAAACAAACCCTAACGTTCTTCTGTCTTAGAATAAAGATATATTAAGTATTGGTTCTAAGGCAGAAGGCTAAGCCTATTAGATGTAAGTGACTTGTCTATGGTTACACAGCTTGGAAGTATCTTGAATCCACATTTGAACCCAGGACCTCCCATCTCCAAACCTAACTCTGTCCACTGAGCCACCTAACTGCCCCTATAATGCATGTTATCTCACCTAACAACTTGGGGAGGTAGGTACTACTATTATTATCTCCATTTTACAGATGAAGAAACTGAAACAGGCAGAAGTCTTTCCTTCAATCCCAATTTCACAACTAGTGTACACGGTCGGATTTTAGCCAAGGTCTTTCTGACAATAGGTCTAGCAAGCTGTCCACTGTACTACCTAAATGCTTCTCTTGCCCTTTTCTGTAGAAAGCCTGTCCTAATCTCTATTTCTCTCGCCCTCCCTAGTTATTAGGGCTCTCTTCTTCATTAAATTCGAAACACCCCTCTCCTTTCCTCTCTTTTCTCTTCATTTTTATGTTTACATGTCAATTCCTCATCTTTTCCCCCACCCAATAGAATATAAGATTCTTCATAGCAAGATCTGTTTTTTCCTTTTGTCTTGTGCCTTGCACATAGGTAGGGTCTAAACCTAGACCCTTCTAGTTCAGTGCCTTGCGCTGTATGATTTAATTGATGTAGAATAATGGTGTCCAACACAAATATTGTCACTTGGTCATTAAACTATTTAAGAATACCTACTGGTAGCTTATTGACCTAGAAAACTACATATTAACATTATCCATATTCTGTTGTATTTTTGTTGTTGTTGTTAAATATTTCCCACATACATTTTAATTGGGTTTGTGGCTTGGGTTTGTTGCAGGTTATGTGTATATTAATTAGTTCTCTTAAGATACACAATATTCCACATCTGTAGTTCCTTCTGAAAAAGGAAGGGAGATGCCTTTTATTATTTCTTTTTTGTGGCCAAGTTTGGTTGTCATCAAAATTACACAGATCAATTTCAATTTTCACTCATTCCTGACCAATACGAATTTTTGTTACTACATTTTTAATTTTTAAACCATCGGCATTTCTCACTGTATCCCGTTCCTCCCAATTGTATGTAAATGTCATTTTGTAGCTCTTTCTTCCAAAGAATCATTCCTTATAACAAAGAATTAAAAATGGAGAGAAAAACGAGTTCTGTGAAATGAAGTGACAGACATATCAAAAAATAAAGAAAAGGGGGCTGACCGTTTTGATATCTCTTCTTTGAGACTAGAATTGACATGTTTTCTTTGTTTCATTTACCTGATCTTTAGCCATTGTGCATATTGTTTTCTTGGTTTGCCTTTTTTCATTTTACATTCATTCTTCCTTTACCTTATAACCCAGAGTCTTAAAACAGTTGTTTTGCTTATAATAGGCACTTTATAAATGTTTGATGGATCATGTTGAAAAGAGTTTAAGTGATTGATCCATGATAACATCTGAGATTTGAACCTAGGTCTTTCTGCTTCAGTCTCTTACAGATAAATAAATAGTACTCAACAATAACAAATGCTCATTGCATTTGATTGTCTCAGGCTCACAGATTTATATACTTGGTTGTAGGGCTTACCAGGTTAATTATCACTACCTCCTCCTGATTTGTCTGACTTGTAGAATCATTGAATTTATGAATCACTTAATTGTGAGATGACAGGTAAATGCTGAAAAGTAAGCATTTGGCAAAAAATCTGAAGCCACTTCCCTCTTCCAACAACTAAATCCAAGTCTATAGTCATTAACCTTTAAACCTCAGAGGAAGTTTTAGATAACCATTGTTATCCTGAGGCAAATTTTTCCCCTTCTATCTATACCACAGTCTAGTTTCCTTCTCTTTCCTTATTTTGTCACAGGACCAAGATCTGCATCATGACTTATCACGGTCCTTTAGCTCCCTGGCCAGATGCTCCAGATGTTTCCTTACACTGTGTGCTAGGAATCTCCATTCTCCATTTTCTCATAACTAATCAGGAATCCTTTCCATAATATGACAACTTTCTTGTAGGTTTCTAGTGAAGGACAACCCGCCAGCTATAATTATTGGCAAGCTTTTACTAACATCCATTATACTCCTGCTTTTTTTTTTTCCTTCCTATGAATGTGGTAGCTTGATAAACCAAATCATGCATCTTGAATTGTGGATGAACTCTACCAAACCATCCACATCCTTATCCTTTGGTTCCTTATGACCCAATGACAGACCTAACCAAGATGTTTGCCAGGGGAAGGGCTCAGTCTGTCAATAAGATCAAGGCATCAGGTAGTGAAATCTACTGTCTTTAGGTAAGATTAGGCTGTTTATTGTTCTACACCCTAGTTTATGCAAAGAAGATAAAAACTAGTGCTAGAATGAATTCAGCCTATGGCAAAAGTTGAGGGACAATAATCAAAATAAGGCAAACAACTTATTTTATTTAGACTTATGCAATGTATAAGGCTTATATAGGGGAACTTTGTTCTGATGGCAAGGCTGCCACTTTTCTGGGACTGAAAAGCTTCTTCCTTGAGGACCAAGGGACTCAATTAACTTGCCCAGAGTCATATAGTCACTGTGTCAGAAGCAGGATTTGAATCCTGGTGCTCCTGGCTTTGAAAGGCCAGTTTTCTATCTACTGCACCGTACTATCTCCAGCCTCTGCCATGTAGACAACAAATGGCAAAGAGTATTGGAGATTGGAGTGGTGTCTAGGGCTTGAAGGTGCTCAGGGGAGGATTTTTGGAGGATGAAGTGGTTGAGCTGGGTCTTGAGGGATAAATAATAATACTCATTATATTTATACAATAATGTACAAGTTTACAGAACACTTTCCTTACAGTAGCCCTACAAAAGTAGATTTCTTGTCTTTCTTTTTATTTTTTTTAAACCCTTACCTTCCGTCTTGGAGTCAAGGCAGAAGAGTGGTAAGGGTGGGCAATGAGGGTCAACTGACTTGCCCAGGGTCACACAACTGAAAAGTGTCTGAGGTCAGATTTGAACCTAAGACCTCCCATCTCTAGGCCTGGCTCTCAATCTACTGAGCTACCCAGCTGCCCCCAAAAGTAGATTTCTTATAAGTGTTCTTATCTCTAGTTTGGATAGCATCATAAATTTATAGCTGCAAGAAACTTATTAATGGTCATCTAGTTTGACTAACCTTACTATTTTTTTTAAACCCTTACTTTCCATCTAAGAATCAATACTATGTATTTGTTCCAAGGTAGGAGTGCTAAGGGCTAGGCAGTGGAGATTGAGGGACTTTCCCAAGATCACACAGCCAGGAAGTATGTGAGGCCATATTTGAACCCAGGATCTCCTATCTCCAGGCCTGGGTTTTAATCCACTGTGCCACTTAGTTGCCCCCCTCCTTTCCCATTTTATAGATGAGAAAACTGAGAGTGAAAAAATTGTATTTGATTAAGACCACAACATAGTAAAATGTCAAAACCAGGACTTAAGTCTAGGTCTTCTCTCTCAAAACTTAGGCACTTATCAATTCATTAAATAATAGTAGAGGTTAAGGAAAAGGATGATTATTTACAGGAGATGAGAATAAATCTTATAAACTAAGTTAGAAAGGTAGAAATGAGCAGATTAGGAGATACTGGGGCAGGATACACCCAGCCCTGGTAGAGAAAATGGAATATGCAGTGAATCAACTGGCACCTCTGGCCAGGGAGCAGGAGGACCATGTTAAGTCCTCAAAGAGATCTTGGTCATATGGCAAAGTAGGCAGAGAGAAGGACATTTCAGTGTGGTGTAGGTAGGAGAAAAATATGCTGTAGGCTTAGAAGAGATATCCAAAACTTTCTCTTGAGGCTTAAAACTAGGGACCATAGACTAGTTGAAGGCAGGCTTTGTCTTGATATTTTCTGCTGCTTCCTTTCCAAAATTTATCTGTTATCTTCTTCAAGATGATACAAAGTAAAAATAGCAGAAATATTTATTGACAATGACTATTTGTATATCCTTCATTTATTATTTAATTACCTTTTGGCTTTTTACCGTTTTGTCTTTCTTCAACATAGCACTCTGCCACCCTAACAACCCTTTGAGCCCTTCATGGTAACAAAGAAAAACAGTTGAGACATCAGGTGACCTTTAAAGGTGAAACCATCATTCCCCACCAAAGTAACACCCCTCTCCCCAACCCTTACTCCATCTAGCCTGCCAGCTCATAATTCTAAAGCTAGAAGAGACCTCATAGGTAGGTCATCTAGTCAAGTGTTTTGTTTTATAGATAATGAGATGGAAGCCAGTATTTCTTTATATGATGCAGAACAGAGATTTGGTCTTGGATTCTCCAATTCTTGAAGCGTTACCCTTCTAGATGGGACTAATTCTTCATCTGTTCTTTGGGATTAAGATTATTTGTTAAATTTATTGGCATTTTGCTTTTTTAATGTTTTAATATATTTGTATTTTTGAATGGCCAAGAAAAAAACTTGTGATTATCCAGAAAAGATAAGGGCAGAGGGACTCAGGGCAAAGATGCCATTGCTGTTCTTCTGTTAAACTTTTGGCATTTTCTCTTTTCAAATAATGCAAGAGGAACTAATTCAGTCACTTGTATTTGGAGTTTTATATTCTCAGCCTTTTGTTTATTGGTTCATATTTGTTAAGAAAGATGGTATGTAATGTGACAATATTCTGAGGAGCAAAAGTGAGGGTGGGGGAGAGCGTTTCATCTCTTGGGTTACTTAACCTGTCTTGCTTCAGTGTCATACCATCACTAGCACCTTGGAAGAGATTGTTATGACAGCTTTTTTTCCCAGACTGGCTGGGTTATATCCAGTCTTGCCCTTAGAGAGATGGGTTGAAGCAGAAGTAGGTGGATATGTGTTTGGTAGAGGAAGGAAGGAAGAGTGGGGCTGCAGGCATGTTTGCCTGGCCTAGAAGCTGAGAGGAATGGTAACCTCAAGCTAGTTGAACATTCATTGGTTGATTTAATTTGCCATAGTTAAATTCAATCAGTCTGTATTAAAATAATAAGTCTGTATTAAAAATGGCAATATTAATGATGATAAACTTTCATTTTTCTCAGACTTGCTTTTAACAAATATATACCCCCCCAAAGCTGTCTTTATTGAGCATTTACAATGAATTCAGATCTTTGCATGGGCATTGTGTGGATGGACATAATGATTAGGTAGCTAAATGGTGTAGTAAATAGAATGCTAGACTTGTAGTTAGGAAGGTCTCTGTTCATATTCCTGTCTCAGACACTTAAGAGGCTATGTGACCCTAGGCAGGTGTCTCGCGATATATCAGTTTGCTCATTTAGAAAAGGAATATCCTAGTGGTATCTGCCTTGAAAAATTCTGCAATGCTCAAACTTGCTAGCCATTGTTTTGCTTCTGGAAAGATCTGATCTTGCCATTGAGGAGCCACAACTCAAAGTTGGGAAAGACTAGACTTTCATAGCATACAATTAGAAAACAGTACAAGATATGATAAGGGAGAGTCTAGATAAAGATAGCCTAGAAATATTATAAAGGCTTACAAAAGAGAAAGACCATGGGAGGTTGAATCCAACTGACTCCAGTTTAAGCCACCCCCTTAAAATCTCCCAAACCAAATGTCTACTTGGACATTTTTTATTCAGTAATAATGCTCTTTTTCCTGTGACAGATCACTTTTCTGTGGGCTAGCTATCATTTCTTGAGCCACTGGCTTTAGAGCCCAAGTGTAAAGATCTCTCAATTAAGCTCTAGTTCTAGCTCTGCCATCAGCTTTTGGAAGAGGCCTCTCTACTTTAGATTCTCAACCTTTTGAAATGGAGAGGAGGAATGAGCTAATGCCCATTTTGCCTCCCTCACAGTGTTGTAAAAAACCACACGAGGGTAGAGGGATGAAAGCTCTTTGTGAACTGCTAAAATGACCACATCATAGACCTTCTCCTCCTCCTCCCCCCCCCCCCCCCCCCCCCAATTAGATTTTGAAAGCACACCAGGCTAACCCAAGAAAATTTATTATTTCTTCTCATCCCCAGTGCAAGAAAAACCAGAGCAGATTCCGCTCGAGAGCCGCTCTTGTGTCCTGATTAGAAGAGACCTGGTAGCTCTTCCTGCAAGCCTCATCAGCCAAATCGGGTACCGTTGCCACCCTAAGCTCTACTCAGAGGGTGACCCTGGTGAGAAGCTGGAACTTGTTGCAGGTAATACCTGGAAAGATTTCTATCTGTGTTCCACCTACTCTCTTAGAGATTCATGCCCCCAAACCCCACCCTCATTCAGCCCCCATACCCTCAAAATGCTAAGCAGAGGAGGAAAACCAAATCCTCCCTGTAATTTTAGAGATTGCGTGCAAATGTCCTTTCTTTTTCTTTTTCTCTTCAGAGCAGTGAACAATGTACTCATCACCAATCAGTCAAAAAAAAAATAAAAAAGAAAGGATAGAACATCTTAAATTTCCCTTAATTTCCTTTTAGAAGAATGTGTCATTAAGAGAAGTTATTCAATTGAATTAATTTAGCATTTTAATTGAATTCCCCCGGCTTGTATTCTTCCTGATTGGTACGGGCTGCATCACAATTGTATTTTAATTTAGGTTGCAGACAAAAACATGTTGTGTATTTTTATGATTCTTTCCCCCCCACCCCCCTACCCCAACTTCTAAGTGTCAAATTACTGCATTCAGGGTAATGGTTTTAGGTTTTGTAATAGCAAAGGCAGATTGAGAAATCTGATTTCTTTTAAGAAAACTAGCAATAATTTGATCTAAAAGTATATTAGCACTTTGCCCAGAATGATCATGTTTTTTGTGTTGGAAATAGTTTTCTCTTTTTAAGTTGGATAGACATGATGGATTCAGTGGTCCTCTAGATCTTTATGGTCTTTCAATAAAAGATCATCCATATAACTCTTTCACATTTTGAAAACTTGTCTGTGTTAAAGCCATTTTAAAATGATTTTTCCCTCTGTACTGTCAGAAGTGTCAACTGGTGGTGACTGTTAAGATCCCCCTCCAAAAAATAAAAGAAATCTTTTTTTCTTCCCTTAAGGAGCAGGGGCAGACCTGCAATTTTTCCTGATTTGTTAGGAAATTTCCTTCTTTGATCCAGATTAACAATTCTTAAATAGCTCAGTACTGTTAGAAGAAAACCTGGAAGGTTGAAAAAGCAGATAGCTTACCCAAGGACGCATAGCTAGCAGGCCATGATACTGAGGGGTTTTACATCTCTGAAAATTTTTTCTTTTTAGCTTTGGGCCAATTCACAACATATCTCAACCCAGCTACCGTTTCAAATGTTTTGTAGATATTAAAGGTACAGATTTTCCTGTGGGAATTTTCATCCTGCACTACTTTACAGTTTGTGAAATTTCTTTTCTTGGAAATGGAAACTCTCGTGCAAGTGATTTTTCACAGCAAGAACAGTTGATTGGCCAGCAGCACTTTGTCTTGATGTATAATGTATATTTACTGTGTTTGTGTGTTTAAGTAAAGATTATTCTGTGCTATACCTGATTGGGTCAGCTGGTGTGAGCTGGAAAGATCTTGGTAACCAAAGAAACCACAGCAAGCTTCTCATTTTTAATGAAAGTGACAAGGCTGTCTGCCTAGTTTTTGGGGGGTGTTGGGTATGATGCACATTCGGGGTTTATCTAGTAGAAGGTTTTTGGTTTTTGTTTTTTTTTTTGTTTTTTTTTTTTTTTTTAGTAGCACCATCCCAGAGGTGTTCTCACCACCTAGGATTTTTCACACTATAATCAATTATGAAAACTTTGTCATTTCCTTCAGGGAGCCCTTAACATAACCATAGTTAAATTAGATATTAGTGAAGAAGTCTCTTAAGTTCCAGTATGGAGTAGAAAGGGTTCTGTAGAAGAAAGATAGCCAAGACTGGAAGGCTAGGATCACAAGGCTCTTTACAACAGTTCCACTGCCTACCATTTTTATCCTACTTTACCCTAAATATTCTTATCACTCATTCTTTCCTAAAGAGAAAAAAAATCAGTGTTCATCTTCTATAAAGTGTTCCTCTTCCCCCCTTCCCCCTCCCCCCCTTCTGATTTTGAGGCTCTAGTCCTTTATGATCCCAGTGATGGTCAGATTGTTTGAGTACAAAGACAGATTTAAGGACATGCTTAGATAATGTACTGGTGGATTTAGGGATTACTAACACGTAAAAAGTAAAGTCTGCTATTAGTTGTGTCACAACTAATATCTATGAATTAAAACTATCCACTAGTTATTAATTTATCATATAACATCTCTATTAGTGATGGTTCTCATTTTTGCTTTTGATATATGATTAGTGAGAGACTAGATATGTAGCCTAGGAATAATAGATGGGAGGGAGCATATTCAAAACGGTCCCATTAGCTTTCTCAACCACTAGTTTTAAAGAAAGCAGAGATTAGCTGCCATCAAATGGCTCAATTGGATAGAGAGGCAGACTTAGAGATGGGAGGTCCTGAGTTTAAGTCTAGCCTCAGACACTTACTAGTTGTGTGACCATGGACCCCAGTTACCTAGTCCTTATTCACTCTTCTGCCTTAGAACCAATACACTGTATTGATTATAAGACAGAATATATGGGAAGAAAAGAAAAAGAAAGGAAGGGAGGGAGAGAGGGAAGGATGGTGGAAGGAATGGCAAGAGCAAGCATCCTTTGTCTTGGTCGTTTATATGTTTGTGACCATTTAGGATAGTTAAGAGCCCCTCAGATTTGCCACATTGATGCTAAAATAGAACTTTTGATAGAATTTAAAGTTCAGGAGAGAGTTTAAGAGGTTAAGGTTGGAAATATCAATATGAGCATATACAGAGATACAGACATGGAAAGGTCTGTTTGTAGGAGAGAAGATATAAAAAAAGGAACATATCCACAAATCAAGGCTTTGGTAGGGATGGCCATCTGGATCAGGTAGGACAAGGAAGAAAAGTTGACAAGGGAGACCAAGAAATAAAGGAGTCATCAGAGATGGCAAATGTAATAAGCCCACTATCACAGATGTTACTTGCAAGATTTGCTCATGGTCACTGACAGATCCCTGGAAAAATTTGTAGAACTTATATTTCTCTTCTCCTGGTTGATAGAGGTCAGAAATATCAATGGTCTCCAAATGAGTTTATCATAGATTCTTATTCTTTTTTTTTTAACCCTTAACGTCTGTGTATTGGCTCCTAGGTGGAAGAGTGGTAAGGGCAGGCAATGGGGGTCAAGTGACTTGCCTAGGGTCACACAGCTGGGAAGTGTCTGAGGTCGGATTTGAACCTAGGACCTCCTGTCTCTAGGCCTGACTCTCAATCCACTGAGCTACCCAGCTGCCCCTATCATTGATTCTTGAATGACAGAGACCCAGAATGGTTGAACGCAGCTGAGAGGTATTATGTTAATGTTTTGGAGGATTATTGGGACCATTCCTCAAACCATCTGGCTCAAGTCCATGGAATCTAGGGCCTGAGGAACCATATCTGATGAGTTGTTCTGATGTCCTATATATGACATCATGCATTGGTGCTAATAGTGAATGAAATGGACTTCCTCCCTCCTCCCCCCCTTCTCTCTCTCCTTCAAATTGATAATAATTTCTTCTTTTTGTAAGATCTTAAGGGAGTATCCTCCTTGTACACACAGGCACACACTCTCTCACTCTCAACTTTGTGACAAATGAATGGTCAACAAAAACATTTTCCTATGTTGTTTGTGTCCAACACATATATTTCATTGTTAAGCTAGTGCCTATTAGATCTTCCATTAGGAGGTATGTAGGTAACTTGCCAACATGCTTCACTGTGAGTCCTGGAATAATGGTCAGTTGTTCTATTGATTAGATTCCCTAAGTTTTTCTTAAAAAAAAAATTTTTTTTTTACATTATTGCTATAATTATAACTCTTACTCTTGTGATGCTGCCTACTGTATTCTTCATCAGTTCATAAGTATTCAGATTTCTCAAAATTGTTCTCTTTCAACACATCATTCTCAGTGCTGTACTTTGTCTAGCCACATTTCAACTGATGGACACTTCCATAGTTTCCAGTTCTTTACCAATGCAAAAGGAGCCTCTCTATATCAATAAATCTCTTAATGTGGAAAAGTTCTCTTTACTATAACTCACTCAAATTCATATTTTAAACGTGTCTAGAGTCATAGTGGTGTTTCCTTGAGTGGAGGGCAATAGTTTATGGCCCTGAAGGACTAAGTCTGAGGGTTCTTATGTTCTGATTGGCTACAGGCTCTGGAGTCTACATCACACGGGGTCAGCTGATGAATTGTCACCTCTGTGCCGGTGTGAAGCACAAAGTCTTGCTGAGGCGGCTTCTTGCTACTTTCTTTGATCGGTATGTCCATGAGAAGTGTTAGTGTTTCTTTTAATGTTTCCTTTTTTCCTCACTTATTTTCTATAACACTGTTTTCAGTGTTTTAGAACAATTCTTTCCTTCTATATTTTCATTTAGTATGTTTTTTTTCCCCCTTTTTAAAAAAAAAAGATATGTCAACTGTTGCTTATCTAAGAATTTAGAATCTCGGAATCCTGGCTCTGGATGCTCCTACCTCAACTATATATTTTTCAGGACTAGGAATTGAGACCTAAGAGAAGGAATAATTTGCCTTTTATCAGTGATGTTCTCAAATAGAGACCAATGCTTGTTGGAGACATTGACTTAGAACCCACAAAATATCTATGTTTTAAAATTTTGTTTAGCATTTCCCAATTACATTTAATCTGGTTTTGGAGGACTAGGAGTTTGACACTCCTATTATAGAGCATTTTCATCAGTGAGTGGCAAAGCTAGGACTAGAATTCAGGTGTCCTTATGTCCTGCACTACCCAAGATTATGTACAACACATGGTTAATACCAGACCAGCTTCTTTTGTCACTTAGTGAGTCAGCTGTATTCATCTTGCCAGCTTTATTCAGGGTAAACTCAGGGAACTGCCAACCAAACTTTAATATTAGCCAAAGTGGATTCTGATTAGGAAGGTAAATCTGTAGAGAAGCAATCCCCACAGGAAGCATTCCAACACTAAATATTTGCCTAACTTTGGCAGTGATCTTTTCTACCCCTCTTTTTATTCATCTTTGTATTATCGAGGATAACCAATAATGAATTGATTATAATACAGTTGGTTGACTTGGGATTTTTATCCAAAGTCTTAAGAGTATTTTCTACCTTCTCCTTTTTCCTCTTCTTGCCTGCAGGAATACACTAGCCAACAGTTGTGGTACTGGAATCCGTTCTTCTACCAGTGATCCCAGTCGGAAACCTTTGGACAGTAGAGTTCTTAATGCCGTGAAATGTAAGGTCCAAGACTCACAGGAGGGGGTTAGGGGGAGGGGGGTGGTATGAGTACCCAAAAAAGGAGGGTAAAAAACCAAAACTTGAACGTATATCTCCTTGTCATGAATTCATGCATCAGTGTATATGTTCTGTTTGATCTGAGTTCCTTTAGATTTGATTTACCCCTCCAAACCTCCATAAGAAGATCCCACTTAGAAGGCACTCCCGTAACAAACAGCTTTTAGGACCCTCTTCCAACATATGTCTTCCTTTCTTTGGTTGGGGGTAGGATTGGGGAGGGGGTCTTCCCTTTGGTCATAGTGAGCTGAAGGCTTTGCAGAGCTCTTGGGCTCTAAATGGTGTATGCATGCCTCAGTCTGGCCTCCTAGTGACTGATCAGTTAGAGCTGCTGATCCAGTTCCCTGGAATGAGGCTTTTCCGGGGAGTGTGTGAAGCATTCATTTTCTGCAAGTGGGCGGAACAGGATAAAGGAGCAGTCTCCAGAATGAGGTCTCAAGGTGTTAACTTTTTTGGTGGGTTTCCAAGCTTGATGATTTCAGCTGCAAAACTATTTTAATATGTGAAATAGATTTAATTTCCTTTTTGAACCAACCCCCCTATTTACATTTTGTGGTTATTTTAAGTCTTTGCCATCTGCTCGGCCATCTTCTCTCTCATTCCTGGACTGGGATAATCTAAAGGCAGTGAGCGGCCTTTCTGGGTGGTAGACTGCCTTCTTTTCTGCCCACCCTCCTCCCTGCCTACTTGGAGATGAGAAATTGATATGGATCAGCCAGTTTACTCCATCTCCTTCCCCCCCACCCCTCCCCCATTTATCCTACATTACTATTTCTCAGGCAGAATAGCTAATATACACTCCTTAATGTTTTTTTTAAATGGCTCTAAACATTTTTAAAATTTATTTATTTACTTTTGGTTTTGATGGGGCCTGATTATAATTAATCCAAAATTGATGTCACTCCAGGAATTTTGGCGAGTAATCATTTAAAAACTGAATCCAGAGGTATATAGAAGTTATCAATAGAGATTTGTATTAGGCTAACAATGATTTTATTTGGAATTAGCGGCTTATTTCCAAATAATTAACTTTTCAAGGATTGGACCAGAATGTGCCATCTTTTATAGCTTGTAGTTTAGTTTTAGGAGTAGGAAAGGTCTTATTGTTGATCTAGTCTAACGCATGCTATATTTTCATGTATTTAGCATTTCATAATTTTAAAATTATTTTCATGTCCTTTATCTCACTTTATCTTCATAAGGTACCTATGAAAGTGATAATTAGGTGATTATTATCCACCTCAGATAGATGAGAAAAGAGATGAGACCAAGAGATATGAAGGGCCTTTAATTAAACGATTATTTATTGAACCCTTGCTAATATGGAATATTTAGGGAAATAGATAAAACAAGCTACCTCTCTCTGTCTTCAAGGGTGTTTAACAATAAGTCTCTGGTCAAGTCTAGGAATGTTGTGTCTTGGTTGGAATTCCATTGGCCTTCTTCACATTGAGACCTCATGCTGGTGTCCAAACAAAATTTCAGAGAACTTTTCTTTTTCTTTCTTTCTCTGCCCTTGTTTTAACTGTCTCCTTTTAATCATTGACAGAAAAAATTTCCCCCAAAGGTAAGTCTTAATATTTTCCCATAAAGTGAAATTTTTACCGAAGAAGACATTCAGTATGGAACAAGAATGCTCTGTTGAAGGAAAAAGACAGTACTTTTCAACTATTGTTTACTCAACTAAAATTGACAGAGCCAATTAATTAGGATTGGGTCTTCAACAACACCCACCCCCCATCCCCATATCAGTTAGATAAATGTATGTCATTTGCTAATAGTCTTTTATCATTGATGGAAATCTTATAGGCCATTGTGTCCAACCCCCTCATTTTATAGATAAAGAAAATCAAGTATAAAGATTACATATCTTGCACAGTAACACAGCCATGGCTAATAATGTCTGAGGCAGGATTTATACTTCCTTTTTCCAGATCTAGTTCCCTGTGACAGAAATGTGTTAGCTATCTAGTAAAGTTGGATAAGAGCGTTGACTTGGGGTCAGAGAGTCTTCCTGTGTTCTAGTCTGCTTGTCTGTCCTTAAAACACTATATATCTGTGTAATCTTTCACAAGTCACTTATTTCTCCTAGTTCCTTATTTGTAAAATGAACTAACTGGAGAAGGAAATGTCAAACCACTCTAGAGTCCCTCCTCAAAAGAACCCCTAATGGGGGAATAAGCAGGCTTAAAATTGAAACAATTGAACAACCCTGTCACAAAATGAATCCTTAAAAAGGGATCTTTGGAGTAATGAGTTCCTAACCTCCTTAAGACCTTTGAGGGACTGGATGATTCATAAACTAAATTGATGATTCTTAATATTGGCACAATGAATTAAACATACAAAGTCTAGTTCTGAAAAGGACTAATTTAAATCAAATTGGGAGATCCATTGTTTGTGGATTCTCTTAGTATCTTCTCTCTATCCCCATCTATAACTAAGAATAGAATGGATTTAGTGGTGTGGATGCCCTCAATGGGGATGGTGGAACTTTTTATTGTTCTAAAGCAAATATACTTAATGGATGAGATGTTGGGT
The DNA here is from genome assembly GCF_016433145.1 of Gracilinanus agilis. Taxonomy (NCBI): domain Eukaryota; kingdom Metazoa; phylum Chordata; class Mammalia; order Didelphimorphia; family Didelphidae; genus Gracilinanus; species Gracilinanus agilis. The sequence goes on along the minus strand of NC_058131.1, from coordinate 272,431,481 downwards.
GCATGTGGCTTCCTTCCCTTGAGTCTCTACCTAACCATGTTGACCTCTGTTGGCCATCTTTCTCCCTTTCTTTGCAGTATATTGTCAGAATTTTGCTCCAAGCTTTAAGGAGAGTGAGATGAATGTCATAGCTGCAGACATGTGCACCAATGCTCGTCGAGTTCGCAAACGCTGGCTACCCAAGATCAAGTCCATGTTGCCTGAGGGGATGGAGATGTACCGAACCGTCATGGGTTCTACCACTGCCAGTGTCCCCCTCGAGCCTGAGTTTCAGGCCACCACAGCCCAAGTATTTGAGCAGAGAATCTACGCAGAGAGGCGGAATGATGCTGCCACCATCGTGGCTCTGAGAACTAACACAGTCAACGTAGACCTGAGCAGCGCTTCCAACCCACCGTTCGAGCCAAGTGAAGAGGCAGATGGAGCTGGTTCCGTCATTCAGGAGGTGGCTGGGCCAGAGCCCCTCCCCTCAGATAGCCAAAGCACTCCCCAATCTTTTGAACAAGGGCCTGCCAGCACCAGCAGGCCAGAGACACCGGTGAGAAGACAAGATGGTACTTATGGAGGGACTTTGTAAAGACACCTAAAGAAAAGGAGGGAAAAAAAAAAAGAATTTTGTGACTTATAAGGGATCTAAATACTAAAGCTGCTTGCATGCATACTAATACAAAAAAAAATGTGATCAAGCCACTTACCTACTGAACTGCTACTGTTGCCTGAAAAAAATGTGATTTTTATTCTGCTTGTATTTAAAATTTATGAAGGAAATAATCGCATTCGTTATACTGTAAATGATTAGGTCAGTGATGGCCTATTTAAAAGAGAGTTCCTGGGCTCTTTTTTTTTTTTTTTTTTTTTTTTTTTTTTTAAATACTTCCTGAGGTTAGATTCTATAAACTCTTGTAGCTTTTCACCCCCCTTCCTTAAAAGGGGATGGATGAAGGAGGACTGAGACCTCCCCTTCCATGGATCCTGCACCCGGGTCCTTTGCACCCCTTCCTACCCAGAAGTAAAGCCATTGCTATTTCTTCCTTGCTCTATAGGACCTGGTGCCACTACCCAGGAGGAGAAAGTTTTTGGATGGTCAGAGAAAGTCTGGCAATCCAAGGACCCACTGGACTTGGCAGGTGATTGACAGGAGGTGCTTCATTTAACACTCCATTCCTAGCTTGTAGAGGTCCTCAGTTTGTGAGGGTCTTTGAGTGCATCAGGGGTATGAAGGTTGGGGATGGGTAGGTTGAGGGGGTTAGAGAGCTTTTGCCAGGAAGCCTCCTCAGACTCTTTTTTTTTTTTTTTTTTTTTAAACTTTGTTCCCTTATCCCCACCCCCATACTCCTAACTGAGACTCTCCTTCCTGTGTCAGGATTAGCCATGGTTCCATATTTGTGTTTCTGATGCATATGCTTTTGGGAGTCCTAGCAGCAGGGTATAGGGGGAGGTATGGAGTTTTATTGGTATGGGGGTAACAAGACATATTGATTGACACTGCTTAGTGTATGTGAATGTGTGGAGATATCCCATTGTCCTTAACACCCCATCTCTTCTCCCTCCCCCATCAGAGCCCTGTGTCTCTTCCTACTGAATGAGGTACCACTTAATATTATCTCTCAATGAGTTTGTTCTCTTGAGTTGGCTTTAACTCCTATCCCCTACCCAAACGGCATTTTTCATCTCTTCCCCATCCCTTGTGTGAAACCCCATTTTCATGAATCTGAGGGACCACTTAACCCAGTGGTGGTCACCCTGGAGGAGTTGGGGGGGAGCCATGATGAGTCTGTAGGAATTAGCTGGGTGGTAGAGTTATGGTCACAGGTTTGACCCTGCTTAGGGTCACCTTTGAGCTCCCATGATCTCTTCAGGAGTGAGTTTAATGTGAGGGGATGGACTCCAGAGAATCTCCTTTTTCAACTCCTGTTAAGTAAGAGCAGGGGGGAAGGGATTGTCCTTGTCTTTGTTTTCTTGCTTATGTAGAATTGTTTTGTGACTCTCCTGGAACCTTTTGAGTTCTGAAGGAGCTTATATTCTGTGATAAAAAACCTCATTTTCTAATTTCTTTGTCTTCCTTTCCTCCTGCCCTAAATAGATTTTTTTGGGGGGGAATGAGGCAAGGACTTGTCCATCCTTTTTTGTTGAAGCGTGACCGTTGCCCTCTTTAGAAGTGACAGTTTAGCTTTGACAGGCAGAGAGCTTTTCCCAAAGTATCAGTCATTGGTGAAAGCTAAACCACGTGGCTTTCCATGATCTCTGCTGTAGGAAGATGACTTGGGGACAGAGGCTGGGGATGGGGAAAGTTAGTTTTGGGTTGAAGCAAAATGTGTCTCTGCCATTTTCGCTGTTCAGTGATTTATCCTTGTCTCCTTTTCCATTTGGAGTGAATTTTCTATTGCTAGCTCTCCCTCTAGAAGGCAGAGGGCTTGCCCCCTGGGAGTGTCTGGTCAAGGAATCAGGCGATCCTTTTCCTGTGTAGACTCCCTAGGTAAAGGGGGATCTGGAATGTGTGTAGGTGCTTGTGCAAGTAGTGACAGTGAATTGGGGCTTGTGTTCAATGGAGAGATCCATGAGTCCTGGTGGATATGGGAGAACAAAATCCCCACTCCTATGACTTCTTCTGGGTGCCACTTTTTTCCTTCCTCCTCCCCATCTCCCATCACCATTGGACAGTGGATCCTGAGGAACACCATGGCTTTGACTGAATCCAATGCTCAACAATGTGCCAATATTTCTTCTCCATCATAGTCTTTGGTTTAAGGCTATGTGTCTGGATAGGAATAGTTTGTGTCCAAGTGTGTGAGATTCAGAAATGTGGAAAGAGGACATGAGCAGAAGTTGGATTTCTGATTGGTGTGTATACCTGTGTTGTGGCCAACATTGAGTCCATGGTGTTTGTAAACAAGAAATAATACCAGGCAGTTTCACTGGTATGAAACTGGTGCTTAATACTGTAGCATTGGGGGTGCTTTTAGAATTTAAGGTAAGGGTGGGATGGGCAGAATGTTATGAAAGGCCAATGTGTAAGAGATTATTGTTTTCCTTTTTTTGTTTTTAATTTTCTGAGATTGAAATATGCTTACTTTGCAATTTAATTTTTCAAAGCAAAGGAAAAAGAAAAAAAAACAACCAGTGCAAAATCCACGCAAATAGTCACTGGTCAGAGTGACTTTTTTGTGTGTGTGTTTGTGGGTCACAGCACTTTGGTTTTGGGTGGGGAGGGAGTCCCCTCCTCCATACCCCAGTGAAAGGGGGCTCCAAATGGCAGCTCTCCCATCTTGGGTTATTGTTTATTTAGCCAGATACTTGAAACTGTTTGTATCTTTCATAGAAATGCTTGCTTGCTTCCTGCCTGCCCTAAAACTCCTTCCTCTACTTGATACCCCTTGGTATTTAAACAAAATCAACCCCTACACTTGGGTTTGTAGTTTAACTCCCATCCTAGGCAGTTATGCATTTCCATTTCCACAGTCTCCAAAGTGGATTCTGTCAAGAGTTTTTGAGGGGGAAGAGGGTATTCTGATAGATGACACCTTTGTGCCTTTGTAACCTGGGGTCCAAGGTGTCAGCTTCTCTGATATTCTCATTGAACCTGTAGTCTACTTTGCAGATTCTACACCTCCAAACATGAAGCAAGGTTAGTTAGTATATCAATGTAGAGCATCTTCTCAGCTCAAGAAGTAACTTCATCCTATCATGGCCATAATAACATTTGGTGGATTTTTAACAGGATTCCTATTTCCATTTCAAACCCTTGAACAACATTATCGCCACTACCTACTTTGCATGGCAGAGGTCATGAAACTAGTTTAAATCACCCTCATCAAAGATGGCATCCTTTATGTTGTCCCATACTTGTTCTGAAGTCTCCTATGCCGTGCCTGTCTTCTTGACTTGTCCAGAAAGTCTGGATTTCTTTTCAGGAGAGATAGATGATACTCGTGGCTTTCATCATGAGTGGAGTTGTAGGGTTATAGGAAGTCATTTGGGACACATAAGGGGTGGCAAGAGCATCCCCTTTCAGATCTAATGCCCCAGGCATCGTAGCCTATGGATATATTCTGTGAACTCCTCGGCTCTGTACTTAACAGTGAGCTTTAGCTCATGTTCTTCGCATTCACCTTGCTTACACTGTTAAGAACTTGGGTTATCATTCTTCTTCCATGCCCTAGCCTTTAAGTATACAAATTATTTCAAAGAGTCCTAGAGGACTCTTCCAGGCACGGGCATAAAACTGTGGCTTAGCTCTGATTTAGTCTTGAATAGGCAGGAAATGCAAAATCCTACTGTTGAACATGTATGGGAGATGTTTGGTTATTGTGGCCATGCTTCTTGAGGCTGTTTGAAGGATTCTGAGACTTGAGGGTGGAGAGAGAGTCAAGGGTCTTAAGAGATGAGATGTGATGTGTGTAATGTCTCAGCATACAGACAGAGAGGTAAAATGAAAGTTTCAGCCCTTTTGCATTGGGCTGGCATGCATTTTGAGATCAGAGGAAATGAGTTACCAAAGCTTTCTTCGCCTCTAGGGTGGAAGTCTAAGGAGCATCTTTGGTCTGTAGTATCCCTTGTGTATTAAAACTACCCAGTGTTCCCTTTTTTTTTTTTTAAAGTAAATTAAGGCTTTTTCACTTCATTCCCTGCCACAATGGCACTTTTAATTTGAATTTGCTTGAGAAACTCAGAACAGAGATGTGACATCATTGGTGGATGAAAAAGGGCACTATCCATCAAGAAATCACCATGAGAAAATCCAATGTGGTGGTCACGGTCAAGCCATCCAAGGATGGATAAACTGTGTAGTTATGAAGTGGCTCATTTGAGCAGAAAAGGTGAAAGGGGTGGTAGATATATCAGACAAGATGGTAGGTTGCACAGATAAAATTTATTTTTTTATACCTAGCACAACTTCCTAGTTTTTCTTTTTTTCATTTTTCTTTTTTTTTTTATTTTCTATTTTTTTTTTTGGTTCTGGGTTAAGAAGACAGAATTTGTTAAAACTTTAAAAATGTGAATGGGTTTTGAGCTCTCCCTTTTTCTCTGGGTGAGGGTGAGTGTTTTGCACTAATGTTTCCTGTGTGTAGAGGATTAATGATATGTTTGAAAATGTATATGGGATGATGATTGTATCCTTTGAGGAAAACCAATCCCTGAAGATACTGAATGTAAAGTGAAACCGAAGCAGTCCTTGGCTTTCATGGGGCTTTCCAGAGTGCCTTAGAATTTTTTGGATCATTTTTCCCAAGGAAAACATATTTAAAAAATCAGACCATGTTTCCCTCTCCTTTGTTTACAACACTATCAATTCCAGAATCGGGGGCTGCTTTGTCATGTGAATATGAAACTGCATTCATCTAGGTCCGCTAGAACAAAAGAGGAGAAAAATCCCTCAGTATTTATGATATGTCTGCACCTTTATTCTTACGCTTGACTATTAGCAATATGCGTATAATATATCTATATATTCTATTATATATCTAAATTATATCAAGCACCTTTTTGAGGAATAAAATTTTTAAAAAGAAAGACTGAACAGAGTTTGAGCTAAAGTTCCGTGCAGTTGCCATAGTAGGCCAGACATCTGCTCTTGTCCTAGTTGATGTGACTGAGGATTCCAAAGTCAGTCCCAAAGTCACTAGGGCATTGACACCAGGGTGTCAGGATATTGCTCACTGCAGCCCACCATGTGCTGGACCCCCTGTGCAATTCTTGGTTGAACACAAGGTTGTAAAAGACCACAGAGGGAGCAGCTGGGCCAGTGGTGAGCAAACACTAAATCACAATTGTCCATTAAATACAGCAGATACTACTGGCTTTGTGTTGAGGTCCTCTCTGAACTTGAATTCTCTGTATTGTTTTCTGCCCTGTCTCTGGTCTTGCCCGAGTGGTCTGTTTGTGTTTGTTCTCCGTTTTTTGTTTTTATTTTTCCTTTCCCCTTCTCTAATATGGTGTAGGATCTGTGAAAAAAAAGGGGAGGAACTTTGGGGCCCTGTTTAATTGTGTGTGAGTGACTATGCGTGTGAGTGAGGGAGTGATATAGGGGGAGGACGCTGGCCCTTCCCCATCTGTTCTCTCTTAAATGTATACTATGGAAATCTTTTCCATCAGTCCATACCCACTTTTCTAATTCCCTGTGTTATAGTGTCATGGGCCTGGTTTGGGACAAAAAAAAAAAGACTGGCTTGTTGTGTCATAACTTATTAAATATATGTTTATTTTGTTTTTCTTTCCTGGATTTGCTTTCTTCAGTATTCGTATTAGTGCTGTGATGAAGGTGCTGGGTAAAAATTCTGAGTTCAAGGAGGCTGGGGGAAGGTAAGAGAAGGACAGTGACAGAACCCTCCTCTCTTAATCCCGCTATGGGTTTTGAGAACCTTGCATTGGCAGCCTTGATACTGATTCCATTGACCCACTGAGACCAAGTATTTCTTACCCTCTGGGGCTTAAGCAAGGCAGATGCTCTTAGTCCTGGGCTTATCAATCCATTCAGGGGAGCATTAAAGGTGAGCTGTGATGGGGCTCAGGCTTTTTGACAGCCCATCATATTTGGAATTGCTTCCCCATTTAACCCATGTTTAAAGGACCATAGCCTTCTAGATAGGTTACTCTGTGAGGCCCCGCTGCCTCTCCCCAGTCATTTTATCGTTCGGGTTCTGTTCAGATGGATTATTTTTATGGAAATCACTTGCTGCAAGTGGGGAAGGGCCTATGGCCCATTAACCAACTGAAAACGCAGAGACAACCTCTGTTTGCTTCCACTGGCAGTAAATTCTAAACACAGAATTGAGAGTTCATAGCTGTCTTGGGCTTTAACTACTGTTTCAAAATGTCCCTGCTGTATAAATTTGTCATTATGTCAGTGAGCAGGCCCCAAATGTGTGTATTACCATACCAGAGATATTCAGGGCTGGGTACAAGATGCTTCTAAAATTGAAAAGGTTTTTTCTTTTTCTTTTTTTTTAATAAAAAAGGAAAAATATTATGCAGAAATCTAAAGCACTCAAATTGGAAAACCTTCTCATGTTCTGATCAGTCGCTTCCATTGTCAGCATTTTGCACATAATTGTGATTTTTATGTCAAAAAAAGGCCAAAACTTGCAATACTATTTTTAGCAGATAAAAAAAAAAAAAAGAGAAAACTTAAGTATAAATGTATAAATATTTTTGACTTGAAGATTTGGATGGCACTTGACTCAAATAGAACATTAATCCTTTGGACAGAATGTTTGGAAATAAGAGACTTTAAAAAGTAGATGGTTGTTTTTAAAATTTAAAAAAAATTAGTCTGTTTGGGGTAGTAAAGTAGTACTGTAATTCATGACTGTTAAAAAAATAAACAATTGAGTGAAATAAATCGTTCCTACTCTGGACGGGCAGTTTCACAGTGCCACGGAGTTACATTTCAGCCACAAGAGATGGTAGTTTCTTTTGTTTTTAAGAACAGAAAAAAAAAAGTTTTGTTTCTTCACAAGTATTTATGTGTTGTTACTCTGTATAGTTAAGACTGTTACTTTTTACCCATGGCTGACACATTATATCGGTAACTAAAACGACATTGAACAGCCGACCAAGGAAACCCCGAGAGTTTGAAGTGTGCTCATAGCTGTCTCCATCAGATGCAAAATCCATGAAGGAGGATATGATCATTAATTGTAAAACGCTTTGTAAAATTCACATTTACAAAATAATAAAGTCGATTCCAATTCAAGCTTCCCTCTGGGGTTATAGGCCCCTGTTGTTGGTTTTATTTTGTTCCTGGGGGGCTGATGGAGAGAAATCCATGGCCTCAAGAGTATCCTTTGTTGGAGAATACACTTTCAGTCCCCAAAACATCTGCCCCCCAACCTCAAAATTCTTTGAGTCCTGATCCCAAGTCTATTATTATATTTTGACAGATTTGGGGTGGGGGGAAAGACAGTGTTCACATGAGGCAAAGAAGTAACTAGAAGCAACAAAGTGGGAAATACTACTTCCTGAATATTCTTGCAAGTTCAGGTTCAAGACAGAAAGAAAGGAAGATACTGCCAGGAGCAGAGCCATATGGAGAAATGCACAGACAGTAAAGGGACAATGGGATGCTGCCATCACCTCATTAAGCAACTCCTATAGGGGGCTGGGGAGTTGGGGGCACTTGTAACTCATGTATCCCTTTCAAAATTTGGTACCAGCGATTTTTCTACATTGTTCTTTGCTGTCCATTTTTGCCATTCATAGGCATCCTGGACCATGGACCATTTGGAAGTGTTGAGAGAGCGTCTTGGAGGAAAAAATAACAATCTTAGTATCTGTAATCTAGAAAAATTTAGTTTTGTGCAGAAAATGAAACTAATCCTACAACTGGGCACTTAAACCCCTCCCCCAACCCCTAAACACATACCTTTTTTCCCCTCAGGGACCCCTTTGTAGTTTAGTGAAGCTTCTAGACTGCTGCATATATTGAGGTTTTTTTAAATTCATAATTGGAATGCTAAATTTCCGTTCATAGGGTAACGAAAAAAAAAGATCAATTTTTCCATACCCAAATTCAATCTGTTCAGTGGACTCTTAAGAACCATCGACCTACAGAAAATAAGCCACTCCTAGCAATTACTCCTTAGAAATAAGCATTACTCCTAGCAATGACTTAGCTAGATTCTATAGTGAACTGCCAATGATTCCGTGTGATCTTGGAGAGGTCACTTTTTGGGCTTCCTTTACATACTGCACCATCATAATGAAAATAATCCTGCTCCATCTGCTTCTCTGGGATGTTGAAGATCAAATGAGACCTTCTTCGGACAGGAGAGGGCTTTGACCTCTTTGAAAGTGGGAGTCTGGAGTTTTGCTCATCAATCCTGGTCTTTGTATCTACACATATTTTGGCTAAATAATCTTTTCAAATCAAGATGTACAGAATAGCAAAGTTCTTAAATGATGTCGAACCTCACCTTTTGTGACCATTGTTTTGCAGTTTTGGGTAACCTTTAGGAACACCAATAGCTTAAATGGTCCCTGAGCCACTATCCCATTTACTCTATAGCTGTAGATCTTGGAATCATGGACCACTATTGTATCCTGTGCTTTTACTTTTTCAGCACACTTAATTGTGTGGTAGTGACCATCATGAACAGACATTCAATAGAATAGTTATTCTAGAATTATTAGAAATAGAATAGAAAGTTAATTATTCCTGAAATGGTAAACTTTTCAATCCGCTTAGAAATTTTAACATGCTAGTTGGAACTAGCAAACATTAAATGAAATATACCAGGAGTTTACGACTTATTTGCTTCCATACCCTACTGATCATTTTTTTCTTCTGCGTATTTTACTGGGGAAGGGAGTAATTTTGTGTCCTCCCCCACTGCCTCCCCTTTCTGTTTTTTTGGTGGGGGTGGGGGGAGGAGGTGGTAATTTGTCATTGTTTACATCAAGATAACCATTCTTCTATTTTCATATATCTAATGATTGGGCACATGGGATATTTTTTTATTTTATTTTGTACTTTTTTGGAAGGATACTGCTATGGATGTCTCGTTTGATCTTCACTGTAACCCTGTATGTTAAGGAACATTAGGTACTATTAAACCATTTTGCCAGTGAGGAAAGTTGAGTCTCCCAAATCACACGGGTGATTGCCTCAGTGATAAGACTAGTACTAAAATCATTTTACCTTGAGGGTGGGAGGTAACACCGATTGTGGGTGTTTGTCATGTGTGTTTGTCTATATGCTATATTTGTGCCAGCAAGGTTTGAAGTCCTGGTTGACCTTGTTTGGAGTAAGCTTGATAGTTCTTTTCGTAATGGCCACATGTATTTTGCATCATCGTGCTGGGTTGGGGGCAGGGTGGGAATTCCAGGTAGATAAATATCAGACTCCATTTCTTTTCACCTACTCTGACTCTCTTGTTCACTAGACCACCTTTTTGGGCAACACTAGGTTTCAGAACCACTGAAATCAATTGGACAGAAACCCCTGTTTCTTTCTCTTAACTTCTAGTCTCTCTTTTGTTAAACCCTTACCTTCTGTCTTAGAATCAATCCTATGTATTGGTTCCAAGGCAGAAGAGTGGTAAGAGCCAGGCAATGGGAGTAAGTGACTTGCCCAGGGTCACACAGCTGGGAAGTGTCTGAGGCCAGATTTGAATCTAGGACTTCCCATCTCTAGGCTTGACTCTCAATCCATGAAGTCACCCAGTTGCCCCCAACTTATAGACTCTTTCATCTTCCGAAGTCAAAGCAGCTTCCCTGAGTAGTTAATGTCCATTCACAAAAGGAAATGTACTCTTTTCCCCCAAATCCTTGCATGTAGGTTGGATTTTTAAAGAGACCTTATGAGCCAGATCCCAAGGTAGCCCCTATTCCCTCACTCCTAGTGTTCTAAAGTTTCCAGCTTCTGAGTGAAGGGAGGGCTAAGATTTGTGCATGTACACACACCATATGTAAAGTGAGTTTTTAGTAGATAAGCTTCTTAAGTAGGTCTCTTAAGAAGTGATGGCAAAATGTATGATCAAAAAAGATCATTGATTGGCCAAGAACATAAAATGAGGGGGAGGTAAGAGTTCTGTGCTGCCTTGGTACCCGAGGGGTGTTATTTGGCTCAGATACTCATGGAGTAGAATCTGTGGATATTAATTTTCAAAAGAGGAGACGGTCACTAGTATAAGCAACTCCCAATGAGGAAGCTCCCTCTGCAAATGCAGAACAGCATCTTCTCTCCCTGGAGCACTAAAGGGTTAAATGACTTATCCAGAGACAAAACTGTCAGTGTGTGTGTCAGAGTTAAGACTTCAAGCTTTTCTGAATCTGAAAGTGCCTTTATTCATGATGCTACAATGCATAGAATGAAAATGACACAAAATTGAGAGAGACCAGAGTGGGGAAGGCTTCATGGGAAAAGTGAGCCTGGGACAGGATCTTGAAAGATATGAAGAATATGGATGGGAGAGTATTTGCAGGGGAAAAATAATACCAAATATTTATATAGTATTTTAAGATTTGCAAAACACTTTACACATTATGTGATTCCTTAATTTGTAGGTGAAGGAATGGTGACTGGGAGGAGATGTGATTTACCCAAGGTCTCTAAGCTAGATTTCAAACTCAGGTCTCTAATTCCCTTGTACAATACCATCCACTATACCAGGGGTCGGCAACGTATGGCTCTTGAGCCATATCTAGCTCTTTTGAGGGCCAGATATGGCTCTTTCTGCAGGAGCCATAAAGTCAATTTTTTTTCAGGCGCTGTTGCAGGAGCGCGCACTGTGAGCACTGTATGGCTCACAAATGCATGCAAAGCCCCCAAATTTACAAAAAAGGTAAAGGCCCCAAAAGAATGGAAAAAATTCAGACTTCTCTTGTACAAAGGGAAGATCAAAAAAATTTTACATGTTTTTTCCAGATTGCAGCCTCTAACCCCCATGATGTGGAAAGGATAATTACTTTAGAAGTTGAGAGTGAGAACTGTCTTTTCAGACCTGGGCCTATTCCCTCATTTTACACTTGGGTTTAAGAAGTTAAACTAGTCAGCCAAGGTCACATAGTTGTGTACAGCAGAGTTGGGATTTAATCCAACAGACTGTGAAGGATGGATTTGAATGGAGGGAGATCAACTACGATGGCAGTAGTTCAGGAATGAGATGATGATGAAACCTAGACAAGATGTTGGCAGTGAGAATTAAAGGGTCCAGGGGGAGGTGATGAAAATTAAAGAGACATTTCAAAAGAAAAAATTACAGGACTTGGCAACTGATGATGGAGAGCAGTCAAATATGGCTTGGCGAATAGGGAAAATGGTGATATCACAGAGAGCAATCATTAAGAAGGACAGGGCAGGAGTGAATTATGGAGGAGGAGAGGTCATCCTAATTTGAAGTACTAGGAGAATATCTAGTTGAAGATAGCCTACAGGCAACCGGAGATGTTGGTCTGGAGTTGTGAAGAAAATAGAGAGTGGTGCTAAAGATGTAGAAGGGGGAGTCAATGGCAAAATGTGGTATCATGGAGTCAGCAGGCCTGAGTTTGAATCTTTACCCTGTTATTCCCTATTTCTGTGTGACCTGGCAAATCATTATACCTTTTCAGGCCTCATTTTCTTCTAGAGAGTGATGGAGTTGTTCCAATTTGTCTTTTAAATTCTCACCTAGTTCTAAATACTATGTTCCTACATGGAAGTTAAAGCCTGGGAAGTGGATGATATTGCACTGGGTTCTACATTTAGGAACAAATGCCACTGAAGTCATTGAGTATCAGAAGAATGTATTGATTTAATTGGAAAGGTTTCTTTGAATTCTTCACAAAAATTTCTTTTTATCTTCCCAGTCTATTAGATATTGGTGCATACACTGTAATTACTTTCATGGAAGACTTTTTGCATATACTTACCGTGAGCACCATTATATAAGTTGTAATTTGCTTTGTATACGTTTTGCATATGTTTATGTACATATTTCTCCTAATAGATAAATCTGAGGGGAGGCCCTATTTCATGATTTTCTTTGTATTCCCAAAAGTATCTCGTAGAACTTTAATAAGTATTTATTGACAATGACACGTCCCACGAAATGTTGCTTGTTGCCTTTGGGGGCGTGACAAAAACACAGTTCTATCAGTTCTTTTATTTGCCCTCTCAGAATCCATGAACCATTCTTCCATGTAGCTGCAACTCGGGTTTTATTTCTAGTGGAAATAACAAGATTCACACAATTCAGCTATTCTTGCTGTTTGTCACTGGACAGGTATCTCACATTTGGAGAAACAACACTAAGTTTATTTTTTTATTGAATTTTATTTTTTTCCAATTACACGTAGAAACAGTTTTTGACAATTGATTTCTGACATTTTGTGATTCAGATTCTCTCCCTTTCCCCCTCCCCAAAGGGGATAAATAGTCTTACATAAGTTATATCAGTACTTTCATGCAATATGTATCTCCATATTCCCCATATTGTGACTAAAGACACATATCACGTATATGAGTTAAAAAAATCATGAAGGATGACATGCTTTGGATCCGCTATCAGATTCCAATGGTTCCTTCTTTGGCTGTAGATAGCATTTTTCATTTGTTTGTTTTTTATCATGAGCCCCTTAGGGTTATCTTGGAATAACCACTAAGTTTAAGTTCATACCACCTAAAAGTTGTGTGATTCTTAGCATCCTCTGCCCTGTTTTCTGCCACTCTGCTACCATCAGTGCTAAAATAGTAAGGGTCACAAAAGATTGAGGGCCATTTTGTATTTTTCTTTCTGTCATTGATTTTTATGATCAAAGAAGGTGGGGCTCAAGATGTTAAATTTCCTTTTCTGATAATTTTCCAGAGACTTCTACAGAGAGGAGAGTAAAGAAATCATTTCATCCTTAATCTAGTTCTGAGCACTATATAGACATCTCAGCATGCTATTATACTTAAAAAAATTTTAATTATTATTTAGTTATATTTAAATTCTTGCTTTCTATCTTAGAAATGATACTATCAGTCTCAAGGAAGACCATTAAGGGCTAGCCAATTTGGGTTAAGTGACTTGCCCAGGGCCCCACAGGTAGGAAGTATCTGAGGTCAGTTTTGAACCCTTGTCCTCCCAATTCCAGGACTAGCTCTCTATTCACTGAGCCACCTAGCTGCTCCCATGCTATTATCCTTTAACGTGACTTCCCTATCCCATCTCTTTGTTCTTCTCCACTCACTTCTCCCAATTTCCTAGCACTTTCTTACTCACCTATCCACTCTACTTAGCTTCCCTACTCATCTCCCACATCTTCACTCTCCAACTTCCTCCCTCTTCTCTGCCCCTCTTCATTCACCTATCCTTTTCAATTTCCTTTTCTTCTCTTCCTCACTTTCTCTCTTTAACTTTCTGCTCTGAAGAGAAACATTTACCTTCCCTCTCCAGTCCTCTTCCTCCTTCACACTCATCTTCCTTCCTCACATCTTTGAATTTCTGCATTCACCTTCCCCCTCTACAAGCTCCCTTAACTTTCCTATTCACTTTTCTTCCACCTAGACCAGAGGTAATAATTTTCCCTGAACATCCCATATACCTCTTAAAGGCTTGGGTAGGGGCAAGGGCTGGAAAGGTCAGGAATGAAGGAGTAATGGGGAGAAAAAATAGAGTCCAGAGAAAGCTAAAATATATTACTGTGGGACATTTTTTAAAATTTTTTATTTAGAATATTTTCCCATAGTTACATGTTTCATGTTCTTTCCCTCTCCCCCAAGCCCCCTTAACCTCCTGTAGCCGACACACAATTCCACTGGGTTTTACATGTATCACTGATCAAGATCTAATTCCATATTATTGATAGTTGGACTAGAGTTATCGTTTAGTGTCTTCATCCCCAATAATATCCCCAACAGCCCATGTGTTCAAGCAGTTGTTTTTCTTCTGTGTTTCTCCTCCCGTAGTTCTTCCTCTGAATGTGGCTAGTTTGCTTTCTCATAAGTCCCTCAGCCTTGCTCTGGATTCTTGCATTGCTGCTAGTAGAGAAGTCCTTTATGTTTGATTGTATCACTGTGGGACATTTTGAGGGCATGAAGCTGTGAAGCAAAAATGTAACCCAGGTACATTGTCCTATGATGCCAAAGAAGGAGCCAGACCTCCAGCTCTCCTCTCCATGAAGCCTTGGTCACTGTGTTAATATTCTAGCTTGTTGAGTTCTGGAAGACTCATCTCAATCTGAGCTGTCCTTGGGAGGAGCTTTCTTGCAAATGTCAGTGTTTCAGAAAGCCATCAGAGGGTTGTGCCAATATTTCAGACTGATTACTTATAAACATCATTTCTAAAATTAGGGCCATGGTGTGCAGCTTTGGGAGAAGAGCTAGATTATGAGCTACTGAAGAGAGAAAGAGACCAGAAAGATATTCTACGTATAAATGAGGGAGCTAGGTGACATGCAGAGAGGGAAGGCAAAGAGCTCTTGAAGTTTGTTGAAGGTGGCTGGGAGGTTCTGATTATCACAGCTAACAAGGATGCTAATGGCTGTTCAAAGACAGAGACAGAGGAATCAAACTAGACAAAAGCAAGTGTTTATGTTACCATCACATAAAATGTCTTCATTTTTTTCTCTGAAGTTGGAGGGGTAAGCAGGGAACTAAGGTATCCCTTCCACATCACAACATCATTCTCTACCACGGTTATGATATTTCGCAGGTCAGCATAAGAAATTAAATGGGAATTTTGGGGTGGGTTTTGCAGAAGCTACAGATGACACATGAAGGCCAGCTGATGACCCAGAAAAACTTCAGAAACTCAGAAATGTGTAAAATATACAGATTGTATTGTATAATATCAACACATTGACCAAATACTTAACCAAAATTTTAAAATAAAGTGTTGTAAACACCTGATAAAGGAGAAAGAAAAAAGTCCAGACTTTTCTCTGTTTTGAGGGAGGGCCAAACATCACATGGATTTTCCAGATTGCAAGGGTACTGTTTCCCTAGCTCCCCACAGTGTGGAAGGGAAACTTGTATGTTCTCCAAACTTTTTCATCTACTTTCCTTTCTTCTCATACAAAATAGTTAGAAACAGACAAGACTGGGAGATGGGAAACCTGGCCTTAATAGTATCCAGCTCTGTGACCTTAGCAGGTTCTTCACAATCTTTTAAATAAGAATAGAATCATATACTCAGGTGGCCAGAGAAAATAATGTGCTTTGGGAAAATAATCTACTCTAGTGGCTTAATTTTATGGAAAAGGAAACTTAGGCTCATAGAGGGGTCCTAATTTATCCTATCCACAGTTATGCCAATAACAGAATAAAGGTGAAATCTCAGGTCTTCTCACTGCTAGCCATGTGTTCTTTCCAAAGCTTGTGAGGGTTAGAGGACAAGAAATAATATGTGTGAAAGTAACACAAAAAGTATAGCATGGGGGCCAGTTAACGGGCTCAGTGAATTGAGAGCCAAGCCTAGAGATAGGAGGCTCTGGGTTAAAATGTGACCTCAGACCTTTCCTAGCTGTGTGACCCCTGGGCAAATCATTTAACCCCCATTGCCTAGTCCTTAAAGCTCTTCTACCTTGGAACCAACACACAGTATTGATTCTAAGATGGAAGGTAAACATCTTTTTAAAGTATACATTGTACACAGAGACTGATAGACAGTGGCACAATTGAATGTAATGGACTTCTCTACTGGCAGCAATGCAATGACCCAGGACAATCCAGAGGAACTTATGAGAAAGAGTATTAACCACATCTAGAGAAAGAACTGTGGGAGCAGAAATGAAGAAGAAAAACATATGATTGATCACATAGTTCAATGGGGCTATGATTGGGGATGTTGACTCTAAACATTCACTTTATTGCAAATATTAATAATATGGAAGTAGGTTTTGATCAATGACACATGTAAAACCCAGCAGAATTGCTCGTTGGCTCCATGATTGGGGAGAGAAGAGGGGAGGGAAAGAACATGAATCATGTAACCATGGGAAAAATATTCTAAATTAAAATTTTAACAAAAGTATAATATATGCTTTAACACAAGGTAGTGTCATGATTATAGCCATTTCCCAAATTATATAGCTTCTTCAGTTGCCCCAAACTTCTTTATAAAATAGGGATACTTTTTTGCATGTGAAATTTAATTTACATTGTTTTAAAAGTATTTTTTATTTCATTAAACATTTCCTAATTACATGTAAGAACAATTTTACCAATCTTTTTTTTAAAACCCTTACCTTCTGTCTTAGAATCAATACTGTGTATTGGTTCCAAGGCAGAAGAGTGGCAAGAGCTAGGCAATGAGGGTTAAGTGACTTGACTTGCTCAGGATTACACAGCTAGGAAGTGTCTGAGGCCAGATTTTAACCTAGGACCTCCCTTTTCTAGGCCTCATTTGCAATCCACTGAGTCACCCAGCTGCTCCCTTACCAATCATTTAAAAAAAAATTTGAGTTCCAAATTTTCTTCCTTCCTCTTGCCCCTTCCCCTTCTTGAGAAGACAAGCAATTTAATATCAATTTTGCATATGGTGTCATGCAAAATATATTTCCACAGTAGCCATGTTACAAAAGAAAACGGACAAAAACAAAAATAAGAAAAATAAAATTTAAAACATATGCTTCAATCTGTATTCAGAGTTTGTCAATGAAAACGCTTATTTTTAATCCCATAGTCTCCCAGTGACGTTATATAGCTGCAAATGATGACACACCATAATCTACAAACTTTGTAAGTCGTACCATTGGCAGCAGAGACATACTTATTGGGCATGAATGGAGTGGTAGCATATGAACCATGAGGAACAGTACACAAGAAGCATTGTAAAAGAGGCCATCAGAGAGGACATGGATCAAGGGGACACAGACAGAAGTATGGTTAGAGAAAGAATTGGATAAGGCATGGAAGCATGAGGATAACACATCCTGCGTTGGCGCCCATGAAATGGCCAGATGTTATATAGCATGGTGGATAGATCCTCTCTGGAAAATTTATGAGGGGACATGGGCAAGTGATGCACAGAATGGCAAAGTATAGACATGCTGTGGCCTATATTATTCAAGAGAACTTAAACATCATTGAGATTGTGGAACCATCAATGTCATTGTCATTGTCATACTCATTGTTATTGTCATCATCATCTACTTAGGGGCAGGTAGGTGGCACCATAGTTGATAGAATACTGGGCCTTGAGTCAAGAATACTCATCTTCCTGAGTTTCAAATCTGGCCTCAGATACTAGCTGTGTGATCCTGGACAAGTCCTTGAACTCTGTCTCAGTTTCCTCATCTGTAAAATGAGCTGGAGAGAGAAATGGCCAACCACTCTAGGATCTCTTTGACAAGGAAACTCCAAATGGGGTCACAAAGAGCTGGACATGACTTTAAAATGACTTAATAGCATCTTTAACCTCTCTCCTTCCTCTTTCTCATTTTTCTAGTATTCTCACATACACTTACTTTCATATAGTCTATGGTCCATGTAGGAACTCAGTCATATGTGAATAGATAAACACTGAAAAAATAATGACTAAATCACACAGATTTGTGGAGACAGGGCTTAATGTTGGTAATCCAGAACCTAATAATTTACCCTTAATCCTACCAAATAGATTATCCTTAAGGAATCTGAACCTGGTGACCTCTGTAGATTATGCAAGGAAATTAGAAACTCTGAAACACATTATTTGTAGGCTGCTTCAAAAGCTATGAAAAGGGGCATCTAGTTGGTTCAGTGGATAGAGTGCCAGGCCTGGAGTTGGAAGTACCTGGGTTCAAATCTGATCTCAGACACTTCCCATCATTGTGACGCTAGAGAAGTCACTTAGCCCTGCTTGCCTAGCCCTTGCCACTCTTTGGCCTTAGAACTGATACTTAGTATCATGATTCCAAGACAGAGGTAAGGGTTTTAAAAAAAAAGGGAGAAATTATTTTAGTCCTGGATTACTATCATTAGCCCCTCTGTTTCTACATATCTGCATGATTTAGTCATTTATCTGGTTCTTATTTGTTGATATATGACTGAGTTCATAAGCTGGCATACACAAGGGTCCTTTTGACTTTATTCTTGGTTTATAAGCTGTTACATAAACTCCATCTAGCAAAAAAATTGCTTTTATTTATGCTTGCCAAACAAATTGTGGTGTATACCTGTCCATATTATTGCCTGGCAAAGTGATATCTTCTTCTTCCAAAAATATTTCTGTAGGTTTATGATCTGGTTATCCCGTATTCTCTAACAGTCTTCTCTCTTTTGATGAAGCCTTTTTACAGTTTAGCTTCAGGTGTTGGTTCTTGTATTTCATTACTATTGGACATGTTTTTGTAAGTTTCTCTCCAAATCCATTATGATCCATTTTACAGGTCTGAAAGTGAATTTTAATACTGGCATTGCAGAGGTGAGCAGTGTCAGCCTCAATTAGAAATGGATCCCTGGAGCTGTATGTTGACTTAGAAAACCATAAATTAATATTACCACTGTTGGATTGTATTTTTATTGATTTTGTTAAACTTCTCACAATTACATTTTAATCTGATTCCCAGGGCGTTTGACACCCTTGGGCTAGATTTTAGGTACTCTTAACATCCTTCTTTCCTTTTAGTTTTGATTTTAGGATTCCAGTAAGTCTTTATTTTTTCCTCCTAATATATTCAGTTGCAGCTTCTTCTTTGTTATCTTTATGCTCAGTGTGTCTTTGCTGGAAGAGTCCAAAGTATTGGTAGACGTTACCTTCCTCCATTGGTCTGATGTGACCTCCACATTTAAGCTCAAAGTCTTCAATCAATTCTTATCAATTATTTATCACAAATGACATGTTGGTTTCATTGTAGAAAGGTTCTGTGAGATAAAGGAGCTGTTTGATATGTTTTTCAGGAAAGCCATATAAACATGTACATGAAGCACATAATAAGATGTTTTGGTCCCACTTGCTCTTTAGCTTGGAAGCCACGCTTACTTTGATTTAGAAGAGATAACAATGTATTTAAGACAGAACCAACTGGATAAAAATTGTATCTGTGAAAAATGCCAAGTACTGTATTATTGGTTCTTCACATTATTACACTGGTGGTATGTTTTATTTAGAGAACAGTTTCCAGGTGGACATCAAATATTTCACTATTCTCAATGTATTTGGAGCTATTATTATATATTATATATACATATATATGTAAAAATATCTTATTTTACCAATTCCATGTAATAACAATTTTCCATATAAATTTTCTAAAGTTATATGATCCAAATTGTCTCCCTCCTCCTTATCCCTCTGCCTTCCCAGAAACAATAAGGAATTTGATCTGGATTATATATGTATGATCAATCAAAACGCATATAATATCAAGCAAAATAAAAAATAAAAATCTTTATTTTTGGAAGAGAATATTCATATAAAACTCAAACCTCCAAATAAAAACACTAATCCACTAAAGTGAAAAATCATATGCCTTGATCAGCATTCCAAATTCAACCGTTCTTTCTCTGAAGATGGATGCCATTCCTTGTCTTAAGTCCTTCAGAAATGTCCTGGATATTGCATTGCTGAGAGTAGCTAAGCCTTTCACAGTTGATCATTCATTGTAACATTGCTCTTACTGTTTACAATACTATCCTCATTCTCCTCTTACTCTGCATCAGTTCATGTAGTTCTTTCCAGTTCTTTCTGAAATCCTCCTGTTCATCATTCCTTACAGCACAATAGTATTCCATCGCCATCATATACCACAATTTGTTCAGCCATTTCCCAATTGACAGATGTCCAACTCTTTGCCACCACAAAAAAAGGCTGCTGTATTTTATATATTTCAGATGTGAACAAACCATGAATATGGGACTAAGTCAAAAAATTTGCAATAATCAATAAAGGCAGTATAGATGTGTTATCACTTTTCAATTGGCTTGTTCAATAATTGTTGAAGTAATAATATATTGAGCTTTATACCTGTGAGACTTTTTGATATACTATTTTTACTTGTCAGCCAGTATATTCCTGTACTTATTTATAGTGGTTGGCTTGCTTGTGTGTTTTTTTTTCAGAGAAGCAAGTTTCATTCATCTCCTTTAACAAATGAGGCAACAGTTAGATTAATGCTCAAATGTTCTCTTTTTTAATTTGTTGCAATTTAAGTTTTTATTGTGTCGGAATTTTACAGCCAGATAGATATCTAGAAATTCTTCACATCCTCTTTCTTCAGGAATTTTCTCTCTCCTTTTATTTCTTTGCTACTTAAGTCTATATAGGAAAAATTTTGAGTTAATATTAAATTGTTTATTTCATTCTTTATGTAGCTTTGAGTCATTGAATCTCCTTAGCCTTTTGACTTTCATGTTCAATTGCTGATTAAGGGTATCAAAACCTTCTGATAGACCTTTGTTTTCTGGATATTTTTCTTTATGTTTCTTTTCTTTTACCTTTAATTAGGTGATATGGCATTGAAGTTTTCTTTTGTATATCAAGCAGATATAGAGATAATCCTCCAGTATCCTTCCACAAATCTTAAGTAGTTTTGTCCATGCTTCTACCATGGTGATATCTGGTGCCCATTCTCTACAGTAATCCTATTTAACCACTTTTTCTCCTATGGGTCTTACCATATCAACAACCACAGCTTGTATTATTATATGCAAGTTCAAAAATGTTCTTACAATCTCTGTCCATTATTTTGGAAGAATGAGTTTATTCAATAGCTATGTGATAGATAGGGTCAGTCAAGAAGATCTGAGTTCAAATATTTTCTTAGACACTTCCTATCTGTATGGCCCTGGGCAAGTCATTTAACTTTCCTCAGTTTCCTTTTTTATAAAATCAAGATAATAATAGAACCTACCTCCAAGACTTGTTGAAGGGATCAAATGAGAAAAGATTTGTAAAGTCCTCTACAAGCCTTAAAATGCTATATCGATGCTAGTTATTATTTGCTATCATTTCTACCATGATATTATAGTAGTTTTCAACATTTTGAACTATTTATTCTGTTTTGGTATAGTTGAATTTGTACCATCATACTCAGAAAAGACTTTTCAAAATTCCATTCTAAGTATGACTGTTTTTAAAAAAATAAGTCAAGACAAAGGTATTATTTTTGCCATCCATTTCATCATTAACTCACACTTTTAGAGTTTGTGTTAATTGCAGATTTCCAGTGCTTTTCAGTTCTTCAGCTTTTCCCTCTTCAGACCTAAGTAACTCTTAAATTTCCACTCTTATGTCTTCAAATCTGGATGTAGGAGTGAAATTATTTCTTACAATTGCCCTGGATTGATCTGCAATATGCTGTTGTATAATTTGGAGCTGAAGATATTGAAAAAAGCAACCGAAAGCCCTTGCCTGTAAGCAGTAAGATCTGTTTCCAATTTTGTTATTATGTAGTACTGGCACATAATAGAAGCATTCATCTCTTCAGTCCATTTAATGAACAATTGTGGCGATCAGTGCCATATGTACTGAAGCATTTCTGTCAGGTGGGATGCTGGTATTTCTAATTTATTCTTAATGTATCATGCTTTCTTGTGATATCAGAATATGAAGGAACACCATTTGTTCCCCTGTCATCTGTATCAATTTAAGCATCGTGACAGTTCCAAGTAAGGTCAGTTTGCAATTCTTTGCTGTCCCTTCTATGTCTTAGCATGACTCACAGGAGTAGTTACACCATGCTGGTCAAGGTGTTAACCCAAGCAATGCTAGGGCTTCACAACTCCTATGTAGATCTCAAGCTACACAAAGTTCCTTCTGTATATGACTCTGGTTGGCATTCTCTTACTTGGCTATCTCTCCTTCCCTCCAGCTCCCTGCTCCTCCCTGCTCTCCTTCCCATGTTCTAGGGGCACTTCAGGGTCATCTTTGTTAATACAGCTTCTACTGTGAAGGAGAATAAATACCGAGGAGATGAGATTCTGGGACAGTTCCCAGCTTAAAGGACTTCCCTTTGTTATTGTAAACAGCTCCCTACTCCTAGAATTGTGGATTTATAGCTGGACAGGATTCTGGAAGGTTCTCTAATCTAACTCATTTTACAAACAAGGAAACTGAGGCGGAGGAAGATCAAGTGACTAGCCCCAGGCAACATGGTTACTAGGGGATAGATTACTGGTTTGGGGGTTGGGAAGATCAGTTCAAATCCAGCTTTTAGTATTTAAAAGCTAGACCAACCCTGGACCAACCATTTAACCTCTGTTGACCTCAGTTTCCCCATCTAAAAAATGAGAATAATAAATGACACCTACCTCCTAGGAATGTTTTGAGGATTAAATCTTTTTAGAGCATTTTACAAACCTCAAAGTGCTTACATAAATGTTAGCTATTATTATTATACTTATTATTGCCCAAGATCACATAGATAGGAAATATCAGAGGCCAAATTGAATCCAGGACTTCTGACTGCTGCTGTCCTCGTCATTTTCCCCAAGAGAGGCAATATTTGTTGTTGTTTTTCTTTTTTAACTCATTATATTTTCTTTGAATATGTTTGTAAATACATACAATATCTAACTGGAAATCGCTTTCTGGGAAGTCTGTCTTCTGATGTTCCAGTCTCCTTCTCTTAACCTTACCCCCTTCATGCCAGTACCCCTGCAGGCAGCCTCGCCAGAGAATATGATCTATGATATCTCTTGGGTTTTGATGATACGGCTCTAAGGGACTGAAATGAATCTTACACACATTATTCAATAACAATTCAATTCAATACACATTCATTTAAGCTCCTACTATATAACAGGCAAAGTACCAGGTGCTAAAGACACAATGGCAAAAATAAAAGCACCTGCGTATTACATTCTACTGGGGGTGAGGTAGGGAGGAGGGGGCACTTACATAAAATATATACACAAGTAAATGAATGGTAAATATAGGCAAAATAATAGGAAGTAATTTCTCTCTTTTATTTTTTTAAACTGTTACCTTCTGTCTTAGAATCAAGCCTGTATATTGGTTCCAAGATAGAAGAGTGGTAAGGGCTGGGCAGTGAGGGTTAAGTGAGTTGCCCAGGATCACACAGCTAGGAAGAAGTAATTTCACTAGATGTTTATAGATTTATAGATTTATAAGTAAGGATATTTCTAGATAAGGATAGATAATTTCTTTAAGGTGGCTCAATGGATGAAGAGTCAGACCTGGAGACAAGAAGTTCTGGGTTCAGATCTGACCTAAGACACTTCCTGGCTTTGTGACCCTGGGCAAGTCACTTAACCTCCATCTCCTAGCCCTTACCACTCTTCTGCTTTAGAATCAATGCATGGTATTGATTCTAAGATGGAAGGTAAAGTTTTTTGTTTTTGATTTTTTAAATAAGGATAGAGTACAAACAAATGAAAGGCTAAAGATGTGGCCCAAATAGGAGGTGCTTCCTGAACTGATCTTCAAAGGAATTTAACAATTCTATAGGAAGAAATAAGGGGGCATACACGCCTTTCAGACATGGGAAATAACCTGTGCATAAGGCAAGGAATAGGAGATCAAATTCTACATAGAGGAAACGGAGACTAACAGGGCACAAGGTGCTTCAACTAGAACAAGGAGTGTAAGAAGGAGAGGGATGAACAAGGAATGGGAAGGTACATGCAAGCCTGGCTGAGGAGGGAGGTAGTCAAATGCCAAGCTGAGTAGTTTGTGTTTTTATCCTGGAGTATTTGGAAACCATTCAAGATTTTTGAGGAGAGGGTGACCTGGTTAGACCTGTATTTTAAGTATCAATTTGGTCATTGTGTGAAGGATGAATTAAAAAGTGGGGACACTGATAGGGAGGGCAAACAATTAGAATGCTATTGCAATAGTCCAGGTGAGAAATACCGAGAGAAGAACTAGAGGCAGCACAAATGCGGAGATGGGGACAAATAAGAGAGATGTTGTGGAGACAGGTCTATAAGACTTGACATTTGAAGGGAAATGGGTGGGATGGATCAGGAACAAGATAGAGAAGAGTCAAGAATGACTCCAAGGTTGTACCTTTGGATGACTGAAAGATGGTTCTATCTTCAGTAGAATTAGGGAAGTTTAGAGGAGGGCTGGAGTTGAGGTGGGAAATAATGAGTTCTATTATAAATATGGTATCATATGAAGGACCCAGAAAGCAATACTCTGATCCCAAATATCTTTCTCATGTTGGAAGAGGCAAGTGTAAAAGTTGAGGGAGGTGGTGTTCTTTAGTTAACCACAAGTTCAAAATAAACCAGCAGGGACAGCCAAAGTTAAAACAATCTAAAGCTACACTTACTTAAGTGTAGCATCCAAAAGAGAGGAAAGGATCCTCTGTCCTGGTCAGATGACAACTGGACTGTTGTGTCCATTCTGAGAAGTCATATTTTGATTTTTTAGGAAAATTTTCCATGGTTCCATGATTCATGTTCTTACTTTCCCCTTCACCGGCCCCCCCCCCAGCCGATGCGCATTTCCACTGGTTTTAACATGTGTCATCGATCAAGACCTATTTCCATATTATTGATAGTTGCATTAGTGTGGTCCTTTCGGTTCTACATCCCCAATCATGTCCACATCAACCCATGTGTTCAAGCAGTTGTTTTTCTTCTGTGTTTCCACTTCTGTAGTTTGAGAAGTCATATTCTGGAAGGAATCCTGACAAGCTTTCAGGCTACCAAAACAATAATCATAATAACATTTCTGTAGTCTTATGTGCCAGGCACTGTGCTATGTGCTTTATGATGATTATTTCATTTGATCCTTACAACCACCTTGGGAGGTAAGGGGGGTTTAAACTTGTCATATAAGAATTGGTTGAAGGATCTGGGAAAGTTCAGCCTAGAGAAGAGAGCCTAGGAGGAACATGGTGGCTACTTTCATGTTTTTTGAAGGCTCATCATTCACAAGAAACATCAGATAAATGTGACTCTGGAGGGTGGATCTGGAATCAATGAATATAAAGTACACGGAAGAGGATTTGAGATTGATCAAAGGAAGACCTTCCTAGCAATTAAGCAGCAATGGAATTGGCTGCCTCAGAGGGTTGTCACTTTAAGTATTAAAGTACAGATGGGGGGGGGGGGCTATTTTGTGAAGGAGAATGCAGAGATTCCTACTTTGAGAGATATATTGGAATACACATTTGTACACCTACATCTCTACGGACCACCTATTGCTTTAAGGGGATGGTTATTCATCCTTGAAATGTCCACAAGAAGGACGGAATGGTTTCCTTCATCTGTAGCTTTTCTCAGCATTAAAAAAATTCTTTATTCTATTCCACCAAATTTTGATCTTTATGAAATGTTTTGCCTTATTTACTCCTTTTCTGGGGATGTTCCATCCTGGATTGGCTTTTCTACTCCCAAGAACACTTTCCTTCAAAAGGAAAGCATTGAAATAAAACATTACTGAAGGGGAGAAAAGTAGGGATAGAATTTTAATTATGTCTGTCAGCCTTGTACAGTCTAGATGGAAGTGAGGACAATAAGGTTGAGGATCAAGGAAAGTGAGTGGGCATACTTTAGACCCAATAGAAAATTGTAGGTGGGCAGAAACTCTGACAGACCAGCCCTAGTTGGTGATTCATACTCTATGCCAGTCTAGGCCCTTGCTGTCAGCAATGCTAAATTCAGCTGCAACATTATTTGTGATTAATTTTGGTGACTAATGGAGAGGGGGAGCAGGAATGGGGATACGAGGGAAGGGAGAGTTCTGAATTTAGGAAAGCAACTCAATTTGAGGGAGGGGAAGAAAGATCTGCAAAGTTCTACCATTAATCTACTTGGTTCCCTATTATTTTAGTAGAATTAAAGGCTTGTTGGGAGAACTCCAACTGGAAGGAATTGAAAATTTGAGTCAGTGAGTCATATTGGACCAAGCACTGATCTGAGAATCTGAAGCTGTCACTTGCTTCAGGATTTTGGGAATGTCACTTAAATTCTCTAGGCCTCAGTTGCTTCTTCTGTGAAATAAAGGAGTTCAAGAATTCAATTAAATGATTATTTATTAAGCAAGGAAAAAGTTGAAAATGACAATGGAATAGCAAGGCTAGTCGTATGACACATAAGTGAAAATTTAGTATAACATAAGGCAGAATGTAATAAGGGAAAAGGAAAGATATGGACAAAATCCCTAGGTATGCTCCAACTAGAAATGTCCTCCTTCCCCTCTGTAGATTTTATTCTAGGCAGTGTTGCATGGTGGATAGAATTCAGGACAAGGAATCAGGAAGCCTTGGGTTCAAGTACCATCTTAGATACTTTTTGTTATATGACTGGGCAATTATTTAACTTCTCTGAGCTTCAGTGTATCCTCATCTATAAAATGATAGGGTTGGATTTAATGGCCTCTAGGATCCCTTCTTTTTTTTCATTCAAAGATACTTTATTTTCCAAATTACATATGATAACGATTTTCAACATACATTTTCTGAAAGTATAAGGTCCAAATTGTCTCCCTTTCTCCCCTCCCCTCTCGGAGATGGAAGAAATTTCATCTGGGTTATACATGTATTATCATGCAAAATATACTTCCATATTTTGGTCATTGTTTTAAGAGAATACTCATATAGAGCCAAAATCCCAAAATAAAACCATAAATAAACTAATGTGAAGGATACTGTGCTTTTTGATATGTATCTGACTTCATTAGTTCTTTCTCTGGAGGTAGATAACATTCTTTGTCATGAGTCCTTCAGAATTGTCCCAGATCATATATTGCTGAGAGTAGCTAAGTTTTTCAGAGCTGATCATCATAAAATATTCCTGTAATTGTGTACAATGTTCTCCCAGTTCTGCTTATTTTGCTCTGCATCAGTTCATGTAGATCTTCCCAGCTTTTTCTGAAATCATCCTGCACATCATTTCTTATAGCACAGTAGTATTCCATCATCATCATATACCACAATAATGCATTAGTGTCCCAATTTTGTCACATCCCCTCCAGCATTTATTTCTTTCCTTTTCTGTCATACTGGGCAATCTGATAGGTGTGAGATAGTACATCAGAGTTGTTTTATTTTGCTTTTTTCTACTAAGATCTCTTCCTTAAGTCATTCTGTGATATATGATCCTATGAACTCCTTTAAAATTATTCTGCATTTATTTGCTATATTTTTCCATATATAAATATTTTCTCCTTTATATAACATCATCTTCTTGAGAACAGGGGACATTTCATTTTTTAATCTGCATACTCTGCACCTAGCACTGTTCCTGGCATATAGTAGTGGCTTAATAAGTTTATGTTAACTGATAGAAAAATTTGAGGAGGAAGAGATCATTTTCATTTGGGAGAATATGAGAAGTCTTCATGGTCAAGGTGGCACCCGAGGCATACCATAAAGGAAGAGACGAATTTCAGAACAGAGCAAAAGAAAGGAGAGAATACATTTCCAGGCATGGTGGTTGGACAACCTATGTGAATGTACAAAGGTAAAGGAAAGTAGGAAGGCAGGCAGGAAGGAAGCAAGCAATGAAATAAGAAAGCAAGGGAAAAAAAAGAAGGAAAGCTGGGAAAGGAAGAAAAGAGAGAGGAAGGAAGGAAGAGAAAGAAGGAAAGAAAGAATACTATATTTATTAAGTTTCTACTATATATCAGGCACTTTCCTAAGAACTTTTAAAATGTCATCTCATTTGATCCTCCCAACAACACCGGGAAGTAGGTGTTGTTTTTTGTTTGTTTGTTTGTTTCGTTTGTTTAGTTGTTTAGACCAGTGATGGGTAAACTACTACCAATGGGCCAGATGTGGGGCCCCCTGAAATGTTCTATCTGGCAGCACGACATTATTCCTAATCTGACGAATACAATGAGTAGGATACAATACAATGAAACTTCAAAAGAGTTGCCTTAGAAACAGACTGACAGATGAGCATTTCCTTTCCTTTGGCCCCCTCTTTAAAAAGTTTGCCCATCACTGGTATAGACTCTTCATGACCCATGGCCCATATTGTGTACATGGAATTTTCTTAGCAAAAATACTGGAGTGGTTTGCCATTTTCTTCTCCAACGGATTAAGGCAAATAGAAGCTAAGTGACTTGCCTAGGATCACAGAGCTAGTAAATATCTAAGGTCAGATTTGAACTCAGGTCTTCTTGATTCAAGAACCAGTGCTCTATCCACTGAACCATGGAACTTTTTTTTTCTTTAATGTGAGACATCTTGATTTAATGACACTATTTTTCATTTGAAAAGCGCTTAATAGTTTTCAAAGTTTTATGTATGTATAATATACATTCTTATTCCTTCCTTACAATAACCCTGTGAGATCAGTAGGGCAGGTATTCTTCTCATATGATGGCTTAAAGAACTGAGAAAGAAACCGAGATCCAGAGATAATGCATCTTGTTCAAGGAGACCTAACAGTATCTAGATTCAAACCTATGTCTTTTGAATCCTTGCTTTGCATTGGCATTCACTTGAACAAGTACTTATTAAACACCTACTATGTGCCAGTCATTTTGCTGTGGGAATGGCAAATAGGTGGGGGAGGGATGAAACATATAGACATATATTATATTACACATATATAAAATTAATGTCTGGTAATAGGGTGCATAAGAGGGAGATCAAAATCCTTTAGAGAATTTTTAGGATAGAATAAACAGTAACAAATGAAGGGATAAGCAAAGACCACGTGGAAAAGTTGCTATCTGAGCTAATATTCCATGTGCTATTAATATCCCCACTTTATAGTTAAGGAAAGTGAGGTAGAAATTTAGTGACTTGCCGAGGGTCACACAACCATTTAGTATTTGAGATCAGATTTAAACTTGGTCCAGTGTACCACCTGGCTCCCTTTAAGCAGTAAAAGATCAAGAATTGTTTGGTTTGGCAGAACAAAAATGTGTGATGAGATTGAAAAGATATTCTACAATGTGAAGTTATAAAATATTAGAAGTAGAGGAGATATTAGAAATGATCTAGGGGACAGCTAAGTGGCTCAGTAGATTGAGAGTCAAACCCAGAGATGGGAGGTCCTGGGTTCAAATCTGACCTTAAACACTTCCTTACTGTGTGTGACCCTGGGCAAGTCACTTAACCCCCATTGCCTAGCCCTTACCACTCTTCTGCCTTGGAAGCAATACACAGTATTGATTCTAAGACAGAAGGTAAGGTGTTGTTTTGTTTTTTTTTTAAAGAAATGATCTAGTCCAATCCCCTTACTTATACATGAGAAAACTGAGTTCCAGAGGAGAGAAAGGACTTTCCCCAAATCACATAGACAGGGTCATAGACAAAGTTCAGACCCAGGTCTTCTGATTCTCTCTCCAGGCTATTTTCATCTACCTAGACAGCTTCCAGGATGAGTCAATGGCCCCTATTATGGACATTAAATCTTGAAGTGATGGTAGAAGAGCCTCTGAGGTCATGATTATACTCTAGCCTCCCCTGGGACTAGGGTAATTGACTAACAACTTAAGACAGAAGATGAGAAGATGCAGGCTTGACACCCAGAGATGGATTGCATTGATGCTTGGGGGAGGGGGGGGAAAGAAGAAAAATCTTCTTGAATTTCCAGGAAAGGAATCCCATTTCTCAAGAGCTGGCAGCGGCTGGGGGAGGAGAAGAGAGCCTTTATGTCCTTGGTCCAGCATCTGACTCCAGCTCCTGTTGTACCCCTTTTTCAGAATCTGAGTCAGGCCTTGGGTAATGTGGTGTACTGCTACAGCCTTGTGATGGGAGAGAACTCTCTAGTGCTCTGTATGTGTGTTGGGGTGATAGGGGAAGAGGGACATGAGAGAGCATCTAAGTTCTGGCCCCAGGATTGCCAATAACTCTTTGTGTGACCTTGAGCAAATAACTTCTGCTCTCTGAGTTTCCTCATATGTAAAACAGGGCTAGCAATCCCTAATTTAAACACCTCACAGGGCTGTAAAAGTGAATGACCAAATGAGATGATGGTGGCAAAAGCGTTTTGTGTTAGGATCTACTCCTTTCCAGAGAAAAGTAATCCCTCAAAGCTCAACCTGAGAGAGATTCCTTCTAGAGGACTAATCACATTCATTCAAGTAAGCAGCTTACCTCAAGGGCATGAACTGTTTTGGCTTTGTCTTTATGTCTCCACAATGCCTCAGCCTACCACTCAGTGCCTAGACCAGTGGCTTGTCTAAGGAGACAGGTAATGAACATTTGTTGAATTAGATGTAAGAAATTTTTGTTGAATTGACTTAAACTGATTCTCAATGCATTTGGAAAATTCTTGTTTAGGACCATGAGATGGGAAGTTGGGGCAAATCGAACTAAATCTTAAACAACATACTCTTCTCTCCTACCTCTCTAATTACTCTGTGGTCTTCTTTGCTGGAACCATATTGTCCTCTAAACCCTTAAATAATGGAGATGTTCCTCCAAAGTTCTAACACTCAATCAAGAAACAGATTGTTTCCTATGTGACAGATATTAGGCTAGATGCAAGGAAAACATTGTCCTCATCTTCCTATGCTCTCTTCCTTGATAAATCCATCTACTCCCATAACTTTAAGGATCTCTTCTGTGTTAATGACTCCCATATCAATGTTTCTGGTCCCCATCTCTTCCTTGAATCTGAGTTTTACATCTTCAGTTGTCTGCCTCCTTCTAGAATCTGACTGCAAACCACCTTTTTCAGGCTTATCTTTTACTATTCTGCTTCAAAAATGCTACATTTCTATCAATCTGGACAACTGTTGATTCACTATTTTTTAAAATTCATTTTATCTTTTTTTAAAATTCAATTTTATTTTTGGTTCCAAATTCTTTCTCTCCCCTATCCATTAAAAAAGACAAGAAAAAACAAAGCCCATTACAAATATGTATAATCAGGAAAAACAAAATCTTCCCATTAGCCAAGAAAGAAAGAGAAAAAGAATTTTCACTGAGTACAACATTCCACTATCTGGCAATTAGATGATGTTTTATCATGTATGTTTTGGAATGGTGGCCTACCATTGTGTTAATCAGAGTTCTTAAGTCTTTCAAAGTTGATTGTAAAAAAAAACTCAAAAAACAATTTTTTATTGTATAAATTTTTCTCTTGTTTCCACTCGCTTCATTTTGCATCAGTACATATAAATCTTTCCAGGTTTTCCTAAAATCATTCCTTTGACTTTTTCTTATAGCAGAATAATATTCCATCACATTCATATATCATAACTTATTTGACCATTCCCCAAATGATGGGTATCCCTTCAGTTTCTAGTTCTCTGCTGCCACAAAAAGAGCTGCTATAGGTATTCCTATATATATGGGTCTTTTTAAAAAAAACAAAACCTTTTTTTGATCTTTTTGATCAAATCAAAGTAGCAATATCACTGAGTTAAAGGTAAAGACAGTTTAATAGCTTTTTAAGGTTAGTACCAAATTGCTTTCCACAATGGAATTCACAGCTCCCCCAAAAGTACATCAGTGTACCTGTTTTCCCATATCCCCACCAACATTTGCCATTTTCCTTTTTTTGGTCAACTTTGCCAATGTAATGGGTTTGAGATAATATCTCAGAGTTGCTTTAATTTTGCATTTCCTTAATTATTAGTAATTAGAGTCATTTTTATATTGATAGCTAGAATTTCTTCCTCTGAAAACTGTCTCTTTATATTTTTTGACCATTTATCAACTGGAGATCCATTCAATATTTTTAATGATAGGATATATCCTGATGCCTATGTACTCATCATTCCCCAAGCCTAAAATAGGGTCCCTGAACATCTCTATCTGTTGAAGTCCATTTTCCCCTTCACAGCCCAATTTAGATGCTACCTCCTCCATGGAGCCTTCCTTGGCCCTCTTCCTCCCTCCCCTCCCCTCAGATTTTTCACAGTGCTTAGCCTGGAGCTCTCTTTTACATTTATTTTACTTTTTCTTTTTTCATATTTACTTGAATATTCTTTGAAAGTAGAGTCTGTCATAACTATATTTGTATTCTGAGAGCCCAGTAAAAATTTTTTCATACAGTAGGTGCTTAGCAAGCATTTGTTGAAATGAAATATTTGTTGAGATTGTAACAACTGTGATTAGGAAGAGGTGTTAGCCCTGTCTTCCAAAGCTTCCTACTCGAGTAATAGTTTTTTGTTTGTTTGTTTTTAACATTTCTGGACGGAGTCAAGATACAAATAGAAGCTGAGATACTAACTTGGGTGTCTAACTGGTCTTCAGCAGTATTGGTAAACATAAGCAGGTATCTTCAGGTATTCATAGCTTCCTTGGAGTGGAAAGAACCCTAGGTTGGAACCCAGGAGAGCTATGTGACACAAGGCAAATCATCTTAGCTCACTGTTCTTTAATTTCCTTAGTTCTAAAATGGGAATAATAATCTTTTCCTCATTTGTTTCCTTGGGTTCTTGCAGGGCTAAAATAACTTTACTTGAAAGAATTTTGAATAAGAATCATATCGAAAGTTAAGCTATTTATTGGTTCTAATGTGCTTTATCCAATATGAATATAAAATTCAAAATTATAATTTTTAGGTAGCAGAACTCTAGATCAACAATTTGGACCATGCTGAATCATGCTGAAGGAGAGAGTCAAGTAAACAAACAAAAACTCCCTTATTTGATAGATGGGAACATTGACCATTAGTAGAAAGATAGAAATGTGAATGTGCCTGGAAAGTTAAAAAGTACTCCTCAAAACTGGGTTGTAGTGGGTAGAGCCCACTAGGGAATCAGGAGATTTGAGTTTAGTTCTAGGTTGGTCATTTACTAGCTGTGCAATTTTCATCGAGTTATTTCCCATTTCTGCTTCTTTATTTCCTTAACTGTCACATAAAGAGAATAGACTTTGAGTCTTGATTGATGACACATGTTAAAACCAGTGGAAATGTGTGTTGGATATGGGGGGGGCGGGTGAAGGAGGGTGAAGGGGAAAGTAAGAACATGAATCATGGAACCATGGAAATTTTTTCTAAAAAAAAAAAAATAAAAATTTAAATCTTAAAAAAAAAAAAAGAGAATAGACTTTGAGATTAAAGAAGCTAGGGGGTAGTGGGAGAGTCCTAGGCCTGTGATAGGAAGATCTAAATTCCTAGCAACAGACACTTAGTGCCTATGTACAAGTAACTTAACTTCTATTTGTCTCAGTTTCCTCAACTATGAAATGGAGGTAGTACTAGCACCAACCTCTCAGGGTTGTTGGGAAGGTAAAATGAGCTAATATTTGTAAAGTGTTGAGGACAATGCCTGGTACATAGTAAGTGCTATATAAACCCTAACTATCATTATAGCTAATTATTCTTATGTGCCGTCTAACACTAATGCATTGGGATTGGGAGAGTAGGTAGGTACACCTCTCTCCCTGTCTTTGTATCTCTCTTCCTCTGTTTCTCTCTGTCATTCTACATCTCTGCCTCTCTCTAACATCTGCTCACTTCCAAATACTCAAATCAACCTGGATCTTATTGAATTGAATGATCCCTCCAACAAAATAATGTTCCTGGCCCATCCTGTGCCACTTTAATCTATGTTTTCTCTTTTAGTTTATCACAGGGAGTTCCACTTCAAAGTGCTAAAGGTATTCCTCTCTTTCTCTGGACATCTTTAGGATGCCAATGAAGAACCTGGGCTCTCCATTTTTCATTTCTCACCCTTGCCACAAGACCAGCCCATCTTTTTTTTTTAATGTCATATACTTCCCTGGTGACATATCCTTTTTCTTTGTTTCCTTCTTTCCTTCTTTCTTTCTTTCTTCCTTCCTTCCTTCCTTCCTTCCTTCCTTCCTTCCTTCCTTCCTTCCTTCCTTCCTTCCTTCCT
>NC_058131.1:272347147-272397070 GCF_016433145.1 Gracilinanus agilis | reverse complement strand
ATCAATACTGTATTGGTTTCAAGATAAAAGAGAGGTAAGAGCTAAGCAATGGGGATTAAGTGACTTGCCTAGGGTTATATAGCTAAGAAGTATCTGAGGCCAAATTTGAACCCGGGGACCTCTCATCTGTAGGCCTGGCTCTAAATCCACTGAGCCACCTTGCTGCCTCCTACTCTTGTTTTTCTTTAAAGTTTCTCATTTTTGTAGGTTTCAGTCTGCTCATACCTACCAAGTGTCTCTCCATTGTCTGCTGTGTGAAGTCCATTTTCAGCTCTTCAGAACTGAGGGTGTTTTGTAAGAGTAGACAGACGTTTTTGGTCTTGGGTGGGAAATATTCACTAAAGATCTAAATTTACTGAGGAACTGGATTAATTTTGTAGAAGACACAAACTAATGCCTTCAATATGAACGAGACCTGTGCTTCTTACCCAGTATGCTCTGCATGTCCTAGGATGTTGCTATAAAAATTCTTGGTATGTATATTGGAATGTTCTGGGTTCCTTCACCACCAAAGGTCAGTTTTGGTCATTGGAGAAGGGTAGAGGTGTCAGTGACACTGTTGGCAAGAGAAATTAGAATTGTTAGGATACAGGTCTATGTATATTTGACATATAATAAAGGAATATGGATGAATAGTAGAAAGAGCATTGTAGTTGTGGTCAGAATGGTTTGAATTCAAATCGTGGCCCTTTTGAATATCATCCATGTCACCTTAGAAATATTTCACATCTCTGGGGCTCAGTTTCCTCATCTGTAAGAAGGCTTCTAAGATCCCTTTCTTTGCTCAATATATTATTCTCTGAAAATATGACCCAATGGATAGATGGGGAAATCTTCTCCTCCATAAACCTCAATTTGTCCCAAGGAATTTGTAGGTATGTACTTATCCTAACCTGAAAAGGGTTGGGTAACACCAACCTAGATGTCCATCCTATTGGCTTTTTTTTCTGATGATGTCAGGAACTTTATTCCAAAGTGTCTGAGAGGAAAGTTTCCAACCAACAGAAATGCTTCCCCCCCGCCACCCCCCACTTCCCAGCTGAACTGTTTGCCAGCATTTTGGAAGGTGTGATTTTCACCACCCTGAAAATATCAATGCTTTTTAGAGACCTTCTTCTCTAGCTCAGTGTAAAAAAGTACATTAAAGCCCGAGAGAAGTTAACTGTGCACTTTAATTCTGTGACCCTATTTGTGCTCAGATTGCTGTGTGTGCAAATCCTCATAATTTAGTTAGCACCATTAGGGAGCAAGAAAACACTGCTTCCTGGCTGGCTGGTGATGCCTTGTTTTCAAATCTGTCTTTTCCTTCAAGCAGCACATCTCCTATAATGGCCTTGCCTCAGGCAAACATCAGCTACTCTGCAGAATTGGGGGCAAGTTACTGTGGCCTGTCTAATGGATGGAAAAGCCCCCTCCACGGTCTGGGCAAGCACGTGGCATGCTGGCTCATGGCCCACAGCCCGGCTCAGAGGGAAGAGTGAGAATGCAGGCATGTGGGGTCAGGGGGTCTCCAAATGCCATTCCATTAAAAATGGGCTTCTGGCTTCAATAATAATAACTCACATTTCTAGGGTTCTTTAGGGTTTACAAAGCTCTTTCCTCAAACCAACCCTATTTAGGTACATAGTATAAATACTCCCATTTGATGGATTAGGAAATTGAGATCTGGAGAGCTAGGATTTGAACCTAGCTTTTTTTGACTCCAGATCCTACACAATTAAAATAATTTTTTATTGATGCCTTTCATTTTTATGCCTATCTCATTTCTCATTTAACTCCTTCCATTAAAGTCCGTTGGCTTCTCTAGACCACCAAAGGGGCCTCTGATATTAAAAAGGTTAAGGATCTCTGCCTAGATTCTCTCTGACCTTATAATCAATGAGAGATGAGTAAACTCCCTTGCCCACTTCCTTTAATGGCTTGGGTACAGCCCTGTTTAGAAAGTCAGAGAGAAGGATCAGATTTCCCGTGGAGGACTTTTATAAGCCTGAAGAGAAGAATGTCTGAGTCACAGAATATTAGCACTATGAGCTAGCTGCTCACAGCACTGAAGCCTCATCTGCAACCTCATCAAACTCCCTCCCATCATTCATCCTCCAGCTTAAGATGCTAGCATAACAGTGGGAATATTTCCCAACCCTAGGTAACAATCAATTGATGCCCAGAAGCACAAGCATCGATAACTTTTATGCCATTTATTCTTGTGAATGTCTCCGCAAATAGTAATAGTAATCTTGTTCATGTAAATATCCCTCCCACCCCTTCATCATCGAAGTGACTTCTTTCTAAAACGTTCTGAAGATCTTCCGTAAATTTTCTCCTGGCTGATTTTCCTTTCAAGAAATCCGGGGAAGGAGGGTGTAAGTAGACATCCCAGCCCCCAAATGACACAGCCTCCTCCTTGATTAATGGTAAAATCAACCACTCTCCAAGCTGCCCTCAACAGGGGGGTTACTGGGGTGATGTGTAAACTTAACTGAGGGAGGGAAAAAGGCAGCTGAGGCAACTGGCCTGGTGCCTTCTCTTGGGCTCTGATTCTACTTTCCCACCCTGTTCGCTACCTCCTATGGGAAGGCTAGAGCTCACCAAGGGATTAAACTTCCTCAAGTTGACCAGCTTCACTCAGTTAGTGGATCTCACTTTCCCCACCTGCCACCCCAAACATGGAAGGTTTAGTCACTGTTTCAAATAATCCCATTTAGGCCTTTATTAATTATCCTGATGCTTTGGCTTCATAGAACTTCCCATCTGGGGACAGCAAGTTCCTGCCTGGCCTTCCCTGAATTCTTATTTCTATATCTTAGAGGAATGTTCTCTCTCCAGCTATCAGCCCTAGCATGGAGGTGCTAATTATTAACTGTCAGCTTCACCGGGTTGGCCATTTGCCTCTCTAAACAAAGACTGTTCTTCACCGAGTCAAGGTAGACCATAGAATCCCAGAGTTGGAAGAGACCTCAAGGGCCATAGAATTTGTTGTGTATCTGAATAGAACGTTTCTTAACAATATCCCCAACAAGTGGAATTCAAAGACTTACAATGAAAAGGAACCCACTACTTGCCAAGACAGCCTGTTTGACTTAGGGACACTCATGATTGGGAAGTTTACATTGGGCAGACTCTAGTCCTCTGCAACCTCTAGCCAGTGTTGCTGCTTCTGCATTTTCGAGGATGCCTTTGCACAGGATCGCTCTTCAAATACTTGAAGACAGCATCATTTCCCTCCTAAATATTTTCTTCACCAGGCTTAACCCCACCCTCCAAATTTTTCAGTTGTTCCTCAGATGGAGCTGTCTGGCTGCTCCCAATGCCTGGAATGTTCTCCATCCTGGGTTCCTCTTCCCAACTTCCCTGGTTTCCTTCATGCCCTCGCTAAAATTCCACCTTTTACAGGAAGTCTTTTCCAACCCTTCTTAATTCTTGTGTTTTCCATCTGTTAATTATTTCCTATACATCCTTGTTTGTTCACATTTGCTTTCTCATTAAAGCAAGGACTACCTTTTGTTTCTTTTTGTATCTCCAGCCCTTAGCATAATACCTGACACATAGTAGGTCCTTAATAAATGTTTGTTGATTGACTGACTGATTCCTATGGCATGACTTCCAGACTTCTTACATGGGTTGAATGAAATAATTCAGTACACGTTTATTGAGAACCTGCTATATTCTAAGCACCATTCTAGGTAAAGGAGATATAAAGTCAAGAATAAAATAGTACCCTGCCTAAACTCAAGGAGTTTATAAACTTCTGCTAGGGAAAATAACATGTACACAGATAAGTACACACAAAATATATAGAGTAAATAAAAAGTAATTTTGTGGGTATGAAAACACTAACAATGAAAAAAGGAGGCAAGTCTCATATAATGGGTGGCATCTGGGCTATGCTTTAATTTTGAAGGAAAGAGAGTGTCTTCCATTTTGAACATAATGAGTTTAAGATATCTACTGCAGGGGGAGCTAGGTGGCTCAGTGGATACCTAGCCAGGCCTGGAGATGGGAAGTCTTGGGTTCAAATGTGACCTCCGACACTTCCTAGCTGTGTGACACCAGATAAGTCACTTAACCCCCATTGCCTATCCCTTACTGCTCTTCTGCTTTGGAACCAACACTTAGAATTGGTTTTAAGACGGAAAATAAGTGTTTAAAAAAAGATACTGGATATCTAGTTTGAAATGTCTGAAAAGCAATTGGAGATATGAGACTGGAGATCAGCAAAGAGGTTAGG
Organism: Gracilinanus agilis; assembly: GCF_016433145.1. Lineage (NCBI taxonomy): Eukaryota > Metazoa > Chordata > Mammalia > Didelphimorphia > Didelphidae > Gracilinanus > Gracilinanus agilis. The sequence continues at coordinate 272,392,845 of NC_058131.1, read as the reverse complement.
ACTGGTTAAATATATTTCAGAATCACCAGCTGATGATAATTAAATCCATGGGAACTGATGAGATCATCAAATGAAGGGAAAAGAGAAGATGATCCAGGACACCCATGATTTGTGGGCATGACTTGGATGGAGATCCAATGAAGGAGATAGAGAAGAAGCATTTGCATAGAGAACCAGGAGAGAATGGTGTTCTGAAAATCTAGCAAAGAGAGTATTAAGGAGTGTTGAAGGCTGAAGAGAATTCAGGAAGGATGAGAACAGAAAAAAAAATATTAGATTTGTTGATTTGATCACTGGTAACTTTGGAGAGAGTGGTTTTGTTTGAATGATGAAGTTGGTAACCAGACTATAGAAAGTTAAGAGAGTGAGAGAAGAGGAAGTGGAGGTCATGTATTGTAAAAGACCTTCTCAAAGAATTTAGCCAAAAAGGGCAGGACAGATATAGGACAATAATTGATAGGAATGCAAAGATCAAGTGAAGATTTTTTTTTTCAGAATTGAGGAGGGATAGGCATGTTTATAGGCAACAGAAAATGAGCCAGTAGACAAGGAGAAATTGAAAATAAGGGAAAGCTGATAGTTGCTGAATATTGTTAATTGATTGAATGAGAGTGAGGATGACAGAGAGTACTATCTATTGGAGGAAAAGGTTTGGAATAGAGAGATTTTTTTTTTCCTCCTCAAAGAGTAAGGCCACCTCTTCATATGAGACAAAGATGAGAGAAGGGATCTGAATGAAATGAGATGAGGAGGAGGGAAGAAAAGGGAACTCTTAGTGAATGGCCTCAATTTTTTCAGGAAAATATTAGGCAAGGATTTCATGGGGAGCCACAGAAGGCTTAAGAAAAAATAAAAAGGTTTAGAAGAGCCACTATAGAGAGCTGGATATGTGTGGATGAGGGAGGTACAGAAGGACTGCCTTTCATCAGTGATTGCCCAGTTAAAGTTAAATAATATGAATTTGTAGTGGACCCAGTCAAAAAAGTGAATTTCTCCACTTTTATTTGACAGCATAAATGTATGGGCAAAGGCAGCAGATGATAGGCACCAGGATCTCAAGGCACCCCGAACCAAATTAAATGCTCCAGATGTGGTCTGACCAAGACCAGAATTCTATAGAACTATTTCCCTGCTCATTCTGAACATGACACCTTTCTTAACGTAGTCTAAGATGTAAAGAGCATTTTTTTATTTTAATTTTTTTTACCATTTACATGTAATAACAAAGTTCCACATAAGTTTTCCAAAGTTTTCCTCCTTCCTTCACTCCCCCTCCTGGAGCTGGCAAACAATTCAATCTGGATTATACATGTATTATCATGCAAAACATATTTCTGTATTATCCATTTTTTGTAAGTGAATAATCTTATAAAACCAAACTTCCAAATAATATACCTAAATAAACAAGTGAAAAATCGTATGGTTTCTTATGCATTTCTACTCAACAGTTTTTTCTCTGCAGGTGGATAGCATTCTTTGTCATTAAGTGCCTCAGAATTGTCTTGGATCATTGTATTGCTGAGAGCAGCTAAGTCTCTCGCATCTGATCATTTAATAATATTGCAGTTACTATGTATAAAGATCTCCTGGTTCTGCTTGTTTCACTCTGTATCAATTCACATAGGTCTTTTCAGCTCTTTCTGAAATCATCCTGTTCATCATTCCTTATAACACAATAGTATTCCATCACCACCATATACCACAATTTGTTCACCCATTCCCCAATCAAGAGACATCCCTTTAGTTTTCAATTCTTCGCCACCACGAAAAGAGCAGCCATAAATGTAAATAGCATTTTCTTAAATTCAATGTCAAACCGTTGACCCATATTGAACCTGCAGTCCATTAAGATCCCTAGACATTTTCCACAGGAACTGTTGTCTAGTCATTCCTCTTCCAGCTTATACTTGTGTCATTGTTCAGTTAATCACATGTTGAACTTTACATGTACCTCTACCAAAACTCATCTTATCAGACTGAATCCATCATTCTAGTTTGTCAGGATCTTTTGTGATCCTAATTCTGACATATAGCATACAGCATATTAGCTGCCCTGCCCTAGAGTCTCAAGAGATCCAAGAAAAGGTTGAGAGATGTTCCTAAGCATGCCCTTTCTCTTTATTTTTTTTCACTTTTATTTTTTCCCAATTACATGCAAAAAGTTTCCAATATTTTTCAAAGAATATCGAGTCTTGAATTCTTTCCCTCCCCCCCACCTTCCAAACTTGACAAACTTACCCCACTGAGATGGTAAGCAATTCCAAAGAGATTTTACATGTACAATCTTGTAAAATATGTGGAAGGAAACAAAAAAATTAAGAAAGTGAAAAAAGTTTGCTAAGCATGGTTTAGAAAAATGTTACTATAGACCACTCCAATTGGAAGTGCCAAATTGATAAATGGCAGATACCACTTTGAATACATTTCATCGCATTTTAGTTCTTAAGCACTTTGTCTCTCTCCCTGCCTCTCTGTCTCTTTGTCTCACTGTCTCTCTATCTCTCTCTTTCTCTCTTTGTCTTTCCCTACTTCCTCTCAGTCTCTGTATATCTTTTCTCCCTCTTTCTCTATCTCCCCCATCCCCACCCCACCTACTGGATTGTTTTGTAACTGGCTGTCCCTCATTCCTGGAGTGCTTTTCCTTTTTCTCTCTCTTCAGCTTTTTTCTTCATTCCCTCCCTCTTTCTCCTTCTTTCTCTCCTTCCTCTAGGCAGCCAGATTGTACAGTGGATAGAGTACTGAGACTAAAGTTAAAAAGACCTGGGTTTAAATCCAGCCTCAGATACTCATTGGCTGTGCGTCCCTGAACACATTACTTAACTACTCCCTGCCTTAGTTTCCTCAGCTGTAAAAGTGGAGTTAACAATAGCATTTACCTCCCAGGGTTATTGTGAGGGCAAAATGAGGTAATATTTTAAAAGTGGAATCTAGTAGGTAGGCACTTAATGAATACTTGTCCCTTTCTCCTTCTTTTCTCTCTCCTCCACCTCCTGATGTATATCCACAACTCACCTGTAGTTTATAGTCTTAGAGAGTTACCTCATAGACACTTCTAGGTTAACCCGAGGCTTGCCTAAGATGACACAACAAGTCTGTGTCAGAGGTAGAACTCAAACCCCAGGCCTTCCTGAATCCAAGACCAACTGTTCACTACTTGGTGCTCTTTCTCACCCTTACTCATTTTATATATCTAAGTTGTGCTATATGTGTACATGTCTTACTCTCTGTTTGCGACCACAAATTCCTTGAGGTAAAAGACCATCACTTATTCATCTTTGTATCCTCCTTAGTCCATAATGGAGTGTCTTCCACATAGTAGGTTCTGAATAAACATTTTTTACTGCATTTTGAAACATGGTGTTTAAGTGAAATACAGTCACATAGTTCCCTAGTTCAGACTAATTCAGGAAAAGGATAACTTAAAATTAAATCAGAACAGTTTTTTAAAAGCTGTTGGTTACCTTAAGTTCACATAGAGTTTTACCCAATGGAATTCTTAGAAGGCCTGACTTTAATGAATTGATAAGAATTTTCTATAACTGGCACTTCCTTTTTTTGGATGCAAACCAGTGTTCAGAAATACTTTCAGAAAGATCTTGCTCTAAGTATTTTAAATATATTTCCAATAGTCCTATTTCTACTCTTAACTGGTCCTATCAATGGAGGAATGGTTGAGCAGAGGTACATTCCAGCCCTGTTTTGTCCTATTAGATCTAAGGTTCAGAACTGTAATGGTAAAAATGAATGTGGTTGGGGGCAGCTGGGTGGCTCCCTGAATTGAGTCTGGCCCAGAGATGGGAGGTCCTGGGTTCAAATCTGGCCTCGGATAGTTCCTAGCTGTGTGACCCTGGGCAAGTCACTTAACCCCCTTTGCCTAGCCTAGTGGTTCCCAACCTTTTTTACCTACCGCCCCTTTCCAGAAAAAATCTTACTTAGCCCCCTGGAAATTAATTTAAAAATTTTTTGATAGCAATTAATAGGAAAGATAAATGCATCTGTGGCCATCACTGCTTTCTTGGATTGCTGCAGCACCCACTAGGGGGCGGTGGCACCCACTTTGGGAATCACTGGTAACCCTTACCACTCTTCTGCCTTGGAATCAATACACAGTAATGATTCTAAGCCAGAAGGTAAGGATTTAAAAAGATGAATGTGATTTTAGGGGAACAAAGTATAAAAAGAGAAAATCAAAGATTAAAATCCAACTTTTACATGTGTGGAAAATCTATCCAAATTGTGACAAAAATTGCTAGATCTAAGTTGGCCTTGAATAACATTTCAGAGCCCAGAATGATGGAATTTTTATTTCTTTATTTTATGTTATTTTTTAAATTTTTATTTAGAATATTTTCCTATGGTTACATGATTCATAACCCCCACTCCTACACTGTCTCTTCCCCACTCCCAAAGCCAACAAGCAGTTCCACTGGGTTATACATGCATCATTGTTCAAAACCTATTTCCGTGTTATTCATATTTGCAGTAGAGCAATCTTTTAACATCAAAACCCTAATCATATTCCTATTGCACTACATGATCAAGCATATATTTTTCTAATGCATTTCTGCTCCCACAGTTCTTTCTCTGGATGTGGATAGTGTACTTTCTCACACGTTCCTCTGCATTGTCCTGGATCATTGCATTGCTGCTAGTAGAGAAGTCTATTACATTTGATTGTGCGATAATGTATCAGCCTTTGTGTACAACATTCTCCTGGTTCTGCTCCTTTCGCTCTGCATCAATTCCTAAAGCTCATTCCAGTTCACGTGGAATTCCTACATTTCTTTATTCCTTTCAGCACAATAGTATTCCATCACCAATAGATATCACAATTTATTCAGCCATTCCCCAATCAATGGACACCCCCTCATTTTCCAATTTTTTGCTACCACAAAGAGTGCAGCCATACATATTTTTGTACAAGTCTTTTCCCTTATGATCTCTCTGGGGTATAATCCCAGCAGTGGTATGGCTGGATCAAAGGGCAGGCAGCCTTTTAAAGCCCTTTGTGCATAGTTCCAAATGCTGGCATTTTTATTTCCCCACATATAGTTCCACATCTACCAACTCCCAGGGAATAAAAGAAATTAGAACATAGTCTCCCACAAAAATAAAAAAGCTGCAAAAGAAACTTTAAAATGCTGCTATCTGTGAAGGATGGGAAATAGCATACTTGAAAATAGCAGAGAAAAATTAAGAGAAACTGACAATTGTCACTTTCTAAAAACTTACTCCGCAGCATTGTCTTTTCCAGGCTGGCTGGTGGCATGTTGGAGAATTAATCTGAAATCTCTGTCTGAATTTGAGTTCGCTTCCCTTTTATTCTCATATTCTTCTCTTGCTGCATTCTGCCCAAGAGAAATTGTCCATGAAATTGGTACCCGAGACTCCCTTCTCATAATCTGGATGTCACCTCAGGGTGTGGATAGTATGGGTTGTTGTTGGCATAGGATGAAGATCCGGGACCATAAGACTGACTTGAAAGAGTAGATGGGTGAGTAGATATCAGGACAGCATCAGACCATGTTCCAGACGCAGAATGGGATGATGGAAAGCATGCTGGCTTTGAATGTCAACAGCCTTGGATAAGTATCTCAGCTCTAACATTCTATCAAACTGGACTTGGGCAAGTTACTTGGCTTCCACGAACCATGGGGGGTGATAATCCTTGCACTATGTACCTCAGAGTATTATAAGGAAACTTTTGTAAACCTTAGACTGCCCTACGATGAGCAATTATTAATAGAACAGGGAGGCCAGCTGAGGTCAGGGTATCCATGGAGAATCAAAAGCCAAGTTGAAAAGAACCAGGAGGGGAAGAGATACAGGGCCTTTTCTTCCTTCTCTTTCTCTTCTCATATTCCTATGCTTCCTTTTACTTCTTCTATTTTTCTTCTTTCTCTTCCTTTTCCTTTTACATTGCCTTTTCTCCTTTTTTTTCCCTTTTCTCCCTCCTCTGGCTGAAAGTAGCTGCTTATGGGTCAGATCCAGAATGAGAGCTTTGACTGATTTGACTTGCAACCTGGGCTCGTTTGCCCCTCTTTAGACAACCCGATCTCTGTGTTGTGTGTGTGTGTGTGTGTGTGTGTGTGTGTGTGTGTGTGTGTGTGTGTTGGGGGGTGGCTCATGATATTTATGCTAGGTTTAACGCGTGGACACCCAGTCATCTAATGCTACTGCAACTCAGAACTCCTAAGCTTAAATGATCCCCCAGCTTCAGTTCTCAACAGCAGGGATTAAAGGTGTGCACCCACATATGGCCCACTCGTGTTCTTCTGAACTTTATTGCCATGAAGGCAGTTAGGTAATACAGTGGGCAGAATACTGGCTTTGGAGTCAGGAAGACAAGAGTTTCAATCCTGTTTTAGACTTACTCAGTATACAACTGTCAAGTGAGTTAACTTGTCTCAGGTTTTTCATTTATAAAATGAGGGTACTGGGCTCAATGCTCCAAGGTCTCTTCTAGCTCTAAATCTATGATTATAAGACTTCTACGATCATCTGAGGGACTTCATGGATTTGCCAGTGAAAGGGGGCTTCAAGGTACCAGGAAATAATGAGAAATAATGGAGAACGCACTGGTCATTTTACCTGTTATGGCTTTCAGAGGGTATATGGGTACAAAGCATTGCCTTCAGTGCTAAAGATTTAGTACAGTCCCTGACCTTTTGGGGAGGCTAACAGTCTAAGCAAAATAAGAGAAACCAGTTGATAGTCACTACAATGATAGAGCTACAAAATTACCAGAGGGTTTTGAAGGTGTGCTGATGGATTAGAGTTTGGGCCAGGTCAAAAACCAGGTAGGCTTCCCAGATGGGATGAATGGGATCAGATAGGCAGGGAAAAAGTCCCAGAAGAGAGAGTGAAAGAGCCAAAGAGAGAACAAAGAGAAGAAGGTGGAAGGTGTGTGTCAGAGAAAGTGGACATTAGTTTGGCTGGAGTAGAAGGTACATATAGGGGAACAAGAGGAGATGAAGTTGGAAAGGAGACAAGGATCTATGTCCCAGCCTTCTCGCTAAGTGGGCTTCTATGAAGCCAGTTAAAATGGTAGAATTTTAGACACTAGAGTAGGCTGGGGGTAGAAGCTGTGATTTGGGAGCTAGGATTTATTGAATGTTCTTCAAATCACACTGTCTCAAATCTCTTTGCAGGTAAGAGTGACTTGGCTAGAGGCAGCTGAGTAGCACAGTAGATTGAGAGCCAGGCCTAGAGATGGGAGGTCCTGGGTTCAAATCTGCATTTAGACACTTCCTAGCTATGTGACCCTGGGCAAGTCACTTAACCCCCATTGCCTAGCCCTGTTCTTCTGCCTTGTAACCAATATACATTGATTGTCATTACAAGGATAGAGCTACAAGATTCCAATACACATTGGAACCGATTGATTCTAAAGCAGAAGGTTAGGGTTTAAAAAAAAAAAAAAAGAGTGGCCTGGCTTGTAACCTAAGGGCTCAGGGAAATAAAAACAGCCTAAACTTCTCTTAGGAAAGATTAGAGGCAAAATGCTGGTCATTCATTGTCTGAGTGCTGAGAATAGATGATTTTTTCTACCTGATTTCTGATCGCATGAAGGAAACAGGATTTATGGCTAGGATGGCAAGCTAGGGCTCAGCTGTAACTCACAGCCACTGTCTTCTATAAAATCTGCTATTCGTAAGAACATGGTTGTTGTGTTGTTTGGTTTTTTTTTTATAGAGGATGGGATAGCAAGCAGAGAATCACGGGCTCGAAAAAGAGCAGAAGACTGAGACTAGGAATTGGAACTCTAGTTCTCTCTCTGTTTCTGTCGCTGACAAGCTATATGACTTTGGGTGAGTTGCTGAACCTGACAGGGCTTCAGGTCCCTCATTTGTAAAATGAAGAATTTGGACTACTTGCTGGTTCCTTCTAGCTCTAAGGGAGGTTGAAGGGTTTTGTGCACTTAGGAAAGCCTAGAGTGTCCTTGAGACCTCTGGCTTCCTGGAGGATGAAGCCACAATCTCTGCCCTGAAGGCTGAGGTCTCTCATGGTCAGATTTTCTTCTTTGAATAGGATGCTCTCTGTGGAAGAAGAGACCCTGAAAGAGAGGGAAAGAGGGAGGGGGGAAGAAGTGGGGTGTTTGGAGCGGAGAGCAAGGCCTACAGCCTGAGAAGCAGTATGGGATGGTTAATAGGACTTTGGGGTTATTATGAGGCCTTCAACCAACACTGGGAGGGGAAGTAGTTTCTGGGATCTGGATCAAAAGTCAGTAGGGGGGTTGCTGCAATCTTACAGATCGATCCCCTACTGGAAGATAAACACATTGATGAGGAAGCTTTCTTGGGTAGGGGGCCAGGGGATGGGGTGGCCATCTGGTGGGGTCCAGAGGCGTATCCAGAGCCCAGGAATGTTGGCACGGAGAGGGGCCAGCAACAATTATCCAATTTATGAAGTGTGTCTGCAGTCAGAACGAAGGTAATTAAATAGTGGCTTCCCTCTGGCATGGAGGATTGAGGCCTTAGAGCAAACTTTCTTCCAGCGACTAGCGCTTTTAGGGACAACTTCTCTGCTCCTGGGTCTCTCTCCTGCAGAGAAAATGCATGGTGCCTTAGTCTTTACAATGATGCTTACTGTTGCCAGCTGGTGTTAAAGATAAATCATCTGCGCTCCCCCCAGGCGCCAGCTTCTCTGTGTCACTCACCCTTCCTGATTCTTGCCCTCAAAAAAGTCAGAGAGTGCATGCCGAATACAGGCGATGCTTTATGTCTTAACCCTGTGTGCTCGGGAACGAGAGAGAATGATGCTGGTGGGACCAGGGGATCCGTTCTCTAGAGTCTTCCTGGGTGTGTGCTCCAGGCCAAGCTACAGAGTAGAATTTCCAGGAGATCTGGACCACGGCTGCTTCATAAAACCATAAAATTTCATTCATTCAACAAACAATTATTGACTGGCTACTTGATAGCTTTTTGTAGGGTGTGAAATGCCTATAATAGGTACAGGAGGAGGCATGACATATAGATAAGACATACTCTTTGCCCTCATGGAGTTTACAGTCTGGTAAGGGGCTGAGTAAATTCTTAACCCCTGTCTTCTTCTAGGAGCCATGCTTCACTTGAGGGAGGGAGGGAGGAGGGAAAGAAGGGGAGGGTGACAAAGACATAGCTAGAGATTTTTGTACCTGGGGAAAGGAGAATTAAAAGAGCTTCCAGAGGCAGTTAGGTAGATAGGCTCAGTGGATAGGGAGCCAAGCTTGAAGATGGGAGGTCCTGGGTTCAAATCTGATCTCATATACTTCCTAGCTGGATGACCCTAGGTAAGTCACTTAACCCCCATTGCCTAGCCTTACCACTCTTCTGTCTTGGAACCAATACACAGTATTGATTCTAAGATGGAAAGTAAGGGTTTCAAAAAAAAAAAAAAAAAAAAGAATGAGTTTGGGGACAACTGTAGCTCAGTGCATTGAGAACCAGACCTAGACATGGGTTGGATTCAAATCTGGTCTCAGATACTTCCTAGCTGTGTGACCCTGGGCAAGTCACTTTACCCCTATTAGCTAGCCCTTACCACTCTTCTGCCTTGGAACCAATACACAGTATTGATTCTAAGGTGGAAGGTAAGGATTTTTAAAAAATGAATGAGTTGGACTAGACTGTTTTTAATGTTCCTTCTAGATCAAAATTCTATTATCCTAAATAAAGAGAAGGCATTTGAATTTGACTTAAAGTACAGGCATACTTAGTTTTATTGCAATGGGAGGCGTTTTTTGTTTGTTTGTTTGTTTTTATAAATTGAAGATTCACAGCAACCTGGTACTGAACAAGTCTCTTAGCACCATTTTCTCAACAGTATATGTTCATATCATGTCTGCATCTCTGTGTCATATTTTGGTCATTCTTATGATATTTCAAACTTTAAAAAATTATAATTTTTTTTCTGTTATGATAATCTGTCATCATTGATGTTTGATGTTATTATTGCAATTATTTGGGACCACCACCTCACCCATATAATATGAAAAACTTAATGGATAAATGTTGTGGGTGTTCTAACTGCTCCACCAACAGGGCTGCCCTTGGGCCTCCCTATTCCAAGAAACACTAGAATATTAAAATTAGGCCAATTAAAAACCTTACAGTGGCTTCTAAGTGTTCAAGTGAAAGGAAGAGTCAGTTGATGTGGCAAACTTCACTGGTTTATTTATTTATTTGTTTAATTTTTTAAACCCTTACCTTCTGTGTTAGAATCAATACTGTGTACTGGTTCCAAGGCCAAAGAGTGGTAAGGACTAGTTAATGGGGGTTGATTGACTTGGCCAGGGTCACACAGCTAGGAAGTATTTAAGGACAGATTTGAACCCAGGACCTTCCATCTTTAGGCCTGTCTCTCTAGCCACTGAGCCGGCTAGCTACCCTACTAGTGGTTTATTTTACACAAATTGTCACAGCCACCCCAACCTTCAGCAACTACCACTCTGATCAATCAGTAATTATTAACACTGAGGCAAGACTTTTTTTAGCAATAAAGAATTTTAAAATCGTGGCATATACATTGTTTTAGATATAATACTATTGCGCATTTACTAGACTACAGTATAGGGCAAACATAACTTTTATATGTACCAGGAAACCAAAAAATTCTTGTGACTCACTTTATTGTGCTATTTGCTTTATTGTAGTAGTCTGGAACCAAACCTGAAATATCTCTGAGGTATGCCTGTAATAGGTAGGATTTATCAGGCAGAAGGGAGGGAGGGCATTTGAGGCAAAGGGAACATAGTGTACAAAGGCTTGTACTGAGTAGAAGAAAGTAGAGTATGTTGTAGAATGCGATGGCAGACCTATGACATATATGTCAGCACTGACACATGTAGCCATTTTCTTTTTTCTTTTTTTAATTTTAAATATTTTCTCCCAGTTACATATTTCATGTTCTTTCCCTCTTCCCCAATCCTCCCAACCCCCCTTAGCCAACACACAATTCCACTGGGTTTTACATGTATCATTGATCAAGACCTAATTCCATATTATTGATAGTTGGACTAGAGTTATCGTTTAGTGTCTACATCCCCAATAGTATCCCCATCAGCCCATGTGTTCAAGCAGTTGACACATAGCCATTTTCAATGACGCGCCGCCACATGCAGCTGCATACAGAGAAGCATGCCAAGGATGAAACGTTTGCTGTAGTGTAGTGTAGACACTCTGTGCACTAGAGATGACAATTCTACCTATATTCATTTACCTATTTTGGTTTTTTAAATACAGTTATATATTACAATGATACATTTTTGTTATTTAAACTATAAATATCGTGAAATTATGTTTTTTTTCCTCAAAGTGACACACCGCCCGAATTATGCTCGTTTTTTTTGGCAAATTTTGACACACCGAGCTCAAAAGGTTGCCCATCACTGTTGTAGGAGGTGGGGAGAATGGCAGAGAATAGTTTAGTCTAACTGGAGGCTAATGGGGAGACAAGGTAGCATCAGATACTGAAGACCTTAAATGGCAAAGGAGTCTCAACTTTACTCAGTAGGCAATGGGAAACTACTGAAGATTTATGGTTGGAAGAGTATCATGACCCAATCTACAGAGTAAAAGATTATTCTTGCAATAGCATGAAAAATGGAGTGTAAGTAGGGGTCAAAGGATGCAGGAATATCCATTAGAAGCCATTGAAATCATTCAGGTGGGTGGTAATGGGGGCTTAATAGGGTGATGACAGGGGAAAAAGAGAGAAGGGGTTAGATTCAACAGGTAAAGTAGAGACAGTAGGCAGCAATTGGTGATAGCTTGGATGCAAAAAAGTGTGTATGTGTGTGGGGGGAAGACAGAGACAGAGACAGAAAAATAGAGACAAAGAGAAACAAATAGTCAGAGAGAGGTAAGGAAGATAGAGAGAAAGGGGGCAGGGAGGGAGGGAAGAAAAGAGGGAGAAGAGAGGAAGGAAGGAGGAGGAGAGAGACAGAGAGAGAGACAGAGAGACACAGAGAGACACAGAGAGACAGAGAGAGAGACAGAGAGACAGAGAGAGAGAGAGAGAGAGAGAGAGAGAGAGAGAGAGAGAGAGAGAGAGAGAATAAGTGTGTACTTTGTAAGGAAGGTTAGAAGGAGAAAGTGTGGAGGCTGCAGGGAGAGCTATTTTCCTTCCACTGATCAATCCAAGATGTACATTATGTACCCTGTTTGCCAAATGAAATCTCACGTATCCATTAAAGCCATTGAAATCATTAATACCAAATTCAAATGCCTCCTCCTCCATGAAACCTTCCCTGATTTCTCCTTTTAATAATATCCTTCTTCAGATCTTGTATACCACTTGGTTTTGCATTTCTTTAATATATTTGTATTATAGTTCTTTTGTTTCCCTATCCCTATCCCTACCTTTGTTTAGGATAAGACCATTTCGAACTAGAAGGGACATTAGAAATCAACTAGTCCAACCTCTCCTTTAACAGATAGGGAAACTGAAATATCTCTCCACACCTGGGCCAAAGATAGCAAGGGTATAGTTTGTAAGAGAGGCTGCCAGGAGAATCTGTAGAAGTTTTGAGGCTCCTCAGGGTAGTGACTAGGAAAGCTATCCTCCCTCCTCTAATCAATCCAAGAAGGTTTCCTAAGGAAGGAAGGATTTCAGGAGTAATGTAGAGAAATGGCAGCTTCCCAAAAAACAACGAGCTTAGGAATCAGTGGACTTGGGTTCAAGAGCTGGGTCCATCATTCACTTGATGACTGTATAAGGAATTCAGGCAACCACTCCACTTGTAAAATTTAGGATAATAATTCTTATTTATATCTAGGGATATACTGGAGTCCTAACTGTTAGATTTTCATTGCGAGTATTTACAATCAGGAACTGGCAAATACTACAAATTAAGATTTGATGTATTGTTTTGTCAATTATCTAGAATCTAAAGAATCAGATCTATAGTCTAGAATTTACACTTAAGGAAGTGATGAAGAAAGTGTTAATAATATTTCATACTTCCCTTAAGCCCTTTCCAGAGAACCAATTGATAAATATTTATCAGCACATTAGCTATAGCCCATGGCTGGCTAGAAAACAAGGTGAGGTATGTAATAGAAAAGCATTCTAGTCCTTTAGAAGAAACATGTTATTTCTGCAGTTTCCGTCTCTTCCATAATGGCAGATGTCAGTAAAATCCAGAACTAGAGTCCAAAGACGTTGTACCTGAGACTCTTGATGGGTGAAGACATATGGGAAAGGGTCTAATCTCCCCTGTCACAGAGTGCATGTCAACCCCTTTGACGGAGGGGTACCCAGTACAATCTGAGTTCTTGACTAGCATTTGTGCCTTAAATTGTGAGTGGAAGGTGGAGCTCATCTGTTTTCTAATATTAGGGTCAGGGTCTCTCATCTGCTTCTGTTCTTCCACTGAACTTTGTAATTCACTGCCTGAGACCATTAGAGTCAGAGCTGTGCAACATGTCTGCTCTCCTACAGTTGTTCCTGGTTAACTCAGTAATAGACTATAGTTTTCAATCTTGAAGGTATCTCTAGATCAGTGATTCCGAAAGTGGGCGCTACCGCCCCCTGGTGGGTGCTGCAGTGATCCATAAGAGCAGTGATGGCCCCAGGTGCATTTATCTTTCCTATTAATTGCTATTAAAATTTTTTTAAAAATTTAATTTCCAGGGAGCTAAGTAATATTTTTTCTAGAAAGGGGCAGTAGGCCAAAAAAGTTTGGGAACCACTGCTCTAGACCTTTGAAGGTATCTTGGAGGCCGTCTAGTTCACTGTCTTGCTTTATATATGAGGAAACAGTGGCACTGGGATATTGTGACATGCCTAAGGTCACACTGTAAGTGGCAGAGATGGGTTCTGAACCCAGGTCCTCAGACTCTGAATCCAGTAGTCTAAAACTTTTTCTTTAGATCTTCTCCTGATCTTACTGGCCTTGAGTCAAAACAGAGTCCCCAACTGAGCTCTGAAATGCTGATGACCTGGTTAGCTTGGTAATTGGACTGCAATGATAATGAAGCCTTTATGAGTTAGCACCTCTTCATTTTGCTATTCTTTGTTCGTGGATTGACCAGGTTGAGTGAACTCAAACCCTGGCAAGAGACTGAGCCTCCTACCATCATCAACTACCTTAGAAATGCTATTGGTAACAGAGTATATGTATGACCTAGTTCAGCCAATCCCCATCTGTCATAGCCCACAATCTGCAGGCAGGAACTTGGGATCCTTTCTTGCCAATACAAAGAATGGCACATGAGTGACTTCTCTGAAGGGAAGTCTTGCCTTAGGACATTGTGCAAAGCTGGGATATGGAAAACTAAGCCAGATTCAAACACAATCATCTAATTGAGAGAAATTACTATGAGAGGATTCCACCAATTTGCTTTAATTCAGCCAATACTTATTAATTACTTAGTATGTGCAATATGTTAAGTGCCAGGAATACAAAAATGAAATATTGTATAGTCCTTGCCCTCTATGAGTTTTCAGTTTGCCAAAAGGGCTACTCCAATGCAAAAAATTAAATATAATGTAATTTGAGGTTATAGAGAGCAAAGAAGACATCATCCAAAGTACTGTAGGATGGGAAGACCCCTGTATCCGGAGATAGAAGACACCTGGGTTCTCATTGGCTAGTTGTGTGATCTTGGTCCAGTCATTTATCTGTGGGGGTGAGTGGGCTCAGTTTTTTTGTTTATAAACATGAAAGAGTGAATCAGATGATCTCTAAAGTTCTAAATTCAGTAGTCCAACGAACGACGTTATTCTCACCTGGTTAATTGCTTTGTCAACCAAGGAAAGACTCACAAAGCAGGAGCATTTACTCTGAATTTGCTCTTTGTCTGAGCCAGTGGCAATAGCATTCCAACTTAAGCCAGATTCACAGTAACTGCAGGTTGTGAAAGAAATTAGATCACTCTGATCTGATACCAAAGCAGTAGAAGAGAGTCTTAAATTTAGATGACAGATAAATTCAGGGGCTGATGTGATCAGTTTTGCTGGAGACCCACATAGAAGTGGGAATACATAAATTATTAGGTCTAAAAGCTTGGGTAATTTAACTTCTATTCGATTGGCCACAGAGCCCCCACAATACCCCGTGCATCTCAGTGTTTGATTATACATCTGTAGGCAGCCCTGCCTATGCTTAAAATACCATTCCTGGAATGGAGACGGACATGAGAATTCATTTGAATGGAAATCAATTTGATTAGAGAGAAGTAAATTACCTTGAGTGGAAGGAGCAGCGGATTGTGGTTCAGATTTAAAACCAACTCCTGCAAAATATGTTAAACTTTTAAGAGGAAATACTGACTTTGGAGGGAAAGGAGTCTCAAAATAAACAAGCATCAGGCACAGTGCCCTGATGAACAAGCTATTTCAAAGGCAAATGAAGAGTGAGGAATAAGTTAGAATCTCACTGCTGTGTATTTGGCCCCATGGAGGGGAGTGGGAGAAAGCCAAGGTGGGAGCAGAGCAGGGTTTACAGCTGGCACTCTCTCCCTCCTTAATTCCCTTATTCCTTCTTTTGGCCCCAGGCTCTGGTCTGGTCCTCCAGCCTTTGGGGGTACCTTGAACCTCCTCTTTGTCCTGAGCAAGTCTCTGACAATCCCACAAAATGTCCAAAGGTTTAGAAAGGGAGTATGATGAAGACTCTGGCAAACATAGCACCAGCAGCATCAGGCAAAGAATGTCCTGGGAGTAAACGGAAGTTCTTTACCAAGGGTGGTCAGTCTCGAGGCTAAACAAAGATGCTTCAGTTTCTGATCTGAGTTAGGTTTAGGTTGGCATGGATAGTTGGTCTAGTGCAGTGGTTCCCAAACTTTTTTGGCCTATCACCCCCTTTCCAGAAAAAATATTACTTAGTCACCTGGAAATTAATTTTCTAAAAATGTTAATAGCAATTAATAGGAAAGATAAATGCACCTGTGGCCATCACTGCCCTCCTGGATCACTACAGTACTCACCAGGGGGCGGTAGCGCCCACTTTGGGTATCACTGGGCTAGTTGGAGCCTCAGATTCTCCCAGAACTTATATTCTAGCCTTTGGAGGAGGGCACCCTTGTAATCACCCCGGCTCTGTCCTGGCCCTCTCAGGTCTATCTCTCTAGAGGAAGAAGGCATGCAAACAACATGCAAACAACCATGGACAAATGGGATATATATCCTATATAGGATAGATTGAAGATAATCAACAGAGGGAAGGCAATAGCATTAAGGGGGATGAGAAAAGCTTCTTGTACAAGGTTTAATTGATACTAGGAGGAAACCAAGGGGATCAAGAAGTAGAGATGAGGAAGAAGAAAATTCCAGTTATGTGGGACAGCCAGTGAAAATTCCCAGACTCAGGAGATGGAGTGTCTTGTGTGAGGAACAGCAAGGAAGCCAGTGTCTAAGTCACAAAATACATGGGGAGATGGAGGGAGTAAGATAAAAGAAAACAGAAAAGGAACCAAGTTAAGGGCTGTCAATAGCATACAGAGGATATTAGATCTGATCCCAAAAGTGATAGGGAACTATTGAAGTTTATTAAATATGAGGATTCAGACCTGAGCTTTGGAAGGTCACTTTGATAGCTAAGGCAGAGAGACTAAAGAGAAGACTATTGCAAAAAACCGAGTCCTTTTGGAGGGGATAGTACTTGTTGTGAAGCTGGGAAAGGATGCAAGGAGGCTTAGTTTCTGTGTAACTATTAATGTAGGACTTGAGGGATTTGCTTAAGGGAACTCAATTATGCATCGAACTAATAGTTATAAGGTAGTGCATTTTTAGCTTACATTCATGTGATATTATTGGACGTTGAGCTCTTACTATATATTTCATGTCAAACCAATGTTTCCTCTCCATTGTGGCTCATTAATGTTTGTGTTGCATTGTGCTAAGCACAACATATGTTTAGTGTAGGAAATTGTGAGAATGTTTAGGTCAACAGGATACATCTGTTCTTGTAGAAAAGACAAGTGTCAATCAAGAGTAATGAAAAGTAAACTAACCCATTTCAATCATGGGCTCTTGTACTAGATTTAGAACTGGAAGAGACTTTAGAGTGCATCTAGTTCAACGTCCTTCTTTTACACGTTAGGAAATTGAGGCCCAGAGAAATTAAGTGATTTGCCCAAAGTCAGACAAGATAGTAAAAAGCAGCAACATCTGGATTTGAATCCCAATCCTGACTCCACAACTAAGGAGAGCTCTTTCAAGTATCCCACACTGCCTTCTGGTAAATACCCTACCGCCATCAAGTTCAGGCACCCCCACCACGACAAAATTGTGGGATCATCCACATATATAAGGAACGAGGATAAAAATGAAGGGTGATTTATGGGATAGTGGTTATGAGAGAGAAGTAGAAGGGTGGCAAGGACAGGGTTTGGAGGGACTACTCATGGTTCAGGATAGGAAGACATGAAGTATCTTATCAGATCTGTGTTTAGGAAAATAGATTGCATGGTAAGTAAAACTTGTTTAATAAGCCTTTGTCAAACTTTGTCAAACGTCGTAACATAGTGGATAGATAAGTGCCCTGGGAGCCAGGAAGACCTGAGTTCGTGGGCTGCCTCTGGCACATATTGACTGTGGTGCTGGGCAAATCACTTAATGTTTTGGCATTCTAGGAAACTCTCTAAGACTATAAGCTGTATAGAAGGTGTCAAACTGGGAATTGGATAGAGGGAGCTTTCTCACCTGGGAGTTCCCTATACCATTGAAATGACACTTCCCTGTTCCTATTCCCTCTTCCAATACAAACAATTACTCTTCATGAGTTGTACAATTAAAGGACTTGGTCTCTATGTGACCCCAGTCCTCTGTGGGAAGTAATTAAGGGAGACCATAAATGGAAGAGAAGATCAAAGGCTAAAATTCTGGGCTACACACTATCCAATATTGATCTTTCAGATGCTTCCTTCACCTAAGAGATTTTTGATGATTCCACCACCTGAAAGTTCTTCCCAACCCAGTTTTCTGTCTAGTTCTATGTGCCTGAAACATGCGCATTGGTCAGCTGTTAGGGTTGGATCTGTATTTTGACAAATTCACCTTCTTCTATTTTCCTTCATGTTTTATTCACCTTCATCTAGTCTCCTAAGCTTGCTTATGATCCAGGTTTCAACAATGATCATGTAGTCTTGGAAGCCGCCATTTTTCCCTAGAGTTTTTCTGTCATATTAGCTCTCTTCTATGGACAGAAGGTTTCCTAATGCTTTCTTTTTCAAGGTTTGATTATGCATTAAACATAAAGACTTCCCTGACTATTCTTGACCACATTGATTTAATTGTACTATTATTATTTTCATATAAACATATCACCTCTCTAGTTAGAATATGAAATTCTTCCGGCCAGAGACTAAGTCTTGTGTTTTTATATTTCTTCCCCATTCCCAGGATCTTTCATGGAGTATATATCTAATAAATAGCAAGTATACTTGAGTTAATGAAAAAGAAAATTATGTATATTCATCTTTTTAGGATTATAGGATTTAGAA
Organism: Gracilinanus agilis; assembly: GCF_016433145.1. Lineage (NCBI taxonomy): Eukaryota > Metazoa > Chordata > Mammalia > Didelphimorphia > Didelphidae > Gracilinanus > Gracilinanus agilis. The sequence continues at coordinate 272,374,420 of NC_058131.1, read as the reverse complement.
CTGGAAGGAACATTATTGGTCAGTTAGCCTACCCCTTCACCCTCCTCCATTTTATAGATATGGGAAACTGAGGTCCAGAGAGGGAAAGGGACTTATATAAGGTCGTATAGGTAGCCAAGACTCAAAACCCTTGACCTTTAAGTCCATTATTCTTTCCCTGCTATAACTTGCTGTGTATTATTTTTATTTAAATGAGTATTGTCCTTATCAACTGTCATAGGATTTCTGAGTTGAAAAGTACCTTATAGATCATTAAGTTTCCCCTCATTTAATACAGTGAACAAACTGAAGCCTAGAGAGGTAGTGATTTGCCTAAAGTAACCAAGAAAGTGAAAGAACTAGGATTTTAACCCAAATCTGACTCCAGAGCTAATTGTTTTCAACCCATTACACCACACTTGCATTTTGTGTAAAGACATACTTTCAGGAAGGCCACTTGCTTATTCCAGCTGGGCTCATACTGGTCAGGTGATGTTAGAATATTTTTTTTTTCCCAGGAAGAGTTGACAGAACCAAGTTATGGATCAGTCAAAGAATTCGGTCTCATGATTTCACAGTTACATCTCAGTTTTGACCTAAACAGTGTGATTGGTGTGATTTCCTTTCCTTATTCGCCAGATCTGACTCAGTACTTTGGCTTTTTCCAGAAGCTGAATTTACTTTCAGAGGATAAAAAAATGTCTCCATTTTGTGGACTTCCCAGAAAACATTTTCTGTGCTTTATTCCCTAAAGTGGAATCCCAAGTACATTTTTAGGAACAGCAGCCTCATTGGAGTGAGTATATAGTCTTCCAAAGGGGCAATTTTATTTTATTTTATTTTTTAAAAATATTTTTCTATGGGGGCAACTGGGTAGCTCAGTGGATTGAGAGTGTGGCCTAGAGATGGGAGGTCCTAGGTTCAAATCTGGCCTCAGACGCTTTTCAGTTGTGTGACCCTGGGCAAGTCACTTAACCCCCATTGCCTACCCTTACCACTCTTCTGCCTTGGGACCAATACACAGTGTAGATTCTAAGATGGAAGGTAAGGGTTTAAAAAAATTTTTTTTCCCCATGTTTCCATGATTCATTTTCTTTCCCTCCCCACTCCCAGAGCCAACAAGCAATTCCAGTGGGTTATACAAATGTTATAACTTGATACCTATTTCCATATTATTCATTTTTGCAATAAAGCCATCTTTTAAAACCAACACCTCAAATCACATACCCATATAAACAAGTGATAAGTCATATGTTTTTCTTGTGCGTTTCTGCTTGAACAGTTCTTTCTCTGGATGTGGATAGCGTTCTTTCTCATAAGTCCCTCAGAATTGTCCTGGATCATTGCATTGCTACTAGTAGTAAAGTCCATTACACTAGATCATTCCACAAAGTTTCACTTTCTGTGTACAATTTTCTCTTGGTTCTGCTCATTTCAGCCCCATCAGTTCATGGAGGTTCTTCCAGTTCATATAGAATTCCTCCAGTTCATCATTCCTTACAACACAATCATATTCCATCACCATCGTATACCATAATTTGTTCGGCCATTCCCCAATCAAGGGACAAACCCTCATTTTCCAATTTTTTGCCACCACAAAGAGTGCAGTTATGAATATTTTTGTACAACCCTTTTTATTGTCACTTTGGTGTACAAATCTAGTAGTGGTATTGCTGTAACAAAGGTCAGACATTCTTTTTTAAAAAATTAATTAATTCAGAATATTTTTCCATGATTCCATGATTCATGTTTTCTCCCTTTCTAGTTCCCTCCCCACTCCTGGATCTGACAAGCGATTCCACTGGGTTATTCATATATTATTGCTCAAAACGTATTTCTGTGTATTATGGCTCAAAACATATTTCCATATTACTTATATTTGTGATTGATCTTTTATAACCAAAACTCCCAGTCATATCCCATAGAACCATGTGATAAATCATATTTTTTCTTCTGCATTTCTATACCCACAGTTCTTTCTCTGAATGTGGATAACATTTCTTTTCACAAGTCCCTCAGAATTGTCCTGGATCATTGCATTGTTATTTGTAGCAAAGTGGCATTCTTTTAAAGCCCTTTGGGCGTAATACCCAATTACCTTCCAGAATGATTGGATCAATTCACAATTCTATCAGCAATGTATTAGTGTCCCAATTTTGCCACATCCCCTCCAACATTTATTATTATCCTTTACGGTCATATAGGCCCATCTGCTAGATGTGAAGTGATACCTCAGAGTTGTTTTGATTTGCATTTCTCTAATCAGGAGGGATTTAGAACACTTTTTCATGTGATTATTTTTTTTAAAACCCTTACCTTCTGTCTTAGAATCAATACCTTGTATTGTTTCCAAGTCAGAAGAGCAGTAAGGGCTAAGCAATGGGGGTAAGTGACTTGCCCAAGGTCACACAGCTGAGAAGTGCCTGAGACCAGATTTGAATCTAAGACCTTCCCTCTCTACAGCTGGCTGTCAATCCACTGAGCCACCCAGCTGCCTCCTTTCATGTGATTATTGATAGTTTTGATTTCTTCATCTGAAAACTGTCTATTCATGTCCCTTGACCATTTTTTCAATTGGGGCTTGATTTCTTGTACATTTGACTTATAAATTTGAGAAATTAGACCTTTGTCAGAGATTTTTGTTATAAATTTTTTCCCTAGTTTGTTGCCACCCTTCTAATTTTGGTTGCATTGGTTTTGTTTGTACAAAAGCTTTTAAATTTAATATAGTCACAATTATTCATTTTACATTTTGTAATGTTCTCTATTTCTTTCTTGGTCTTTAATTCTTTCCTTTCCCAAAGATCTGACAGGTATTCTGTTCCAAAGGGATAATTTTAAAAGGAACTAACATTCATTTGGATATCTAATGGGAAGTGTGATTGTTAAATAACCAGCCTCATGACTTTAAATAGTCTCACCTCATTACTGATTGATTATTGATTAATTAATCTACATCTACATCTCCTGTCACTCATAGTAAGGTAGTTTTCTAGAATATTTCTTCTGTATATAGTATTGAGTGCCAGGTGGTAGGTTCCTGAAAGGCTACCTCCTACATAAGATGCTTAGAATAAAGTGGTACGGTGGCTGTGTATTTTTTTTTTTTTTTAGCCCTTGTACTTTGGTGTATTGTCTCATAGGCGGAAGATTGGTAAGGGTGGGCAATGGGGGTCAGGTGACTTGCCCAGGGTCACACAGCTGGGAAGTGTCTGAGGCCGGATTTGAACCTAGGACTTCCTGTCTCTAGGCCTGACTCTCACTCCACTGAGCTACCCAGCTGCCCCCTGGCTGTGTATTTTTAACCAAAGGTTATTTTTACATTAACTAATAGTGCAATGATTAGATTATTAGGCAGAAAGATAAGATTTGGAGTCTGAATTAACTGATCCTGTCTCTTTGATAAAGAGATCTGGGATATAAAAGTCCTCTTGGGTCAGAGTTTTAATATTGTAATAAATGGACTAAAGGTGATTCCAATTTTTCACTAAGCCCTAAACATGGAATAGTAATACATGACTAGATTGTATGCATAAATGTAGAGTCAAAAAATGACTCTTGATGGTTAAAAGTTCTAGCAAAAGTTTACTCCTCATTGACCTAACAGAGCAGGGAAGCAAAGCAAATGAAAGGAAAGAAGAGACAGTAATGATTTCTTGTTGGAGGTTCTTAGAAAGTTTTCTTATTGGAAGACAAGACTCATAATGTTTTTTATTCCTTATTCTCACTCATCTCACATATTCAAATGAGGTCATGAATAGTTGGACATGGTTGAATGTGACCAAACTATGACAAAATTACCAACTATACCTTAACCACTCTGTTATAACTTTTCTCATTTCTCATATGATCTCTTTCATAATTTTTTTTCAGGTTTTGACATTGTTGGTCATACTCTCTTCCAGGAAGTGCTGTCCTCCCTTGACTTCTATAACACTGCTTTCTCCTAGTTTTCTTGCTGCCTCTTTCATTGGTCCTTCTTAGTTTTCTTCAGGGTAGTTGGGTGGCACAGTGGATAAAGTGCCAGACTTGGAGTCAAGAAGACTCATTTTCCTAAGTTCAAATCGGGCCTCAGACACTTAAGCTATATGACCTTGGGCAAGTCACTTAATCCTATTGGCTTTAGTTTCCTATTCTACAAAAAAATGAAGTAAAGAAAGAAATGGAAAGCCACTCCAGTGTCTTTGCCAAGGAAACCCCAAATGGGGTCATGAAAAGTAAGACATGATAGAAAACGACTAAACAAAAAAGTCTTCTTTACCCATTTCGTATGTGACGATTCCTTTTAAGACTTTGTATCAGTCCTCTTCTCTCTGTGTTTTCCCCCTTGACAATCTCATCAGCATCCATGTGATCAACGATCACCTCTATGCAGATGCCTCTAACATGCCTAGCACCTTGCATAATTTCATCGAGCAGGCACTTAATAAAGATTTATTGAATTTAATTTAAGATGTTTTAGACACATAATCCTGCTTTTCAAATTTTACTTTTTTTTGACAGATGTTTACTGATACATTCATTTACTCCTTCTGCCCTTTCTGTTCCTTCCCCCCACCAAAATAATGTGTCTTAGTGCAAAAAACTTTGGGATAGGAGAGGACAGCTAGTTGGCTCAGTGGACTGAGAGCCATGGCTAGAGATAACCTGAGCACAGGCACTTTTTAGCTGTGTGACTCTGGGCAAGTCACTTGACCCTAATGCTTATTGCATTCTACTCTTCTGCCTTAGAACCAATATGGTTCTAAGACAGAAGGTAGGGGTTAAAAAAAAAAAAACTTGGGATGGGAATAGAGAATTGAGTTCTAGTTTCAGTTCTGTTAGTAATTAGCTATGCATTTAACCTTAAGTGAGTCCCTTCCCTTTCTCTGAGTTTCAGTTTCTTCATCTGTAAAATGAGGGGTTAAGATTTCCTAAATTTACAATATTAGGAAGGAGAATTGTGAAAGGCATTATGGCTTAAATGATGGCTATGCATTTTACAGATGAAAAGTGGGGAGTTCAGATATTCTAGGCAAAATAGTCTGGCCAAAGGCCTGGAGATGGATAGGTATGGTGTATGTAGGAGAGATGGAGAGTTTTTGGCGGCTGTTAAGTTGTTCAGTCATGTCCAAGCCTATGTGACTCTCTTTGGGATTTTCTTGGCAAAGATACTATAATAGTTTACCATTTCCTTTTAAAGTGTGCCTCCATTTTCTGGATGAGGACTGACAAAAGTAAAGGTTAAATGACTTGCCCAGAGTCACACAGCTAGACTATGTCTGAGGCAGGATTGAAATTCAGATCTATCTGAATACAAGTCTGATACTCTACCCATTGTACCTCCTTGCTGCCCCAGGACAGTGGTCCCAATTAGCCAGCATACAGAATATGTAGAATGGGGTAATATGAAATAAGTCCAGAAAGGGAGGAAGGGGTCAGATTATGGAGGGTCTTGAAAATAAGGAAAAGGGGTTTCAATATTCATTGGTAGGCAATAGGGAACCACCAGAGAAGTTTCATTAGGGGAACAATAGGGCCAGAATAGATTGGATTCTATTTTATCTTGTTGGCAACTTGATCTGCCATTAACCAAAATCCTAGCTCAGTCCTGCCCATCGGAAAACTGGAGAGGTAGAGGGAGCCCAGACTTACATTGGACCTGGGAGTGGAGCAGAGTGGCCCAACCAGCCAGTACTGAAAGAACAGCACAGTTGTGCATTTTAATCCCTTATATCTTAGTTTTATGATACAACTCTGAATTATGCTCATCCACATTTGTACTGAAAGAGGAGAGCAGATGGTGAATGCAGTAACACTTTAAATTAAGATTTCCAAATACACATTAAATTTAGATTTAATAAGACAGTTATTGTATGGAAATTAAGTACCAATTGATTATTTTTTTAAAGAAAATATTGAGGTTTCGCAACAACTGTGTCAAATTGCTTATTACATTAATAACACTTATTAGAAGTGCTAGGAGCTGTTTGTCATGAGGTAATAACTTCTACCAAATTCTCAGGGTTTAGAAGTCTTGGTCTGCACATGGGGCTTAGGGGTTTTGATCCTAAGATCGTATAGCCCTGAATTCTTGTTCTTAAGGTAAATGGAAGCCAGTAAGTTACTAAGCAGGTCGCCATTCTGCTTTTATTCTCTATCTCTGTTTTCACCTAAAAGCTTAACACTTTGCTCCACTTTTGTATCTCAATAGCCAAGATGCTCCCTTCAAAACACACGTCCTTCCTACCTCAGTCTTGCCTGGCCTGGAATGCCCACCATTATCCTCACTAACAAGTGAGACCACAGAGGTAAGGGTCACTATCTCCAGACCCTGGGACAGATGAAAATAAAATGATAAACTCCCAGAGTTTGAAGGGAACTGACAGGTCATTTAGTCTGCTATCCTGCTTTAGGCATTGATTTCTTGGTCGTTTCTTCCAGCACTTTCCAGTTAACACCAATTTTTGGATCAGGATAGCGAGATGTCACCTTGGAATGACTTTAGTTCAGTTGAATAACATCATCTGGGTATTTACTATGTGCCAGGCTCTGTGAAAGACGAAGGCGATACAAGACGAAGAAAAAGCAGTGTTTACTAACAGTATAGACCAATGATTCCCAAAGTGGGCGCCTCCGCCCCCTGGTGGGTGCTGCAGTGATCCAGGGAAGCAGTGATGGCCACAGGTGCATTTATCTTTCCTATTAATTGCTATTAAAATTTTAAAAAATTAATTTCCAGGGGGCTAAGTAATATTTTTTCTGGAAAGGGGGCGGTAGGTCAAAAAAGTTTGGGAACTGCTAGTATAGACAGTGTAGATAGTGCAGTGGATAGGATGCTGGATCCAGAGTCAGGAAGCGTCTTCTTCCTGAGTTCAAATCTGGCCTCAGACACATACTAGCTGTGTGATCCTGGGCAAGTCACGTAACCCTGTTGGCCTCAGTTTCCTCATCTGTAAAATGAGCTGGAGAAGGAAACAGCAAACCACTCTAGCAACTTTGCCAAAAAAAAACCACCCCAAAACAAATAGGGCCATAAAGAGTTGGATACAATGGAAACAAATAAACAGGAACACTAACAATGTAACTAAATTCACAGTGTAAGTTATGGAACTTACATTCTCCTGGGTGGAGAGGTGGTGGAACAATAGAAGACAGCATAATAAAGTGGAAAAAATGCAGTTATGTGGAAACAAAAAACACAGGCTCAAGCTTTTGCTTTGCCATTTATGACCTTTGTGACACAGGTAAGTTTAACATCTCTGGGCTTCCGTTCCTCATCTATTGGATGTTAGATTTGGATTAGATGACTTCAGAGATACCCTCCAGCTCTAAATCCATATTTCTGTGGTCATGCAGGCAGACTTTAAATCCAAGAGATACCTTACATGTAATAGGGTTACAGCCATATCCTATATAATCATGTCCTCATTTGCTGCTCTACTCAGGAAGCTTCTGAGGGTTAAATGAATGAATGAATAAAACAGTATTTATTAAGCACTGGACATATTCTACTGAATATTATGCTAAGCCTTGGGGATACAAATAGAAAAATGAGAAACCCTATTTTCAAGGAGTTCACACTATAATTAAGGGAGATAAAACATAAAAGAAACTCAACTTCAGAGTGGTTGGAACAGAAGGCAGGGCCTGTGTGCCCCTAAGTTACAGCAGTAGATCAGATGACAACGTCAGGGGTCTACAGGGTGGGTATGTTTATAGGGTTGAGGAATAGGAAAAGAGCCTACAAGATGTTGGGGTGGAAATAGTGCATATGTATCAGCAAAGGATAGAGGGCCTGGATGGAAGTTTTTCAAGAACAGAGATGGAGAGAGCTCGGGAGGCAAGATGGTGATCAGTACCAAAGAATCTATTCTACCTTTACTGCCAATTTTCTATCATGACTTTCTATCTCTCTGGTGTGAGAGCTAGCCGAACCCTTTTCAAGGCTATTTTTCTCCTTTCATGTCTGCTTACCACCCAGCTCTCATGTGTGGCTCCAAGAAGCTGTAACATGTGCAGCAGCCATACTCCAGCAAACCATCTCAGTAGGCAGGTTAAACCAGGTTGAGGGTAACTGACTGACCTCAAATCAGTTGGTAAGTTAGGGGAATGTCTACACTAAGCACATGAAGACCCGCTCCCCAGCAGAATGGGTAAATAAGAACAAGTTGTTCCTTTGAAAGCAACTGAAGCAGGCTCCGTAGAGTGCTTAGAGCTTCTTCAGATTTTGAAGACGCCAAGATCATCCAATGCATTCCATGCCTTTGTCAGTTGGCCAGACTTTTGTTTTCCTAGTGAATTTTGATGACTTCAGAAGAGAGGGTGAAGTTGCCAATTTTGTGCAATTTTGCTCCACTTTATCCAACTTATGCACTAGTCAAAAAAAAATTACCGATAGTGATGTCATCTTGGTTTTCTTCCAGTACAAAGGACAGCAACCACTCATAAGACTGTGGGACCTTCAGGCAAGCACTAGTTCTAGAAGAGCCTGGAGAGGTAGAAGAGGCAAGAGGTATGTGGCCAGAGCAAAGCAATTGGCCATAGACAGAGAAGCAGTTAAAGGAAGACCCAGCAGTTGAATCCAGGTTGAGGTGGCCTCACATGACAAGTTCTCTGAGCCACCAGAAGTAGCCAAAATACTCTATTTCACAAATTCCCTCGAACGGTTGTAACCTTTTGGGAGGTTGTAGATGGAACAGCCATAGAAATGTTGCTTATTTCTAATAGGAACAGTTGCCAGGAGGCAGTTTAGACACCTGAATTATGTTTCTATTCTCTCTAGAACTCTGAATTTGCCTTTAGACTGATTGTGGGTCATTTGGGTCTGAAAGGAGCTGTGCATACAGTCAGATAAAAGTTGTTGTTAATATATATCCTCTGATCTTATTGGATTCCTTTTGTTTCTTTTGTTCTAGGGCAAAGGATGTCATCAAAGAATTGCATAATAGGAAAAGAAGATGGGCTGTAGCATGTAGTCTTGTAGCAAGAATGAGAGATGACAGGTGGAGAGGCAGGGTGGCTCAATGGTACCCTCTGATATTGGAAGAAAGCAAGAAAGGTCTCTGGCACATTGAGCGAGTCCCCTGTTACCAGCTTTTGGGAGAACATGAACAAGAGTTACCCAGGATGGACAGGCACAGATAGGCTGTGATCTGTACTACTGAGTGAATTCTGAGATTGATATTATCACACATCCATTTGTGTAGTTCTTTTGAGTAAAAATATGTGGTAATAAAGCATATGTGTGGTTGATTCCATTTTACTCTGATCACACGATTAGGGTACAAATAGACACAGGAAAAGAGGAAGCAGTTTTCCAGGTGGGATTGGGGCACAAGGCTAATTCTCTGGCTACCCTGGCCACAACCCTTGGATTGAGATACTCCTGAATGCCATAGGTATGAGAGAGAGAGAGAGAGAGAGAGAGAAGCTTTCCAAGAAACAGAGAGAACTAAGCAATCTCCTCGGATAGTTGTCTTGTACTGGGTGGTGTGTACAACCAACAGTGTCAGTTGGGACCCTGGGCAAATTACATAAACTCTATGTACATACTTATCTGTAAAATAAAGGAGTTGGATTAGACTGCTAGTAAGATCTCTTTTAATTCAAAATCTGAGGTCTCCAGATCTTTTTTATACAGATATGTCCCACTTAGACTTGAAATAAAGAACAAAAAGGTGTTAGCATGTAAAAGAAATCCCTTTCAGAATATTTTACACGTTAAAAAGGTCTGAAACTTGACTAGCTAAACCTGAATATGAAAAGGCCAAAGAAACTATGAATTTGCCCCAGGGCACAAACTTCCTTTGTACTTTTGTCCCCAGGCACTCATCTGCATAAAAGCAACTAGAATGTAAGAGTATACCTAGAGTGACCCCCACATATAAGGGTGGAGTCCCTCACTAAGGGAAGCCAACTATGAACCAGAAAAGACTCTCTGACTAGAGAGTGCAAAGCTCTCCCAATGCCTGACTGTCTCCAAGAAAGTAAAAAAGGAGAGACATTCAGTCCAAAGGTTAGAGATGGTGGTCCTTGCTGAAACCACCGCCATAACCCCAGATGAAAACAGAGCTCTAAGACCCAATTGTACCAGAGATGAAGAAGTGAGGACTTTAGCTGCCTGTCAAAGAATGAACCAAGGGAATCCAGTACACTGACCCTTCCAGCAGAAGTTCCATGCCCTGTGAAGAGCTCACGGGATGAAGGATCTGTCTGGTCCAGTCTGGCAGCAACTCAACAAGTGACTAACCCAGCCTAGCAATGGATTGACTTCTCTGGCTGAGAAACTGTGCTCTCTGAGAAGCCAATACGCTGAGAAGCAAAGCTCTTACCAGTGCCATCTCCTTCAGAGAACTTGGTGAAGACTCTCCAAAGGAAAAAAGCACCTCTGACTGTGACATTGGACTAATCACATAACTTCTATGTACCTCAGTTTACTCATATATAAAACAAAGGGGTTTCATATATGACTACATTTCCAGAGTAATCTTAGGTGCTTCGCTACCATTGTATATTAAGTTTGTGCCCACTCTCTCCAATAAAGACCATGTTTTTGTGGGAGAGCCCCAAATATTAATTTAATTTGTAAGTATTATTCTTGTTATGACATTTGAGTCAAATGCTTTTCCTTTAAAAGCTAGAGTCTACTGGATGTTTGTTAAGGGAAAACACAGTGGTAGAAACTCATAAGCCACAGTGCTGAGAAGATAGTTTACTCACAGGGTTACCTCTAGAGCAGGGGTTGGCAACGTATGGCTCTTGAGCCATATCTGGCTCTTTTGAGGGCCAGGTATGGCTCTTGAGCCATATCTGGCTCTTTTGAGGGCCAGATATGGCTCTTTCTGCAGGAGCCATAAAGTCAAATTTTTTTCAGGTGCTGTTACAGGAGCGCACACTGTGAGCACTGTACGGCTCTCACGAAATTACATTTTAAAAAATGTGGCGTTTATGGCTCTCACGGCCAAAAAGGTTGCCGACCCCTGCTCTAGAGCTCTGAGGGTAAAAGCAGCTGTTTGGAAACATTCTCTTCTAGGAGGTAGCACTTGGGCTGAGCCTTGAAGAGATTTCAGGTATGAGAGATGGCCTGTCCCAGAGACAGGAAAATAAGAGATGGATGTTATATATGAGGAAAAACAAATAAGCCAACTTATAAATTTAGACCTGGAAGGGACCAGACTAGATTATCTATTTCCTTTGACAGGAAAGGTAACTGAGGCTCAAACAGGTAAAATGACCTGACCACTATCATATAAGTAGAAAGGGATAGAGCTATGATTTTGCCTAGATCTTCTGATTCCAAATTCCAGGGCTTTTTCTCTTGCACTATTAATTCAATTGAATTAAATACCTACTAGTCAGCAGACATTGTAGACTTTAGATATATAAAAAGGAAATAGTCCTTACTCTCACATTTCTTACATTCTCCTGGGGAGATATAATTTGTAGATATATAAATAAATCCAAGGTAATTCTAAGAGAGCAATTAATAAAGGATGTGGGTGAAGTCATAAAATTCCTCCAATCTGAAAGGCATTTTGATGGGTGCTGGAACACTGAAGTTCATTCATTCATTCAAAAAATATTTATTCAGCATTTATCGTGCAGAACATTGTGGTAGGCCACAGGAGGTGTACAGCGTTTGAATTTGATGAAGTCCCTGCCCTCATGGAATTCACAGTCTAGTAGGAGAGTGAGGCACAAGCATCTATTACTAGAATAGAGATGACATGAAACATGCATTAAGGAGGTACAAAGTCCTAGGCGAGTACGTGAGGTCAGAAGATCGATTTCTTTCCTTACAGGTTCAGTCATGGAAGGCCTCATGCAGGATTATCTGCTGTTTGGCCAGTGTCCCTACTTTCTTCCATCATAATGAGAGTTAACAGGATCTGAAAATAGCAATTCAATTTGACAAATATTTATTAAGTTCTACTCTGGGTGAGGTGCTGCATATAGATGCATTTGAATTATTTAAGGCAACATCCCAGATTTATTTCATGGTAACATGGCTCAATCTAATTTGATGTTGATTTTGACTTTTGTTCTAATTAGTCTGTGATCAGACCACACAGTGACAGTTGATGCTAAAACGGTTCCCCAAGCCAGTAACCAGTTGTCTCTTGCAAATTAGGGTAGAGTAGATAGAATCAGCTTCATTTTTTAAAATGATACTATTAGGTACCTATTAGGTCAGTGCTTAGAATTTTCTTCATCAAGAAAGTATTCATGATATATACAACTACATTTATGTATCTTTGTACATACACACACACATATACCTAGATATAGATATAGATATAGATACAGATATAGATATAGATATAGATATAGATGCAGAATCAGAACGAGGACAGGGCTATAGGGGGCTGGATCCCAGATACCAATATCTCAGGAGATGAGATCCCATATGGTTGGAGGAAATTATACTTTGACATTCGGACTTGGTACATAAGCTTCTGTTAGTGTTTGCCCTTTGTTTTAGAAGAGGACCAATGATGTCACAGAGTGATGCCTTGACTTGCACATGAATTGGATTTAAGTGAGGCAGTTACACAAAGTCATCCAAGTCCAGTGACAAGACAAAGATCAGGATGACTAGCAATGGCTCATGATGCAGTGGATGACCTTGGCATCTTTGATGTCTGACCAAGCTCTAAGCACTCCACAGCACCTGCTTCAGCTGCCTTCATGGCTGTTGGGACAAATTGTTATCATTCACCAATTCTGCCAGGGGAAGTCTTTACATGCTGAGATCAGACATCCCCTTAGCCTTGCTTAGTTCATCCGCTTAAGATGGTTTTGCTGTGGTTTCTGTGCATGCCATAGCTTTTTGGAGTTATAGGTGAAAGTTGGGTGAAAGGTGGACCCCAAAGGTGGTTGAGCAGCCCTGAAAAGGGGCTAGTCCTCCCTGGACACCTCATATATCCCTATGATTATCATGATAAACTTTTTCCTTCTGTGCATCATGATGAGCAGGAAAATATGGCCATATAGTACATGAAATAATGTATTTTATTATTTTGGGGCACACTATAAAACTGACTCTGCCAACTCCTTTATTTGCCTCTCTAAGGAGAATATGTGAGCCATTTTTTCATTTGGCTGTGGTTTCCTTCTGTTTTCTGGTTTCCCTTATTGAAAGACTGTCACTATTGATGTGATTTAGTTCTTCCAATAATGCATCAATTTCTTGGTTGTAGGATAAAGATCACACATTTAGAGTATCACTACTTAAATTAGTGTTTCTAGATGGTTTAAAAACTGTGATCTTAGCACCCTCTGACCCTCTGCCACCCCAACTCTGTCACTGTGAAGGTGGAAGGAGGCTATATAGGACAGAAGGCCATTTTACAGCCATTTCTGTTTCATGGATTGTTTTACTAAAGAATTTCTTGCTTAATAATAATGACCAATCTGAGGTAAGTCTTTCCACGCTAGCTAAGCTAGTTCTTAGACAGCAATTTCAGTCTATCTTTGGAAACCATATTCAAAACCTTTCAAGCTTCCAGTTTCCAGTATGTAAAGTTGAATCTTGCTCCTTTCTTTGAAGAACTGGGGGGACTGTATGTGCAGAATATTACATGCATTGCCAGATGTCATTATTGGGTCGGCTGATTTTGCTTCACCACTTTCTTTGTTACAAGGAATGTCTCTACTTGGATTGCCTCATCTGTAAGATGAGAATATTGAGTCAAGTGATCCCTAAGGTCTCTGCCAGCTCTAATTTCTATGGTCTTAGAAGCTCAGAGGCATCTGAAGATCCTTATCTCAACTTCCACTCTCTCTAATGAATAGAGCCCATCAGAGCCCAGAGGTTGTTTGGTTTTTGCTCAGTCCTGTCTTACTCTTGGTTTTCTCATTTGGGATTTTCTTAGTAAAGATATTGGCATCCTTCACCATTTCCTTCTCCAGATGAGGAAACAGGCAAACAGGGTTAAGCGACATGTCCAGGATCATACAGCTAGTAAATGTCTGAGGCCAGATTTGAACTTAGGGAGATTAGTCTTCTTGACTATAGGCCTGGCACTCTATCCACTGTACCATCTGCCTGCCCCAGAGCAAAGGTAGGCTAAGTCTAATCCTTAGGGTTCTAAAGGTATCTCTGAAGGACAGTGAGGTTGTCTTTCTCTAATCAATCAGCTTGAAAACCCCCACTATTAAAGGGTATTCTCCCTAATTTTGATCATTACAGATTAGTGCCCCCAAATCATTTAATTAATATCAATAATCAATTGCCAAATTACTGAGAAGATATAGCAAGACTAGAAGTATATCCATTTTCCAAAATTGGGACATAAGCTACCATTTACCATATTGGTCTTTGGGGACAATGGGTTTACATTTAAAGCAATCTCTACAAAGCATTTGGCCCACCAAATGCACCTAGCCAAGGAATGAGCTGCTGCTCCTCCCTCCTGGCCATCTTTGGTTCATTTTGGTTTTTTTAAGCCCTTACTCCCATTTCAGAATCAATACTATGTATTGGATCTAAGGCAGAAGAGTGGTAAGAGCTGGGCAATGAGGGGTTAAATGATTTCCCCAGTCACATAGCTGGGGAGTATCTGAGGTTGGATTTGAATCCAGGACTTTCTGCCTCTGGGCCTGGCTCTTTATCCACTGAACCACCTAGCTGCCTCCTTCATTCACTTCTACACTGGGTCAAACCCTTGTTTGGCTGGGCATAAACTCTGCTACACACTCTAGCACCCCAATATCTGCATACTTATTCTTCCAGCTTTCCAAAGCTCACAAGGCACAGTCTAGTCCAGTGATTCCCAAAGTGGGCGCTACTGCCCCCTGGTGGGTGCTGTAGCGATCCAGGGAGGCGGCGATGGCCATAGGTATATTTATCTTTCCTATTAAAATTTAAAAAAAAAATTTAATTTCCAGGGGGCTAAGTAATATTTTTTCTGGAAAGGGGGTGGTAGGCCAAAAAAGTTTGGGAACCACTGGCTAGTCCAATACTTGGTGCCAAAAAAGAAGGAATGAACAAATGGAAAACAGTAAGAGCAGAGGTGGGTTGCATAAATGGGTCACATGTTTCTAGCCAAGGTGGGCAGTAAAAGGTCCCAGGCCTCTCTCTCAGCCTTTACAGCTCTGCTCAATGGAACTCAGGCAGGACAAGAAAGCCAGAAGAGCGGTGAGAACCTTTCTAAGCATTCCCATTTCCACAGCAGCAGCCAATCAAAATAGCAACTGTGCAGGCTCTGTAGGGGACTGCTTCAGCACATGTTGCATGAGCTCATAAGAACTGGGTCCTCAGGGGCAGCTAGGTGGCTCAGTGGATAGAGAGCCAAGCCTAGAGATGGGAAAACCTGAATTCAAATCTGGCCTCTGACACTTCCTAGCTTGTGAATAAGCAAGTCGCTTATTCATTGCCTGGCCTTTACTGCTCTTCTGCCTTGGAATTAATACACAGTATTGATTCCAAGACAGAAGGTAAGAGTTTAAGAAAAAAAAAAAACAGGGTCCTAACTGGCCAATTCCAGTCCTCCCCTATCTTTAGGATCTTGTTCTCCTCCTTCTTGAGCTCTTTCTTACTCTGAGAATTCTATGGCTTTCCAGTTTTCCAACACAGAGGTCAGATCTTTCATAGACAGTGAGTTTGGGAGGGAAGTTTAGGGTTCTCTTTTTTTGTCCTCTTAAGACCAGGATGAGAGTCCTATTCACTGTCCAGAGCAGTGGAATTGATTGAGGTCAGGAAGACCTTGGTTCAGACTCTACCCTTAGATACTTACTAGCTGTCTGGCTAGGTGGTTCTAAAGATGAAATGAATGCTGGAGCTGGAGTGAGGAACACCTTGATTGAATCTTGTCTTGGACACTTACTAGCTGTGTGACCCTAAGCAAGTCACTTGACTTCTCCCAGTCTCAGTTTCCCCGTCTGCAAAATGGATATAATAATCACATCTTTCTCACAGGGTTGTTGTGAGGATCAGATGAGATAAAACACGTAGAGAGCTTTGGAAGGCTTAAGGTGCCATATAAATGCTAGCTATTACTATTACTCTATTAAATGAAGGGATCAAATTTGATGGATTCTAAGGTCTTTTTTAACTCTTAAACTAAACCTAAACCTAGAATCCAATGGAAAGAAGATTAGGCCACAAGGTAGAGTGTCCACCCAGGGTCTTTTTTTTTTTTTTTTTTTTTTTTTATCCTGGGACTCCATTCTAGGAGCATAGGGCCACAACCAGTAGGCAGTGGGTCACACTGTCGCTCAGGGTCACCCAGCTGGGAAGTGTCTGAGCCCGGATTTGAACCTAGGGCCTTTCGTCTCTAGGCCTGGCTCTCAATCCACTGAGCTAGCCCAGCTGCCCCTACTTAAGGTTGCAGTTTCTTTAGCAGACTTAGATTACTGCAATTCCCTTTCCTCTAAAAGCTTCCCTCCTTAAAAGTTACTACCCTTCCCCAGGACCCCACAGAAATACCCCTACTATCCTTTGAGTGAGCTTCCTTTGCCATTCCTGTCTCCATCCCTGTCATATATTCAAACTCCATTCATTTGACAAATACTGCGCTTGCTATGGCAAGCACTGTGACTAAGGCACCATGTTGGGTGCTATTCAGAAGAAAAGTAAGACATCTGACATTATTTGCCTTTGCCCTTGAGAAGTTTATAGTCTCACTGGGGGAACAAGAAGAAAGGAAAAACTCATTTCTTAAACATCTATTATGTGAAGGCACTGTGGTGAATGTTTTACCAATGCCATCTTGTTTGGTTCTCACAACTCTGGAAGGATAGTGTTATTTATGATCTCTGTTTTAGAGTTGAAGAAACTGAGGCAGACAAAGTTTAAAGGACTTGCCCAAGGTCATACAGCTAATAAATATCTGAAGCCAGATTTGTACTCAGGTCATTCCTGATTCCAGGCTCAGTACTCTATCCATTGCAATTTAGCTGTTTAGGACCTAAACATAGAAAGTTAACTGATACCAGGCAACATGTAATCAGGAGGGAGAGACTTTGGATTTGGGTAATATGGGGAAGGCTTCATGGAGCAGGTAAGACTTGAGCTGGGATTTGAGGGTTATATACAGATTTAGATAAAGGTAGAACCATATAGGTGGTACAGTGGATAGAGCACCAGGTTTAGAGGAAGACTCATTGTCATGAGTTCAAATCCAGCCTCAAGATACTTCATATCTGTGTGATCCTGGGTAAATAACTTAACCTGTTTGCCTCAATTTCCTCATCTGTAAATTCATCTGGAGAAGGAAGTGGCTAACCATTCCAGTATCTTTGCCAAGAAAGCTCCAAATGGGGTCACAAAGAGTCTAAAACAATTAAACAAAAACAGAGCCATATGTAGGGAAAACATTCCAGTCAGTGGGAGGAGCTGCGAGTAGCTGTAGAATGGAGAATGCCCAGGGTATGTTCGAGGGAATATTAAGGATGCCATTAGAATGCTATACATCAGGCAGGGAGGAAGGTTAATAATCAGTGTCCACGGGGAAAGTGGCTATAATGTTGTATCTTATCACTTAATTTTGGCAGAAGAATCAAGCAGGGGAGAGGAGGAAGAGATGGAGAGTATGCTGGAAACTATAGCAAGAGAGGAAGAACAAGGGAAATTGCTGGAATAGTGTTTAAGAGGAGGAAGAGGTTTTACATACCCAGGAAACTACACAGAAGCCTCCCTCAGAGATGGTGAATGTAAAGATTCAATCTGGACACCAGAGTCAGGCAATTAGAAATTCAGAGTCTATTGGCAAGGGGATCAATTCTTATCTGAGATCTTTCTCATTTCTTTTCTTTCTTTTTTTTTTTCTTTTACTCTCAGCTCCTGCTACTTCAGCAGATTTAGACCTGGATGAATCCTTGGAATATAGGATGCCAGAGCTAGAAGAGATTGTAGGTCATTTAGTCTAACTCTCTTCTCTCAGATGAAAAAACTAAGGCCCAGGGAAAAGAAATAACTTGCCTAAGGTCACACATATAGTAACTGCCAGGATTTAAATGCTGGTTCTCTGATTCCAAATTCAATATTCTTTCTTCTATAACCTGTGGCCCTCTATACCCTAGGTCCCTGTATATCCTGCTATCTATCACTCTTTCTCTCGCCTTTGTTGTCACAGGTATGATCTTTTTTTTTTAAGTTTATTTATTTATTTAATGAATTTAGAATATTTTCCTATGGTTACATGATTCATGTTCTTTCCCTCCCCTCCTCCCACCCCCCTCCTGTAGCCAACGAGCAATTCCACTGGTTTTTACATGTGTCATTGATCAAGACCTATTTCCATATTATTCATATTTGTACTAGGTTGATGGTTTAGAGTCTACATCCCCAATCATATCCCCATCAACCCATGTGATCAAGCAGTTGTTTTTCTTCTGTGTTTCTGCTCCCACAGTTCTTTCTCTGGATGTGGATAGTGTTCTTTCTCATAGGTCCCTCAGAATTCTCCTGGATTGTTACATTGCTGCTAGCAGAGAAATCCATTACATTCGATTATGCCACAGTGTATAGTCTCTGTGTACAATGTTCTCCTGGTTCTGCTCCTTTCATTCTGCATCAATTCCTGGAGGTCTTTCCAGTTCACATGGAATTCCCTCAGTTCATTATTCCTTTAATCGCAATAGTATTCCATCACCAACAGATACCACAATTTGTTCAGCTATTCCCCAATCAAAGGGCAGGGCTTTGCCTTCCAGAATTGTCGGATCAATTCACAATTCACAATTCACAAAACTACCAGCAGTTTATTAATGTCCCAATTTTGCCACACCCCCTCCAACATTTTTTACTTTCCTCTACTGTCATATTAGCCAGTCTACTAGGTGTGAGGTGGTAACAGGTATGATCTTTTAAAATCATGGAATTCCTGGAAGGCAGCTTTAGAGTTCACTTGGTCCAATTCCACCCAAACTCACTCATGTTCTGAATGTCCCTGTTTCTGCCACTATCCTTCCAGTTATTGATCAATCTCAGTGTCATCTTCAACTCTCCATTCTTTTTTACCCTATATATCTATCAGTTGCTAAGTCTTGTCCCTCCTCCTTCCACAACACCTCTTATATCCATCCTCTTTTTCCTTCTGACATAACTATCAGTCCAGTTCAAGTCCCCATCACCTCAAGCTGGGACTATTGCATAAATCTCCTGGTTGGTTTTCCTGCTTCATCTTGGCCCTTTCCACTTCATCTGCCACATAGCTTCCAAAGTGATTTTCCTAAGAAAAAGGTATTTATCACTGCATTCTCCTGCTTAATAAACTTTGGTGACTTCCTGTTAAGGTTAGGTTTAAATATAAAAACTCCATGGTTTAGCATAGAAAGTCTTTCCCCTTCTAGTTTCAATCTACTTTTCTGGTCAGTCATTCCCCTTCATGAATGCCACGATCCAGTTAAAGTGGCCTTCTTGTTATTTCTCACAAAAGGTCATTGCATCTCCCATTGCAAAGACTATCTCATATGCCTGGAATGCTCTCTCTTCTCTCTTCTCCCTTTTAGAATCCCTAGTTTTCTTCAAAGTTCAGCTTAAATACCACCTCCTACATGAAGCCTTTCCTAATTTCCTCTCAGCTACTAGGGCCTCTTTTCACTCCCCCTCACCCACCAATGTTGTTGTTCAGTCTATGCTTCATGACCTCATTTAGGGTTTTCTTGGTAAAGACACCAGGGGGATCTGCTATTTCTTTGTCCAGCTCATTTTTATAGATTAGGAAACTGAGGCAAACAGGATTAAGTCACTTGCCTAGGGTCGTACAACTAGAAAGTGTGACAAGGCAAATCACTTAACCCTATTTGCCTCAGTTTCCTTGACTGCAAAATGAGTTGGAGAAGGAAATGGCAAACTGCTATCTTTGCCAAGAAAAACCCAAATGGGGTCACAAAGAGTCCACCACAACTGAAACGACCAAACAACAACAAATATGATGAGTAGGGACCGAGGTAGAACTAGAACCAGATTTTCTGACTTTCAGTTCAGTGTTCTTTTCATTATACTTGCCGCCTTTCCCTTTCCCTTAAATTGGGTCCCTCACTCAGAGGTTAGACATACCCTTCACCAGAGCAAATCACAACTGTTCCATGCCTTTCTGTTCTTCTCCAAATCCTCTCCTCTGTGGAGAACTCACCCAATAACATGTGGTGCAATGGAAAGAACACTACAATCAGAGGCAATGGATGCCAGTCTTGGTTCTGCTACTTTCCCTCTTGAGTCAACGCTGGCCCTATTCCCTTATCGGTAAATTTAGAGGTTTAGATTAGGTGGCCCCTAAGGTTTCTCCGAGCCCTAAATCTGTGATCGTAGGCCACTGGAAACCTCTTCTCCTTCCTCTAATATCACAAGGTCATCCATGTCATGCTAGAAATGACCATCTTTTGTCCCTCTGACTCTTTACCTGATTGGCTCTCATCCTATTCTGGACACACATGTCTTTGATGAGGTCTTTTATGCCATTTCTTGTAAACATGTCAATGTAGCTAATATGCTACAGTCTGAGTGTTTGGGACTGTCTTTCCTTTGCCCTTTGGGTCACCTGCAATTTTGATTTCTCTTTCCTCCTATAATAAAACCCTCAATAATTTGAACCGGTGTTCCTCCAGGGATACAGGCTGAAGTTTGCCTTTGTGCTTATCTCTGAAAAAAGGGTTTGCTAAGCAAGTTAATGGTATGAACAAGATTTCAAGGGGAACGTTTCTAAGAACTAACTGTTTTCAGGCTTTTTAGCTGTACTATTTACACCCAAACAATGCAAGTGCTGTGTAAGCAGGCCATCTCCCCCTTTTCCCCCCCAGCCCCCCTCAGCCCTGCTCTGGCTGGGGCTTTGATATGCTAATTATGACAATTCTTATCTGTTCATTAAAGCAGGACCTCTGCTCCCCCCCCACCCCCCACCCCGCAGCCCCTTTTCTGACTTATATGTAGTCTATGCAGTTCAAAATACCCAAACTGCCTGTCTATAAAGATACTCGACAGTTCAGACTTTTGCTGATGCAAGACCAGCTAATTAGGAAGGTGATGCTGTATCGAGAGATGGTCCTTAGGGTTCCATTGCCAGGTTGTGAATGTGATGAGGAGGAGGAGGAGGAGGAAGGGAGCTGGCTCCCTTTCTGTCTCCGTCAGCACTTCTGGCACTGCCACCATTCAGGTAAGGCTATCCCACAGGTCCACCGAGTGGTGGGCTCCTGCCTGCTTTCTCAGCTCTGCTAATCTACCCAGTTGTCTCTGGAGCTGAAACGACCTAGGTAGATGATAGCTCCGAGCACACAGCAGAGCCCAAAGAATACCACCTGCCCATTTACCTTGGGGCAGAGACCAAATGAGTTGGCAGATGGGATCCTGCCACCCCCACCCCACTGTTGCTTACTGTTCCTCTGCTGATCCCACCTCCTTGACTTATTGATGGTGCCTAGTGTCTTGACACTGAGCCTAGACTGTGATGGAGATGGGATTATTTGGCAAGAACGCTGACCCCAAGGGTATTGATCTTACAGTTATAAATGATTTGGCTCTTCTTCCCTCAGTGCATGAGTTTCTTATGCTCTGTCAGGGAATTTTATTTTATTTTAGAAACTGGGTCTCCCTCTCTTACCTAGGCTGGAAATGAAGTGGCCACCCAGTCCCACTGCTGATTGATGCAGATGCTTTCTGACCTGAGCTGCTTTGCTCCACCTTAGGCAGCCTGTGGTGCCCCCATTCATTTCTGGAGGCCCACCACATGAGCGTCAAATCTAGCATGGACACCCAATCAGATTTAGCTTTACCACAGCTCAAGGGTTCCACCAGATTTTACAGATTATGGGCATTTGCCACCTGCCATAATGGAGAGTCCCGCTGGTCTACATTGGCTGCTGACAGGAGTCCTCTAGAGATAGTTTTGTGTTAATGAAGCCTTCAGCAGTTCAGTGTCTGTAGTGTGCCTTGGTTTACTATTTCTATCTCTTTCACAAAACAGACTAGTTACTTTGCTGCTATGGACCACAGTTTCCCCAGTTATAAAATGGAGATATTGAAATCAATCTCTCTCAAGGCTTCCTACAGATCTCAAGTCAATGATTCTTGTCTGAGACAGTCTAAGAATCTGTTCCCCCCACTCTTTACCTAAGAATTTGGGTAAGTAAGGTAAAGATTGGGGAAGTCATCCATTCATGCCTATCTCTCCTCATATCTCCTCATATAATATTCAACACGATATGATCCAAAGAGAGGTTGATCTGAATTCAGACGACCTGGGATCAAATCTTGCCCTTGATATTTCCTATCTGTGTAAAACCTTGAGCAAGTCATGGTCTATTTTTTGGCCTTAGTTCCTTCATTTATAAATGAGGAAGTAAGACTTAATGATTTCTAAAGTCCCTTTTAGCCTTAAGTCTGTGATCCTATCAATCCTTCTTGTCCAGACTGGAGAAAATAGGTTGAGGGATGTTTCTGACATGGACCAGAATGCCAAGCTGCCCAGTGTCTTTATAGCACCAGCTCCAAGAATAGCTGACAACCAAGAAGAGGTGCCCAACTGAGCTTGGGTACCAACATCAGCCCTCTTCAAGCCCGCCATGCCCACTTTCCTTTAAAACCAGTCAAATAGAAAGTCCTGCTTAAGTGCATCAATGATCTTTTATAGCTGCAATAAATCTAATCACTTTGTCCCTCCAAAAAGAAAAAAAAATCTTCTGGTCTCCAGATTGACTGAAACATGAGCTCTCATAATAGAGAGGGGAATTAAAATCTAGTTTTATTGCAGTTCCTGTAACTGGTATCTAAGCTATTAATAATCAATCCATTCTGGCTTAAAAGCTTGCATTTATCACCCAACTTCAGGAGGAGCTGAGTGACACAAGGCATGGGAGTCCTAGCATGAAGGGGGCCAGGAAATACAATTGTCTACTCTGACCAATGCCCCATAGGGTGCTGACCAGTCAGGGCTAGAGATGGGGCTGGGGCTGATACATGCAGTCCCCTTAAGTTTTCTATAGATCACTCTCTGCATCAAACAAATCAGTAGAAATATTTGTGCCCCTCAGTTGTCCAGAACAATAAGGCTGCCCCAGGAGCTAGATGGCTGCCTGGTGGTGCCCATTGGTGGACTGGAGATTACTTTATCTGGGACAAACAGAGGTCCCTTTAAATAGGGGACTGGCTAAAGAGATACCTTAGGAACCTGGCTGGGCCTGAGTTGACAAAGGTAAGTCAATGAGTTCTTCACTTGAAAAGAAGTGATTTGCATACGACTACTTCCCTGGGTCAGCAATTTGCAGTATGCTTCCTTTTTGTTGATGCTAAGAAAGGACCTTGGCTCAGTTCTTGAGGTCCAGTGAGTGCCAATTCCATAGTCAGCACCAGAGTGGGAATTTTCGGTAAAGATGTCCATTTCTAGTAGTAATGGTGTACTGAGCAGCCCTCCTCTGTGCTTATCTTTCCACCTTTACCTGCCACAGTGGCAATTTGGAGGGCCATTAAGGTACCATCTGGCCCAGAGGAAAGTGACACCGTCCGTTCCACTATTGGGGCACATACTTGTATCTCTGCCTGAAGCTGGGGGGAGAGGCTGAACGTTATCCACATATCCTGTCCCCCTTTAGAGCAAGGGCATGAACTGAATACCAGGTACATATAAGAAGGACCATGTGCTCTAGCAGAAGGACCCTGGGACTGGAAAGTCAGCATGTGGCAAGTAAACTGTTCAGGAATCTGCACACTGGAATGCATTTTCTTTCCTTCCTTCTTTTCTTTCTTTCTTTAAAAAAAAAACACTTAATTTATGTTTTAGAATTGATATAAGTAATGGTTCTAAGACAGCAAAGGGTAAGGGCTAGGCAATTAAGATTAGGTGACTTGCCTAGGGTCACACAACTAGGAAGTGTCTGAGGCTAAATTTGAACCCAGGACTTCCCAACTCCAGGATATTTGTTTTCTTGATTCATTGATATTTTAATTTTTTTTTTCATTCGAAGGAAAACATTTCCTTTTCTTTTCTATTCTATATGCTCATGGGTCATTTCTGAATTTGCTAGTTGAAACAGAGGGATCAGAGATGAAGAAAAGTAGGAGAGCTCCAGCGCTATGAGTAGAGAAGAAAAAATAACCAGCCTTAGTAGATAGAGCATGGGAATGGTTGTCAAGCCAGGCTTCTAGACCTCATTTCACTACTGTGTCATCTTACGCCAGTCATTTCCTTTCCCAGAATCTCATTATGTAACATCAGAAGGTTGAACTAGATCAGTTTAAAAGTCTGTTCTAACACTAATGGCTTTTGATAGTTCCAAGATATATGATTGTCATATTTGGGAGTCGCTGTGGTAAAATAGAAAGAACACTAGGTGAGAGGCCCTGGTTTTAAGTTCCAGCTTTTCCACTTTAGCTGTGCGGCCTTGAGCAAGTCACTTTATCAAACTTGAGCTTTGGTTTCCTCATCTACAAAATTAGGCTATTCATTGGAAAGACAAACACTAAAACTAAAATTTAAATGCTTAGTCACATAATGAGAAGACAGAACACATTAGAGAAGACCTTGATGTTTGCAAAGATTGAAGGGGATGGAAGACAATGAGTTGGATAGATAGTGTCAAAGAAGCAATGAGCATGAGCTTGGACAGACTTAGGAGATAATGGAGGACAGGAGGGCTCATTTGCTATGGTTCATGGGGCCACAAAGAGTCGGACATGACTAAACAATTAAACAGCAGCAAAATCATAATTGTACTACCTAGCTGATGTGATCAGATAGGGTAATGTATATAAAACCTTTCATGGAGAAAAATGGCCATGCAAATGTAAGCTATTTTGTAATCTTTGTTCTTTTAAAAGCATTTGTTATTGTTGTTCAGTCATGTCTGACTTTTGATGACCCCGTATATAGTTTTCTTGGCAAAGATACTTGAGTGGTTTGTCTTTTCCTGCTCCAGTAGATTAAGCAAACAGATCAAGTGACTTGCCCAGGATCAAAGAACTATTGTTTGCTGAGGATGGATCTGAACTCAGGTTTTGCTGACTCTAGATGTTCTATCCACTGAACCACCTTTTAAAAAAGGTGCCTTTTGGGGGCAGCTGTGTGGCTCAGTGGAATGAGAGCCAGGCCTAGTGATGGGAGCTCCTAGGTTCATATCTGGTCTCAGATACTTCCTAGCTGTGTGACCCTGGGCAAGTCACTTGACCCCCATTGTCTAGCCCTTACTGCTCTTCTGCTATGGAACCAATACACAGTAGTGATTCTAATATGGAAGATGTTTAAAAGAAAAAAAGAGTGCCTTTTAAAAATATTTTTCTTTTAATTGTCATGCAAAACACTTCCATATTGGTCATTATTATAAGAGCAAACTCATAATAAAACCATAAAGACACTGATGTAAAAGATCACCCCAACAGTTCTTCCTCTGGAGATGTCTTTCAGGCTTGTCCCAGATCATTACATTTCTGAGAGCAGTCAAGTTTTCACAGTTGATCATGGTATGATATTGCTGTTACTGTGTGTAATGTTCTTCTGATTCTGCTTATTTTGCTCTGCATCAGTTCCTGCAGATCTTTCCAGCTTTTTTTCAGAAATCATCTTGCTTATCACTTCTTATAGCACAATAGTATCCCATCACCAACATGAGCCACAATTTTTTCAGCCATTCCCCAGCTGATGGACATCCCCTTTATTTCTAATTCTTTGCCACTACAAAAAGAACTCTAGATACCTTCAAAAAAATCCTTATCTTTCATCTTATATTCAACTGATTCCAAGGCAGAAGAATGGTAAGAGTTAAGAGTTAAGTAACTTGCCTAGGGTCACACAGCTAGGAAGCATCTGAGCCCAGATTTGAAGCCAGGCCTGGCTCTCTATCCACTGAGCCACCTAGCTACCCCCTCTAGCTGCCTTTTTTTTTTAAACCCTTACCTTCCATCTTGGAGTCAATACTGTGCATTGACTCCAAGGCAGAAGAGTGGTAAGGGCTAGGCAATGGGGGTCAAATGATTTGCCCAGGGTCACACAGCTAGGAAGTGTCTGAGGCCGGATTTGAACCTAGGACCTCCTGTTTCTAGGCCTGGATCTCAATCCACTGAGCCACCCAGCTGCCCCCTCTGGCTGCCTTTTAAAAGGATGCCTCCATGTATTATCTCATCTCCATTCTTTCCTTCAGTCTGGGTTTTCCCTTCCTTTTAGCAGGTTATACTCAGGGGAATAAACTTGAAGGTTCTTAATTGGGTGACTAAATTCCTTGCAGAATTATGACCTAGACTTGGTATGTCCTTCACTAGTAACCAACAGAAGTGAGGATATTCATAGAAAATGCACCTGCCCAATTCCTGGAGCAACCTCTATAAGGTATGGTTGAGGCAAGGGTGTGGGTAGGGGAAAAATTCTTCCTTTTTTCCAAGAGAACTTGCTTTACCTCCAAATTGCCCAGGCTCATATATATGTATAAAGCTTCCTGGCAGTGTGAGTGGCATTGCCGTAGAGTAAGATGCCAATAACCTCAGGAAAAAAATTAATTCCAATTTCTCAGCCAGTTGACCAAATGGATATACTATTGCTGCACAATTCAATATTTGCAATATCTTTGTGTATTTTTACTGGGTTTGGACCATTGGATAAAGGAAGGAAACAGCTTCCTTCCTATAGGAAGTCAGAGCTAGAAGAGACCTTAGAAATCATCTAGTCCAGGTACTCCACATCCCCAAACCCTGCCTCCACCCAGCTGCCATCTGAGTAAACCGAAGCCTAGAGAAGGGAAGGGACTTTCCTAAGGTTGTATGATAAGTCAGTGACCCAGATGAGACTAAGACCCAGCACAGAGATTTGAAATTTTTTTCTGTCAGATTTAGGTAAAGGTAAAAAATAGGATCCTGCTACTTGGTGTGATGGAGTATACCAAGAAGCCCGTCCTGTCACTGACTGTGATTCCTGCTGCTTTCTTTGATTCCTGGATTTTTCCCTGTAAAGATCTATTCTCATTGTTCGGAATGTCTTTTTTTGGTCTCCCAAAAGGCCCCACAATGGGAAGCCTGGAGAGAGAATCCTTCAGGCTTATGTAATATAGTAATACTAGTAATGAGAGAGAGAAAGAAGGACAGAGAGAGAAAGAGAGAGGGGGGTGGGGGAGAGAGAGAAAGACAGAGAGAAAGAGAGAGAGAGAGACAGAGAGACAGAGAGAGACAGAGAGACAGAGAGAGAGAGAGGAGAGGAGAGGAGAGGAGAGGAGAGGAGAGGAGAGGAGAAGAGAGGAGAGGAGAGGAGAGACAGAGACAGAGAGACAGGGAGACAGAGACAGAGTCAGAGGAAGAGGAAGAGAAGAGAGGGAGGGAGAGGGAGAGAGAGATTAGGAAAGACTGAGAGAGACTAAAAGAGAGAGTAGCTGAGGGAGCAATTGAAAGACAGAGGA
>NC_058131.1:272313938-272332422 GCF_016433145.1 Gracilinanus agilis | reverse complement strand
TTCCTTCCTTCCTTCCTTCCTTCCTTCCTTCCTTCCTTCCTTCCTTCCTTCCTTTCTTTCTTTCTTTCTTTCTTTCTTTCTTTCTTTCTTTCTTTCTTTCTTTCTTTCTTTCTTTCTTTCTTTCTTTCTTTCCTCCCTTACCTTCTACCCTATAATCAATACTGTGTATTGGTTCCAAGGCAGCAGAGTGATAAGGGCTAGGCAATGGGGGTTAAGTGACTTGCCAGAGTGACACAGCTGGGAAGTGCCTGAGACCAAATTTGAACCTAGGACCTCCCATCTCTATCCATCTCCCATCTCAATCCATGGAGACATCTAGCTGCCCTCTTTTTCCTTTATTTTGAAGAGGACGATGTCCCTTAGGGTGATGTCTAAGCACTCCACAGCTCCTGCTTTAGCCACCTTCCTGGCTGTTGGGACAAATTGTTCTCATCTATCCATTCCACTGGATGAAGTCTTCACATGCTTGGGGAGGACATCCCCTAAGTCACTGACAGATTTAAGGCCTCTAGGTTACCCTCAACTTGTTTTTTTTTTTTGTTTGTTTGTTTGTTTTGCTTTACTGGGGTGTGGCCACTGTGCATGCTATGACTTCTTAGAGCCACAAGTGAGAGTTTCTAAGTAATTATATTATATCTAGCACTTAAATAGCACTTTAAAGTTTGATCTTCATAGAAGATCTGTGATGTTGGTGCTTTAGTATTACTTCCATTTTACAGATGAGGAAACTGAGGCAGAGAGATATTAAGTGACTTGCCCGGAGTTACATAGCTCATTAAGTGTCTGAGGCAAGATTTGAACCCGTTTTCCTGACCTCAGGTCAACACACTATCTGTTGTACCAATATTTATTAATTATTTTATTCACATTGGACCTCTGAAATAGGTAGTGTAAGTATCCCTATTTGATGGATGAGGACATTGCCTCAGAGATACAAAGTGATTGGTCTAAGTTCACATAGCTAGTCAGTGTCAGAGCTGAGACATTCCCCACTGCAGTTTTTTGATTATTCACCTTTATAACATCTCTCAAATATGTCCCCTTCTCTTCCCTGACTCGGCCACCATCTTAGTGGAAACCCTCATCACCTCAGGCCTTGATTACTACAGTAGACTGTTTGTGGGTGGGTCTATTTAAAGTCTCTCACTACTCCAGTCCATTCTCCATTTAGCCACTAAAGTGATTTTCCTAAAACATAGGTCTGACTATATCTCCATCACTTCCCCACCACCCACTCAATAAAGTCTAGTGGCTTCCTATTGCTTCCAACAATAAATACAAAATGCTCTGTTTGGCATTCAAAGCCCTTCATAGCCTAGCCCCCTCCTGTCTTTCCCATCTTGTTGTACCTTATTCCTGCCATGTACTTTTCAATCCAGTTGCAGGGGCCTCCACACTATTCCATGAACAAGATACTTCGTCTCTCAGTCCAGGCATTTTCTCTGGCTATATTCCATGCCCAGAACTTTCCCTCCATTTATATTCTATATTCTCCATTTATATCTATATTCCATTTCCCTCCACCACTTTCTAATTTCACTGGCTTTTTTTAAGTCTCAACTAAAATCCCATCTTTTAGGAAGCCTTCCCCCAAAACTCTTCTTAATTCCAGTGCTTCCCCTCTTAAAATGAATTCTTATTTATCCTGTATATAGCTTGCTTTGTTTGTTGTCCTCCTCATTAGGCTATAGAAACTTGAGGGCAATGATGGTCTTTTGCCTCTTTGGTATCCCTAGTACTTAACACAGTGCTTAACACACAGTAGGCATTTAATGTTTGTTGGATTGAATAGAACTGAGCAAATGCTTGAGTGATATTTCCTCCTCTCTTACTGAGCAGTCTCTAAGCTTTATCTAAGTTCTTGCTGGTATGTTCTAGATAAGTAAGTGGAGTCTTGTTTCTCTAATTAGACTATAACCATGGTGGCAAACCTATGGTACATGTGCTAGAGGAGGGGCATTCAGAGCCCTCTCTGTGGGCACCCGCACCATCACCCTAGCATAGAGTTTGTTAGAGTTCATCGCTAGAAAGCCAGAGGGATAAGGGGGCCAGGTTGTTCCTCTCCCCCTTGCCTGAGCACATTTCTCATATCATCCACCCCTCTAAAAGGTTTACCATCACTGGACTGTAAGTTTCTCAAAGGAGAGACTATTCCCCTTTTCTCCTCCTCCCTCCCCCATCTAGCTGAAGGTTGCACATATAGTAGGTACTCTGTAAACAGTGAAGATTTATTGCTTTGAATTGAAATGGCCGAACCACCTTTTTCTTAGTGGTCCCTTTGAAAGCTGAGTAGGAAAGAAGTCCCATTAGCTTCAGCTCTAGAGGAGATAGCTCTTAGGTCATGCCTTTGTGGTAAGGGGTACAAGAGAAAGCCAGCTCCTACATCTGCATGAGCTTCAGCCAACGAGACTCAGATGAATCTAAGGAGAGCCTGGGAAGTCTCATACCTATAACTTTAAATTAAAAAAGCAATGTACTGTTTATTGGTTCTCGAAAGCTTCTGTGGAGCGGCAGGCTCATAAAGATCACATTATAGTACAAGCCATTATGCAAAGAGTTTACTATATATACATTTCTAAATGGTTCAGCAAACAGCAGCCTACTTATGGGCAGAGAAGGATAACTGGTTCATTTGGGGTAACAAATGATCCTTGATTTGATTTTAAATGCAATGACAGCCAAATTTATTTCTTATTTAATCACTTCCCTGAGCTGTTGAGGACAGGATGATATTAAACTACACAATGCAGAATATGACTACTGAATCTGTTGAAATAGGCAAAAGAATATATTATGTTTATAGGGGAGAGAAAGATTGTATGGCGAAGCATATAACCAGAATGGGTATTTTTGTCATTTATACAGTAGCTTATATCATTATTTTTTCCCAGTTCCAATTTTTCAGTAATAAAAATACAGGAGATGTGATTTGCTTTGCATTACAGATAAACCATCTTGATTCTTTATTAAATATTTTTATTAATCTGAAGTACTACAAAGCGTTTTAGCAGATAAATCAGACTCTGAGCAGTCGTTTTCCCTCTGCTATAGCTCCATAAAGTGGATTCATTTATGAGTGTGCAATACCAGAAAAGAAGGTTTCCATATTCATTAATATGCTCCCTTATGTCCCTGTTTTTATGGCCATGTGTACTCGGCAGAAGTGGTGCTAACGGGATATTTGTTCTCCAAAATAAAATAGGTTTGGGTAATCTGCTCTGTAATCCCCTGTTTTGTGTTCTATTTAATTAGGAATTACAATACAGATATCACTCAAATAGCTATAGTTTGGAAAATGAGGCTTCTCAGGCCTGGCTAGTGGGAAGCAGAAGAAGAGGGATGTCTTCTTTTACATTACTGCCCATACCTACCCAGAGTCTCAGGCAAAACAGGAAAACCCTTGCTTTTGGGTTGGTATCAGAGTTGAAAGAGTAAAAGAGAAGAGAGATCGGGTCCCAAATGGCCCATGCCAAATAGGGACATAGGTCATTCGGTGCCATTTTTAAAAAGTTGTTTCCCCACCCAAACCAGATTGTGAACTCAAAACTATTCCCGAAGATTCTAGCCCTCATTGGTTTAGTCCAGGGGTTCTCAGAGGCTCAAGGTATAGGAGATCCAAGGGCAGGAGGAATAGAACACAGAAAAAAGGAGAATTTGTAATCTCAGAATTGAAAAGGCACCTCAGAAGTCATCTTGTCCAATCTATACCTCAAAAATCACCACCCCCATAATATGTTGGCCAAAGGTTTTTCTAGTGTTGCTCAAATATACAATATCTCAGAGTAACCCGTTCTAGTCTTAGATAGCTCCAATTGCTCATCTTTCTGTGTAAGGGAAATTTTCTTAAATCTTTCTCTTTGGAGCTTCTACCTATTGCCAGTGAGGTGGTACCGTGGATAGAGCACTGGGCCTCCAGTCAGAAAGATTCATTTTCCTGAGTTTAAATCTGCTCTCAGACACTTCCTAGCTTGTGACCCTGGGCCAGTTCCTTAACCCTATTTGCTTCAGTTTCCTCATCTGTAAAATGAACTGGAAAAGGAAATGGCAAACCACTCCAGTATCTTTGCCAAGAAAACCCCAGATGGGGTCACAAAGAATCAGACATGACTGAACAACAATAATATCTTTCTCCTGGTTTGGGAGACGGGCAGGAAAATTCTATCCTTCTCTATAATAGCCCTCCAAATAAATACTTGAAACCAGCTCTTATGCCATCTCCTCCCTCTCACCTCTTTCTTCTTTTCTTTTTTTTTTTTTAAACCCTTACCTTCTGTCTTGGAGTCAATACTGTATATTGGCTCCAAGGCAGAAGAGTGGTAAGGGTAGGCAATGGGGGGTCAAGTGACTTGCCCAGGGTCACACAGCTGGGAAGTGTCTGAGGCCAGATTTGAACCCAGGACCTGGGTTCAAACCGTCTCTAGCCTGGCTCTCAATCCACTGAGCTACCCAGCTTCCCCCCTCTTTCTTCTTTTCTCATGCCAAACATGACCAGTTTTCCAAATGACCTGCATATTGTATGACCTCAATACCCTCCAGCATCCTGTATGTTCTTCTGTAGACAATCTGTAGCTTGTCAATGTTTTTTCTAAAATATGCCCATAGATAAATATAATATTCCAGATGAGGTCTGACCAGGACAGAATATGGAGGGACTGTCACCTCCCTAGGCCTAAACACTAGGACTTTCTGATGAAGCCCAAGATAGCATTGGCTTTGGAGGGCTGGACTATCATATTGTCGTCTCAAATTGAGCTTGTAGATCATCAGAATCCCAGATCTTTTTTCAAACAATTTACTCTATAGTAATGTTCTAGATGGGCAGTCAGTGGATAGAGTGACAAGACTGGAGTCAGGAAGACCTGAGTTCAAATACAGCTTTTAGACTCTTACTAGCTGTGTTAATCTTGTCAAGTCACTTAACCCTGTTGGTCTCAGTTTTCTCATCTGTGAAATGAGCTGCAGAAGAAAATGACAAATCGCTCCAGTAGTTTTGCCAAGCAAAGCCTAAATGGAGTCATGAAGAGTCAGACACGATTAAAACAATAAAAAGTTTTACACAAACTGCTATCTACTTTTAAGAAAAGGACTCTGGATTATTGTTGTTAAAGTTTATAGATATCAAGAAGTAAGGACCTGGTATAGTAGATAGAGTGTTAGATTTTGAGTCAGAAATAACTGAGTTCAAATAGTACTCCAGACACTTACTAGCTGTGTGACCCTGGGCAAGTCACTTAACTACGGAGGCAGAAAGAGGTAACTTATCTATAAATGACAAATTCCTGCTCCATAAACTGCGGATAGAAGCACCCATCTTACAGAGTTGTTGTGAGAACCAAATACGATAACATATGTAAAACACTTTGCAATCTTTACAATGCTTCATAAATTTATCATCGTAATAAAAATTTTGCACAAAGGCAACATTTTGTCACAGGTTAATTCACAAACTCATTGGAAAATATTGAACTAAATGTGGCTTCCTCCCTCCCCCCAATGAACAATTGATTTCTTAAGTGCCTCAGACAGTGTGTGATGGGGCATTTGCTCACTCTCCCTTCTTTCCTCCCTCTGAAAAGTGTGCTCTAAAGAAAAGAAGAGAGCCAGAAACTTGCATTACTTCTCTGGGACTGGCCATCAACTCCCTCCCTCTATGTGGGTGTATGCACGGGTAATTATCCTTTGTGTTTTAAGATGTTTCTTTTTGTGCCTTAGCCTGCAGCTTCCCCAGCATGACTGAGTCAGAAAGAGGCATGGTATATTTGTTGCTTCTCAAATCACCCCGAGATGTCAGTGCAAGGTGAGGATGGGAATATACCCCTCTGCGACAAAAGGATCAAATCTCACAGAGTCTAAATGTGTCACGCAAAAAAGACATGTCGCCTGTTTAGGGTAGCCTGCCTTTTGACCTCCATCTAGATTTTTCTGCTTTAAAAGCCCTGCTTGACTCTCAATATCCCCCTTCCATCCCAGTTCCTCGAATTTGACATTCCTGAGAAATGCTGATTTTTCATCTCCTCTGGCCTCTGCTTTATTCTGGCACCTTGAATCCTTCCCTTCATTTCCTGGGAGGGTGTTTCCCCTCAGGGCTGGTGATGGCCCCAATGACTGTATATGCTAGCTCTCTTGGGGCAATTTGATTATGCTATTAGGTAGGTAGAGAGCTGCATAATATGGAAAGATAGCTGAATTTGGAAAGACATCTTGGGGATATCATGGTTCAGTTTTCTGCCTTTAAGGCGGATAAGACGGTGTTGTTGTTTGGTCGTTTAAGTCGTGTCCAGCTCTCCATAAATCTGTTTGGGGTTTTCTTGGCCAAGATACTAGAGTGGTTTGCCATTTCCTTCTCCAGATCATTTTACAGATGAGGAAACTGAGGCAAACAGGGCTAAGTGACTTGTCCAGGGCCCCACAGTTGGTAAGTATCTGAATGCAGATTTCGACTCAGGAAGAGGAGCCCAGCAGCCCATCGGCTGAGCCACCAAGCTGCCCAATTGTGGAACCTGGTGCCAAGGAAGATGAAGTGCTTTGTTAGAAATGATTCTGCTACTGAGTGTCAGAATCAGGACTAGAATCCGGTCCTTGGACTCTCAGACCATTGATCTTTCGATTACACCATATTGCCTTTTGCTTTATATGTGCCGATCAGTCATTTCGTAGCATATTCTTCAGCTGCTTTAGGATAGACACAAGGCTAGACTCTAGACTGCAATCTAGTGTTTGGTGGGTATTTAAACCTAAAGTACTTTCTCTTGGACCTGCCGTGGCAGTGCATACCGAGAATTCAGTGTGAAAGGTTAGACATCAAAGGTACACTGTCTACAGGAGGTCCCAGTGAAAAGGCACCAGTTTCACTTCAGAGTGGCCCTCTAGCCTTGGACCATTAGGACAACAGAGAATTTATTAGAAGGTTAGTGAGCTTTCACCTCGGGCCTGGAGTGCATGCGGCACAGGATGGAAAGTTTCCCAGGGAGGAACCTGACGGGGATAAACCTTGGGTGCTAGAAATAGGAGAGGTCAAGGAGACTCAGCATTTACCCAAGTGTTTCAGGCAGCGTACTTGAGGAGAATATGAAGTGCCCCTTTCTAATGATTGTGAG
Organism: Gracilinanus agilis; assembly: GCF_016433145.1. Classification (NCBI taxonomy): domain Eukaryota; kingdom Metazoa; phylum Chordata; class Mammalia; order Didelphimorphia; family Didelphidae; genus Gracilinanus; species Gracilinanus agilis. Next base: position 272,325,325 of record NC_058131.1, on the reverse strand, counting down.
GCTGCAGCTAAATTATTAATGGAGGGGAATGATTTCATATTTAATCTAAAGACTATTAATTACACTGCAGAAGAGCTGTGGGCCCTCCACGGAGCCCTCCTCGACAACTGAATTATTTAGTGTTGCCCAATATTTTAACTCTGTGTCAGCAAAGACAGGACCACGCCCCTTCGTACATACCCCGTAAAGGAAGGGAGCAGGATGGGAGGAGGGGAGGGGAATTTCTGCACAAATGTTTTTTCTGAATATTTACAAAAACAAGGCAGCCAGTAAATTGCCCCTTCCTGTCCTTTAACTCTATCCATAACATGGGGAATTTCCAAAAAATCATTCATTTCTAAAAATTTGTTCCCATCAGTCAACACAACCAGTATTTGCTGAAGATTCACTTTGTGCATAGTCTTCTGGTGGACTTTGATATCAGGGAGATAGGAGAAAAGATTTAGGTTCCATCCTTAAAAAACCTGGGGAGACAGGACTTTTACAAATAAAGCATCTTTAGAATGATGTGGGGCCAAAGATGATGAATTGACTAGGAGTGTGAAAATAGCCGTATGTAGAGGGCAGCTGGGTAGCTCAGTGGATTGAGAGCCAGGCCCAGAAACAGGAGGCCCTGGGTTCAAATCTGGCCTCAGACACTTCCTAGCTGTGTGACCCTGGGCAAGTCACTAAACCCCCTTTGCTTAGCCCTTACCACTCTTCTGCCTTGGAACCAATACATAATATTGAGTCTAAAGCAGAAAGTGAGGGCTTTAAAAAAAATAGCTATATGCATAGGAGGGCCATGGAGGGCAGGGTATATGGCTAAAGAAGGATTCCTGGAGGAAACAGAACTTCCTTAATGGATGAATAGGAATTAATAAGATGGAAAAGAATTTTCAAGCAGATGTTGAATGAGCACCACTCATCTAAGATGCTGTTGCGATTCCTGCTCAGATACAGACTAGTCTGGATGAGACCTTTTGGACTCTCATAACTCAGATATTCTATGATTAAAGAAGGGTATTCTAGGTGGAGGAATAGAATGAGTGAAAGCACAGAGAGAGGAAAGAACCTCATTTCCATAGGAGACTAACAAGGAAACAGTCTGTTTATAGCAAATGATGTGTGTGTGTGTGTGTGTGTGTGTGTGTGTGTGTGTGTGTGTGTGTGAAAGAAGTTATATGGATCTAGTGAGGTCATATTATGGAGAACCACATGGCACTGAGTGCTTCTAGAAAAACAAGAAAGTCTTTTTGGGGGTGAGGGAAAGGATTTGGATTTGCTACAATAGGCAATAAGGAGCTATTGAAAGTTCTTGACCCAGAAAGTGATGAAAAAGCCATAAACAGTGTGAGGGTCAAAAACTGTCACAATGTATATAGCGTCTTGCACTTAACTTTGTAGAATTAACTGCATGCACTTAAAACAGTAATATTGGGAGGGTAAAAAATATGAAACTAGTCATGAGTTTGCACATGATTTTTATTCAGAGTACTTGTTCATCTTCTCAATGTTAAATTTTAACATGTCCCTGTGGCAGGACACTGAGTCACAGCTCTCCTCTGTCTCAGTTCTTTTATTTTATTCCCATATCCTTCTCATCACCCCTATTTCTTTGGTCAATGTTCAAATATTACTATGAATGAATAAATGAATGGTTAAGTGAATAAAATAAACTATTATTAAGTGCTTACTATGTGCAAAAATTCTGGAGCTAAAAATAGAAAAATAAGACAGTCTTTGATTTCAAGGAATTTAATTTTTTAAAATAATTTTTCTGAAATATATGATCAATCACATAGTGCGATAGGGATGTGATTAAGGTTTTGATGTTAAAGGATCACTCTACTACAAATATGAATAACATGGAAATAGATTTTGAACAATGATACATGTATAACCCAGTACATCTGTTTGCCAGCTTCTGAAGGGGGGAGGAGTGAGGGAGGGAGGGAATCATGAATCATGTAACCATGGAAAAATATTCTAAATAAAAATAAATTTTTCTGGGGGCAGCTAGGTGACTCAGAGGTTTGAGAGCCAGATCCAGAGACAGGAGTTACTGGGTTCAAACCTGGCTTTAGATACTTCCTAGCTGTGTGATCCTGGGCAAATCACTTCATCCCATTGCTTAGTCCTTACTACTCTTCTGCCTTAGAACCAATACACAGTATTGATTCTAAGATGGAAAGTAAGGGTTTAAAAAAATTAAAAACAAATTTTTCCCAGTTATGTGTAAAAATAATTTTAAATTTCATTTAAAAACTTTTTGAGTGCCATATTCTCTCTTCCCTCTCCCCTCCCTGAGAAAGCAAGTAATTCAATAGAGCTTATACATGTGCAGTCATGCAAAACATATTTCCATATTAGTCATGTTATAAAAGAAAACACAGACAAAAAAAAAAAACTCCGTGAAAAAAATAAAGTGAAAAATAGAAAACTTTGATCTGCCCTCCAGGAGCTTGTGTTCTAATAAGAGAAGACAATATATATGGATTTCAGCCTTAAGTCAGATGGAAAGTTCCCTGTGCTCTTTAGGGTTCAATGGATGGTGATGTATCTTTTTCTTTCTTTTTCTTTTTCAAAACCCTTACTAATTAATACTAAGAATTGATTCCAAGGCAGAAAAGCAATGAAGGATAGGTATTAAAGGTTAAGTGACTTGCCCAGGCTCACACAACTAGGAAGTGTCTGAGGTCAGATTTGAACCCAGGACCTTCTGTCTCAAGGCCTGACTCTTTCTCTGCGGGGCCATCTAGCTGCTCCCTGCCTCCCCAATGCATCTTTTAAAAGTGTAATTTCCATTGATAAAGAAAAAAACAAAACAAAACAAAACACCTCTGTTGTGGAAGCAGAACCATTTGACAATGCTAAGAATTTTGGTTTCCAGGCCTTTCTGTTGTGTATTTTTGTAGCTGTGGCTGCTGAGGAGGGAGGCATTGCAGCACCTGCAGAGACAGTTGCCAGGTCACATCGCCACAGTGGCTGTGCTTCTCTGGTTTCTGGGCCTGGCTTGGAAGCAGGGCAGGTGGTCTGAGAGCCCTGCTGTTCCTGGGGCTCTTGAGTGCAGGGTCCTGAGATGTCTTTACCAGGGTTCGAGGTGTGAGGGTGATCAAGTTGGCAACGGTGGTTTGATTCACCCAGGAAATGTTGCCTCCTATCACAGACCCTTAAGGCTGCCGAGAGGAATGATATATAGTCATAGTGCTATAGTGGAAAGAGCTTTGGGAGAAAGGAAACTCAGAGGATAAACTCTCTTGTTTAGTGACTGTGGGACTGAGGGTTTTGGGGGCCTTCAGCTTCCTCATCTGTACAATGGCATTGTTAAGCTAGTTGACCTCTAAGGTCCTTCCAACTCAAAGTCTAAGAAGTTCAATGCCAAGTTCATTTCTGCTCGGCGTGGCAGGGGCTGGGGGTAAAGGGCCGTGGTACAGGGTAGTTACAAGGAGTTACATTGAAGAAAGGGAGGAAAAAAGAGAGAGCAGGTCACTAGCTTGGCAGAGCACCAAGTGAACAGGGTGTTCCAGCCGATTGGAACTGTATTTATATGCAGCCAGCTGCCCTGTCTGAGATTGCACACAAGCCGAATAGATGCTGAGTTGATCATCCGGATGGGAGGGGAGCTTGGAGCCCTGGGAGCTTAGTTCAGCTCTCATCTGTCCTGTGGAGGCAGTGGGATAAAGGCCAGCACAGACTGGGCATCAGCCATGCTTCGTATAATAATCCCTTGCATATCACACAGGAAGTCCTGTCTTTCCATCCCCTACAGAATCAGTCCCCAGGCTTGAACTTTTTTAGCCTGGAAGTTCAACCTGCTTTGATTGATATGTTCAGAATTTACGTGCCAAGGTCACTCTTCCAGATTTATGGGGGTGGTTTGTTTTAGCGATGTGGGACTTATACGGAAAGAAAGGCACTTGGGCTCTCAATGCAGAGCAATATATCGGAATAAACATTGAACTGGGATTTAGTATGTGATGGGTTCCCCTCATGGAAGGTAAATGGAGGCTAGGCACTGTCCCTAACATAGCTGGTAACTCACTACATTATCTTGAGCAAGCCTTTTCCCTCTCTGAGCCTCAGTTTCCCCCTCTGTAAAATGAGGTATGTTAGACAAGGTACCCTTTGCTAAGATCCTTTTGCAGCCTTCATAGTGCATGTGCTATGATTCTAAGTTTAATGAGGTGCTGGGAAACCCATCCAGGTACTACTGTTGGCTTTCTCCCTTATGTGCTCCCAGAATCCTAGGAAATATTCATCTAGCCAGCAAGATCTCTACTCTGCTCCTCCTTCCAGGCCTTCCCTTCCCCTTCCCCCGCCATGTTTGTTGGATCAACATCAATATTAAGATCCATGAGCACTCTCTCTGAGATTTCGAGGCTGATAATTAAAAAGCATAATGGGTGGTTTAATAATCCTGTGGCCGCGGTGCAGTTTGCCTCACATTATGAGACCATTTCACCATAAGCTCAATTAAGTTTTCCACGGCCTGGATGGGCTGTCCCAGTAGTTCAAACGATTAGGCAAAATCGGGCTCCTTGGGATGCCAGACAGAGCTGGAGTCTGGCACTGTGCTTGCAGCCTGTTTGGTTCCTGAAGCTAAATTAAAATCCTATTGTCCTGGGTGGTTAATATTTCATGCTCTTGTTTCCAGCAATTAAATTGTGTCATTGTGCCAGAATGAGGAGAGAAAGACGGACCCTCCTAGAGGGACTGAGGTCGTAGCTGCCCCTCTCTAAGGGGAGCAGAACAATAGTTCCTTCGAGGTGGGGGCTGCAACTGCAAAAAGCACTAATCAGATGGACTAAGAAATTGGGATGATGCTCCCTTCCTCTCCAAATCCTGACTCCCTCTTCTCTGCCACCTCTGGCTGCAGCACCACTCTCAAAGTGATGAGGTAAGGAAGAGAGAGATATGTAGGCTTCTCTGTATCTAGGCTTTCCTGAATATAATACATGCTCAGGAGACTGGTTTTATCCCCCAGTTCTCTCAGCTGTGTGAGTTTAAGCATATAACTTAACCTCTATGAAAATCATCTATAAAATGGAAATATGATAATACTTCCTCATATTACCTACTTCAAAAAGATTCTGGGAAGAAAGCACTTTAGGAACTATGACATCATACAGATGTGAACTATTTTGTGTACATACACAGGTATGGTACTTAATGATTTAGGGTTTATAAGGTACTTTGCTCTTTTCAACCTTATGAAGTAGTTAGTACAGTATTTTTATCCCCTATTTTACAGATGAGAAAACTCAGAGGGTTTCAGAAAACTCAGAATGCTCAGAGGGGTTCAGTTATTTGCTGAGGGCCACATAGCTAGTTAGATCCTGGGATTTTAATTTAGCTGACATGTTACTCAAACCAAAATTTTCACTGGATCCACATTACAGGATAAAATCCAAATTTCTGGTACTCAAGGCCCTCCATGGACGTCTCTCCGTCCCACTGCCTCCATCCTTGTATCAACTGAGACCCAACATGAATTCAGATAGGATTATCTTACAGTGTCTTAGCTGCTAGGCCCATCCCAGCTCTCTGTCTTTATTCTATTTCCTGTCCCTGAAATGTTCTCCTACTCCTTACCACCTATCCAAATCTTCCTTCTCTATGGCTCAGCCCACATCCCACTAAGCTTTCCTGCATTTCATTTATTTCTTCTCCACTAAATCTCCTAGAGCGCTTACTGCTGTCACTGCTCTTTGGGCAATCAGTACATGTAACCCAGTACCATTAGTTGCTTCCTTGTTACATGTATCCTATCTAACCAGGTTTTGAGCTGGTGTGGCATTTCAGCACCACATAGAAGGGAGAGCAACCCGATGAAAGATATTTACTTTTAAGTCCTGTAAATAATTCCCAATTATTCCCAGAATGCCAAAGCACCAGCATCCCCCTTCCCTGGTCTCTTAGGTCTGACATCAAGTGTATACCAAATAGAAGGGACTTCCCCAATTGAACCAGAAAAGAGCAAAAAAATGCATACAAACCAAAATAACTCCCTTGCAAACAGATCTTTATCTAAGGTAAGAAAGGATATGTGCTAGTAATGATGAGGATGATAACTAGCATTCATATGATTATATACACATACCTATATATCTATCCCCTTATGTGCATTGTTCCCCCCCACCCATTAGATTGTAAGCTTCTTGAGGGCAGGGACTGTATAGACATCCCTTACACATCATGAGTTAGTGGTGGGATGTCCCTGAGATCAGGAAAATCCTAGTAAAAATTTTTGGCTCTACCTTCATAGCAGAAAAGAAATCTGAATTTTTTTCTTTTTAATTTATGTGTTGTTTATAGTAAAATAAGTTGCATATATTTATGGCATTAAAAGATAAAATATATTGATATTATGCAATACTATACATATATTTTATTTCTTTCTGAGTTTCTAAACCTTTTCTGTGTCCACTATTGATCTTCATGTGTCATCTGCAGCTTTTGCAAAACTTCCAAAAAATTCCCATTTAATTTCTTAGGCTGAACCATGATATCCTGAAACTGTGATGAGGAAAGTTGTGATGTGGAAAAGATACATATATTTCTTTTTATTAATTATATCCCCAGCACATGCCATAGTGTCTGGTGCATAGTGGATACTTTAAAAAGTACCAAAACACTTTACAAATATTACCTCATGAAATTCTCACAACAGACCTTTGAGATAAGAGCTATTATATCCATTTTACTGCTGAGGAAAATGAGGCAGATTGAGGTTAAGAGTACTTGCCCAGGATCTACACAGCTAAACAATGCTGGAAGCTGGATTTGAACTCAGGTCTTCCTGACTCTAGGTCTAGCACTGTATGCTCGGTGTCCCCTTGATGCCTCAGTAACAGCCTGAGGTACATGTAATTCTAGTCTCAGATTGGATCACCCAACCCTTAGAAAGATACTCTGAGTCCCAAACTCCAAACTCCGACATAATGTCTAAGGTTCTTTTCCAGCTATAGGGCTACTGATTCAGAATCACTGGATTCTGTGCTGATAGAGTAAGAAGAAGACTTAAAAACAACTGGACTAAAATGAAGGAAACCAATAAAGTAGTATGTTTGAAGGCACATTGGACTAGGAGCTAGAAAACCCAAGTTCTAGTCTCAACTCTGTCACTAACTAACTTTGCCAATCATCTTGAACAAATAGCTTTGAACACTGCTCTTTCTCTAGATTTCTAATTCTCTAGTTATAGCATGTGGGAGAGAGTGAATGCTGGAAGTAACAGAATTACCAAATAAGGCAGGAAGGAATACAGAAATCATCTAATTCGACCTCCTCATTGTATAGATAAGGACAAAGAGAGTCAGAAAAATGAAGGGACGTAACAGTGATTCACTCAAGTATGATATGTCAGAGTTTCAGGTCTCTTGAGTCTTTCCATTCTAAATTCAATGTTCTCTCATTCAAGTGAAGGCTGGTTGACATCTGAAAATGCAGAGATCAGGCTAAATTAGGCTAAAATCTTTTCCAATTCTAATGTTCTGGGACCTTATGACCCTCTTCTGATGTGCTATGGATGTTGTAGAAACGTTCCCTGTCCATATGGGGTGAGAGGCTAGACTTAGATGATCTCAAAGGCCTCTTCGAGTTCTGACTTTCTAGGAGTCTAATTGGAATCAGTTAAATGCTTGTATAATATAAGCAAAAGAAAGGGCAATATTGTATCTGAGGAGAAAGAAAAGGGAAATGGGGCCAGGGTTGTGTGGAAGAAGGTGGAGATAGAGTGTTAAGCTAAACCGATGGCTTCCCAAGTGGATTCTGCCATTTGCATAAGCAGATTTTTCATTGTTTATTTCTTATTAATTCATATATTATTCATCATCACAGACATTCCTCTGAATTAATTCTCTCTCTCTCTCTCTCTCTCTCTCTCTCTCTCTCTCTCTCTCTCTCTCTCTCTCTCTCTNTCTCTCTCTCTCTCTCTCTCTCTCTCTCTCTCTCTCTCTCTCTCTCTTTCTCTTTTTCTTAAGCCTAACGAAAGCAACCAGATTGGCTTCAAAGACCCAAGTCTATTGCATGGTTCTTCAAGACCTGCTCTCTCTAAGATACCTTCTCTGCTACCCTCGCCCACACCTCAAGCTGATCATCAGCCTACTATACTTCCCTATATGCTAAGTGGTAGTCTCCTTTCCTTTTCTCCTAAAGATCCCCTTTAACTGGAAACTTTTTGCAGGGGTTCTTGCATTTTTTTTTGTCATGGGCCCTTGTAACAGCCTGTGTATCTCTTCTTAGAATTAGTTTTTTAAAATACATAGGATTACAAAGAAAACCTTTGACAATACAATCATCAAAATACTTAAAAAATATTGCTAGGATCATATGATTCAGAGCTGGGAGGGATTTTAGAGATAATTTAAATTCCATTTGCCTCATTTTGCTGATAAGGAAACTGAAGCCTAGAGATGAGTGACTTTTCCAAGGTCATGTAAGTGGGGTCAGAGATTTAGAACTGGTAGTCACTGAGTTTATCCTTCTCATTTTATAGATGAAGAAACTGAGGCACAGAAGGGTTAAGGGACTTGCCCAAAGTCACACAGGTCCTAAGTAACAGAGCAATGGTTCAAACCTATATCTTCTGATTCAAAATATAATACTCTCTTTGCTAAGCTCCCTGATTTGCTAACTCTCTGAGAGCAGAGACTAGTTGTCTTCAGTTTCCTCTGCTTCTACCCACAGTGCTTAGAGTACTGTATCCAGCAGATTCACTGTACATGATGCCAATTAACCAAGTATCCTTCTAAAGAATATAGCTTTCAATAGCTCTGATTCCTGAGAGTATCTAGATACATCCCATGGCAGGGCATCTTCTAATGATAGTAGTAGTAAGCATTTATGTAGCACTTACTCTAAGCCAGCATGGTGCTAGGCACTTTACAGATATTACCTCATTCAGTCCTCACATCAACGCCCTATAGCAAGAGGTAGGTGCTAATAGTATCTCCCTTTTTACAAAAGAGGAAACTGAGGCAAACAAAGGTTAAGTTATTTGCCCAATTGTCAAATAGCTAGTGTCTAAAGTAGGATTTGAACTCAGATCTTCCTGCTTCCAGACCCAATGCTCTATCCACTGAACGCAGCCAGTCCTCATGCTAACAAAAATGGAGCTGGTGTGGGGTTTAGAGGCTGCCCCACCTGTTGTGGTTTCTAGGCTATGCCTTCCTCTCCACCCAGGAAAAACCTATTCATCTTTCTTGCTCATACCAAAGGTCTATGAGTATCTACCTTAAATTAGAATCCTAGAATCTCAATGGGAAGAGATTTCAGAGGACATTTGGTCCAACTGTGACAGGGAGTCAAAGCTTTCAGAGAGTTCTATCTTTGAAAGATTTGCCTTTCTTGGAAAACTTGCAGTGATCATTCATCTTACAAGTGATGGAACTGAGACCCAGAGACGGGAATAGACTAACCCAAATCTATGATGCTGCTCAATGTTTCTGTCCCGTCTCTTCCATTCCAGGATCAACAATGCAATAACCAGCCCTCCAAGGGATGCAGTTTGTGGTCAAGTTCACACATTCTTGGGGAGGGGACCCAGTGGGCTTTCTTTTTTGGACCTGGAAATAGACCCATTAAAGATTTAAAGATTAATTAAAGATAAATTAATTAAAGATCTCCTCTCCTCTTTATGACTATCTCTATGACTTACTCAGGGCCCCAGTGCCTAGAGTTAGGCCTTAAGTCCAGTTCATAGAAAGATCAGCTCATTGCTTAATGAAAATAATACTTTTTTTTCTCCCCATAAGTAGATGCACAGTTTCAAAAGCTTTTAAAAATTGTTACAAAATGGTTTATTACTTATTCTTTCTCTGTGTTATCCTAGCAGTCCTATGTGGTAAGGAGGGCAAGTATAGTACAGTTATCCCTTCCCCAATGGGACTTTCCCTATCGTGGTTTCAATATATTGCAGGTCAGTGTAATAAATAGGAATTTTGAGGGAGTATGGGGGAAATCTGTAGACAACATGTGAAGGTCAGCAGACATCACAGAAAAAGTTTAGAAACTCAAAAATGCATAAAATATTTGTTTAATACTGTACAATATCAACATATTTTATCTTTTAAATACCTTAAATATACTTGATTTCTTTTTTTTAAACCCTTATCTTCTGTCTTAGAATCAATGCTGTGTATTGGTTCCAAGACAGAAGAGCAGTAAGGGCTAGGCAATGGGGGTCAAGTGACTTGCCCAGGGTCACTCAGTTAGGAAGTATTTGAGGTCAAATTTGAACCCAGGACCTCCTATCTCTATGGCCTGGCTCTCCATCCACTGATCTACCCAGTTGTCCCCATGATTTTTTTTAAAGTTAAAATAAATAAAAAGTTAAAGTTTGCTAAAAGAATGAGAAAGCCAACAGAATACCCAAAGGTTAGAAATGTTAACATTGTGACTTTAAATGATTATTCTGTTGCAAATATTAATAATATGAAAATAGATTTCGAACAATGAAAAAAAGAAATGTTAACATTGATATATGTTTAACCTATGACCAAATACTTCACCAATTTTTTAAATTTATTTATTTGAAGCTCTTACCTTCTGTCTTAGAATCACTACTGTGTATTGGTTCCAAGGCAGAAGAGCAGTAAGGGCGAGGCAATGGGGGTCAAGTGACTTGCCCAGGGTCATACAGCTAGGAAGTATCTGAGGTCAGATTTGAACCTAACACCTCCCTTCTGTAGGCCTGGCTCTCAATCCACTGAGCCACCCAGCTATCCCCCAGATTTTATAATAAGGTACTATAAATACCCATAGAATAAAAAGGAAAAGTTCAGACTTCTTCTCTGGTACAAAAGGAGGGCAAAAACCTCTTACATGAATTTTCCAGATTTTGGGAGGGAGTGCCTCACCCCTAACCCCCTCAGTGTGGAAGGGATACCTGTATACCTGAGAACTTTGTTTGTTGGGATGTCTGCTGTGTCAAAATTAAACATTTATAGCCATTTCACAGATGAGGAAATTTTAGCGGAAGTGACTTGCCCCAAGATCCTACTGTAAGTCAGTGGCAGTTGGGCTTCGATTGCAATCTGGATTGGATGGTGGGTCTCCTGCCTCTTGGTCTCGTGTTCTTTCCATTAGAATTGACCTTGACACATATGTAAAATCCAGTGGAATTACTCATTGGCTATGGCAGGAGGGGGGGCGGGGAAGTAGGAGAAGAGGAAGGAAAGAACATGAACCATGGAACCATGGGAAAATATTCTAAATTAATTAATTAAATAAAAAATTTCAATTATTAAAAAAAAATTTTGGCCACAAAACACACACACACACACAAAATAAAAATGTCATCTTCTACAAAAAGAAAGAAAGAAAGAAAGAAAGAAAGAAAGAAAGAAAGAAAGAAAGAAAGAAAGAAAGAAAGAAAGAAAGAAAGAAAGAAAGAAAGAAAGAAA
>NC_058131.1:272293980-272313654 GCF_016433145.1 Gracilinanus agilis | reverse complement strand
GAAGGAAGGAAGGAAGGAAGGAAGGAAGGAAGGAAGGAAGGAAGGAAGGAAGGAAGGAAGGAAGAGAATTGACCTTGAAGGACCACTTGCTTTGTTTTGGTTTGTTCGTTTCAGGTGGGACCCTACCAGAAGGAAGAAAGAGAGTCTGTGAAAATGATTTGTATATGTTTATTAGTATTCGGAGTACAATGAAGTGGAACTTAAAACCAAAACCTTGTTTCTGCTCCTGCCCACCCCCTGAAAAGCCCGCGCTTAGAAATTCCATGCATTTTAAAATAAAGACATCATGGAATGAGAACATTGTCTCCATTGCATCCCCCCTCCCCGCCCCAACTGCCTAATGCCATCCCCGCTCCGGAATGGCTCTGCCAGGGCGGGGGGGTTGCTGATGGGGCAGTTAAACAGGAGTTCAGCGTCGTCCTTTTTATGAAGGCTGGAAATCGAGGTAGAAGGGCCATCCATAAACAACCCCATTACAGCTATCAGAAGACAGCAAGAGAATTTCATGGAAATCTCGGCGAGGGGCTGTGGATATTTATAGCTGCTGGCAGGATGTTTAGAAGCACGATGGGAGGCCTTCATCTCAATACAGAATGTTAAATATGGGGAGGAAAATGTATTTGCTTTGTGACAGAAGGGCTTCTGCCTTACTAGTTGTTGGCCCATCAGCAGGGTCCGTCCGCGGAAGCCCTAGGCTTGAGTAGGGTGGAAGCTAGGAAGCCTGAGTGCCTAAGAGATTGACTTTGTCATTTTGCAAAGGGGGAAACCGATGCAGGTGAAGGAATTTGGATTTCTTTCTGTCTTGCTCTAAGTCATGTATCATCCTTTAAATGTAGAAATGAGTGATTTATAATTTTTAATGCATGGCTATTTTAGTAAAGATTTCTATATTTGTCAAGGAAAAATGAGTGGAAAGGTACCCAGTAATCCTTTGAATCAATTAATCATGTCTATGAGAAGGCTGTGAGGCAGCATGGGTAGTGTTTGCAGGGCTCACATTAGAATCAGGAAGATCTGGGTTCAAGTTCTGCCACTGTCACATGCTAGCTGAGTGACTATGAGTCAATGGATTAACCTCTTAGTGGCCCAGACAGCTAAGACATTAGCTTACATATGCTGTGCTAAACTGCACTGGTGGATAGAGTTTCCATATTGGGAATTTTCTACCTCATTGAAATTACACATCATTGGTTCATAAACTCAGTTAAAAGAGACCTTAGAGGCCACTGAGTCCAACTTTCTCATTTTATAGATGAGGAAAGCTGGGAAGTTTATTTATTTTTAATTTTATTTTTTTTAAAACCCTTACCTTCCATCTTAGAATCAATACTACATATTATTTCCAAGGCGGAAGAGTGGTGAGGGCGAGGGAATGGGGGTTAAGCAATTTGCTCAGGGTCACACAGCTGAAGAATGACTGAGGCCAAATTTGAACCCAGGACTTCCTGTCTCTAGGCCTGGCTCTCAATCCAGTGAGCCACCCAACTGCTCCCAGAATTTTGTTTTTTGAACCGATGTACTTACGTTTATCCCTATTCAATCCAATTTTTCTGGATATGGCCCAACATTCTAGCCTGACTGGAACAATAACAACAGACAAAAAATATGAGAAGAATAGCTCTTTGTACCATTGGGCTTCCATGAACATCCAATTAGACTTAGTTTATCCAAGTTGTACACACGGCATCTGGAGAAAATAGAATTGAAGAATACTGGAGTAGAAAAGTCATCTAAAAGTCATCTTGTCCATACCACTCCCACATTTTACAAATGGGGAAAATGAGGCTAAAAAAGGAGAAATGACTTTCCTAAGCTTACACAGTGAGTCAGTGCCAAAATAGGACACCTTCTGCTTGTGTGCATGGCAAAATCAATCCTGTTAGGCAGGGAGTAGAGAAGCCAACACTAACTCAGAGAGTCGAAAGACTTGAATTGAGGTCTCATCTTTTGCCAGAGCAGCTGCTTGACCACCTTCATTTCTTCGAGGACATTTTTCTTCTCTGTAAACTGTAGGGCTTGAATTTTTCTGGCTCTAATGAGTCTATTGTGATGTGAATCTATTATGAATCTAAGTGGTGTCTTTCCTGGCAAGGCTATATGAATTACCATATATATATATTCCAGTGTTTTATTGTCCTGGAAAGTCATGGTCTGAGAGATGCTGGAAAAGCCCCCACTCTAAAATGTTATAATCTCCCATTCTCCCAAACATAAGGTTTTTTTGTTTGTTTGTTTGTTTGTTTTTTTGTCATTAGAGCTTTATTCCTTTGGGTCAAGGATTGCTCTCTCATAAAGTTCCTCTTTTAGAATACACGTCTTCCTCGGGGCAAGGGTGCCAAGACACTGCCATGTTAGTGATAACCAATGAGTTTAACACTAGAGATGATGCAGGAGTAGAAGGGATCCTATGAATTGCAGTTCAGGGATGTAGACAAGTGCAAAGAGCAGAGGAAGAAACATCTGATAGGATGGGTTAGGATCTTGTTTTGGTTCTGTTGGGGGTGGGGTGTCAGATTCTTGTTAATTTTGAATGATTCAGGATTATAACCCAATTTTCTATAGACAGCATGAATACTAACAGGAAAAATACTCTAAGAAGGTTATTGATGGAGGCTGACAAGGCTTCTCAGACACTACCTGGTGCTTAACAGTCAATTTAGCTTAACCGAATCACAAATGTATAGACCAGATTGAATTGCAATGCATCAAGTTTTTCCAAATTAAAGAAAGAATAGCTCCAGGACAGCACACCAGGTATTAAAGGTCTCATTAAGCCCCACATAACTGGGAGTAGAGTAGGATAGGTTCTAGACAGATCCATCTGGGTCACCCACCCATCCCAACCTTTCGCCCATTCCCAACTCCCATGAAACTCTACTGACAGGAATAGCTTATGTTTATATGGCTCTTTAAAATGAACAAAACACTTTTAAATGTGGTAAGTAGTTTTATCGCTCCTTTACAGAGGAGGAAACTGAGGAACCCAGAATGAATTGGGTCAGGGGGAAGAAGAGGCTATGTGTTGAGCTGTTCATTTGGGTCCTGGATTCATTCTGAGATTTCTGATCCCCAAATTCATTAAGCTGCCCACTTTCTACCTTACAGTTGTGGGTGGTCATTCTCTTCTCAGTAGAAAACCTAGGATGGTACCAGGTTTTGGTGCCCTCAGACCACCTCAGCCCCAGCGCCAACAGTTGCACATGACTTATCTCCAGTGGTTTTTGGCAGAGACTAAACAGGACATCACTAAATGCAGAAAGAGACAGAGGATGTTGAGCATCCCAGCATAAGACTAAAAGGAGAGGAAACAGGGAAGATTCAGATAGGGTTCAAATATGAGACTGAGTGAGACTAATCTGATGGGATGTGAGGGTTTTTGAGACACATTATTTTGTGGCGGAAAGAAATATTGAACTAGGAATTGAGCAGCTAATACTGTTCTAGTCCTAGTCTATTAGCAAACAGGCTATATGACCTTGGCTAAGTCATTTTCACTTTGACAGGCCTCCCCTATAAAATGAAAGTATCTGAGTAGAAGAGCTCAATGGCCCCATTCCAGTTCTGAACTCTATTTTCTAAGAATTTTCTAGTAACTATTACTGTGCTCTTTGTCACATCACTAAGATTATACTCAGATTAAAAACATTATCTTTTAAACTGCAGTTAGGGTTAAAACCAGTGGAAATATACATCAGCCATGGAGGGTGGAGCTCGGGGGGGGGGGGGTGTGTGGGTGAAGGGGAATGTAAGAGCATGAATTAGGTAATCATGTTAACTTTTCTAAAAAATAAATACTAAAATTGTGTTAAAAATAAATAAATTAATTAAAAAAATAAATAAAATGCAGCTAGGTTACTCTCAGCAATACAATGATTCAGGACAATTCTGAGGGACTTATGAGAAAGGATGCTATCTACTGCCAGAGAAAGAACTGCTGGAGTCAGAATGCAGATCAAAGCAGACTATTTTTCACTTTAGTTTATTTGGGTATATGTTTGGGGATTTTGGTTTTATAAAATTATTCTCTTATAAAAATAAACACTATAGGAAATGTGTTTTGTGTGATAATACATGTATAACCTGGTTGAACTGCTTGCTAGCTCCAGGGGCAGGGAGGGAAGAGAGAGGGAGACAATGTGGATCATATACATTCAGAAAACTTACATGGAAATATGTTATTACTTGTAACTGGTAAAAATAAATAAATGTAATAAAATAAATTAAAATGCAGCAAGGTGAGGCAGAGCCTTGCACCTGAAATCAAGAAGACCTGCGTTCAAATGTAATTTCAGACCTTTATTGTTGCGGGACCTTGGGAGGTAAATCGCTTAACCTCTGTTTGCTCAGTTTCATCAGCTGTAAAATGGGGATAATAATAGCAATTATCTCCTAGGGTTCTTATGATGCTTTTGTGAGGTAATATTTATAAAGTATTTAGTACCCAACACATAGTAAGCACCATGTAAATGCTTATTGTTGTTATTATAAGCCTCTGGAAGGGCAATAATATTAAGTGATTAATATAGTCATTTGATTATTTCATATTGTCATTCTCTCCAGAGTGTGCATGACTGCCAGACCATTTCCCTATCTGATAGTAATCTGAGATCTGTGAGCAGTGAGAATGGGAGCTTCATGGGAATGGGGGAAGAGGGAGGGATCTTTAAATTATTTACTTGATTCAGTAAACCCTTTCTTCCTAAATGATACAAAGGGAAATCCCAGCCCAGTCTGGATCATATAATCCCAAACTCAAAAATTGCAGCTTTTAGATAACTGATAGCTTCCGCCCCTGCTGTCTATATTTAATAAGGAAGTTGACCCTAGCTGCAGAAGGGTCTAAAAAATCCCCAAAGTGATGACATACAAGCACTTTCTTAAGCTGCTGAAAAAGTACTCATAGTAATTTGTTAATTACAGACACAGATTGGGCTGGTGATGATAGTACATGATGAAGTCCAAGAGCATTGAATGAAATATAGTCTTCCAACTCTCCTGTGCCTATTGTCATGGGGCCTGGCTAGCTGGGCATTCTCCAAAGTTCTTGTGTCATCATGTCATTTCTGTGATCTCACTAATTCATCACAAAGGCAACTAAACTCTCTGATGTTCCTTCCCCCCCAGGTGATTCGGTCTCTGTTCTTTAGTGACTTCTAAATTAAATTGTCAAAACATGTTACAGAGAGAAATATCTCCAGAGAGGGAAACACTTCATCCTTTCATCCCAACTTGGCAACAAGGCCAGTTTGATCTGAGAAAATACTTGCCCAGTCTATTATCTGGCTCCTCTCCTCTCATATGCTTACTTTTCATGACCCATCAAAATGAAATCCACCCTGGTGAGTGCTGAGGACTAACAGATATTTTCAGGGACATTGGGAGGATCTGAGGCTCTGACTATTTGGGATTTGAAAGATTACTTATAAATTGTGAACAAATGTTTTTACTCTAGAGTTATTGCCAAGTGACTATAAATTAGTTTTTAGTTTGGTGCAAATCATATTATCTGGGTCTCAGTTTCTCCCTCTGTAAAACGAGATAATCCCTAAAATCTCATCTTCTTTTGCTAGTGTGTGTCTCTATGAATAGCTCATAAACATGGGGTTAATGTGGTTGGGTTTTTTAAAATCCTTACTTTCAGTCTGAGAATCATTACTAAGTATTGGTTCCAAGGCAGAAGGGTTCCAAGGCAGTAAGGGCTGGGTGATTGGAGTTAAGTGACTTGCCCAGGGTCACATGGCTAGGCAGTGTCTGAGGCCAGATTTGAACCTAAGACCTCTTCTCTTCAGGTCTGGCTCTCTATCCACTGAGCTACCTCGCTGTAAAATGCTATGAAAATATACAAGTCATTTCTTTATAGTACTGAGTATTTCTAGAATCACCACATTTTAACCTATCAGAACTTGTACTGTTTTGTTATTAAAAACACCAAGAAAGGCATTAATGTCCATCATGAAATATTCAGTAAGGAAATTGCATAAATGCCTTGGTTCCCAGAAATGGTGCCAAACATTCCCTGCATTAAGAGCTTCCAAATACAGGCTATTTTATAAATCTTCAGAGGCTAAAATCATGTGACTGAACAACTTAATACCATTTCAGCATTTATATCATTGCTTATGGGAGAGGGAGAGGGAATGAGGCTAGGAAAGGGGATAGAAGCAAAAAGAACCCCAGAAACATGGAAGTTTTTTATTCTCTTTCCATATGTTTGTAACAGTAATCATATTGGGATAGAATATTTGGAATTCCACACAGGTAACACCTGTTTAACTATTTTTACTCACTCTCAGTAGGTCGTGAGCTCTGAGCATTATTCCCAATAATTGGGAAGAATTTCACCAAACTATTCACATTCTCCCATCTTATTCCCCATTTTGATGGTCCCCAAATAGCCTACGATTATAGTTTGATCTGTGGCCAGAAATAGTGATCTAATCCTATGGCGAAGGTTAAAGCTCAGTCTGTGACTAATGAAAGTCTCATTCTATGAGAGGGTCAGAGGCTCAATCTGTGGACAGAACTTTCATAGTTTAGTCTGTTGTCTAGGAGGAAGCTTAAGTCTGCGGTTAGTGTTAAGAAATCTACTAAGGTAAAGTTGCATCTATGACCAAATTGATGGATCAGTTAACTATGATCAGGGTAAAGAGTTAGTTTGCAGTTGTAGTTAGGAGAAAACTTGTTGCTAGAGTTAGAATGAAGTCTCTGACAAGATTTAGTATTTAGGCTTTGGCCAGGGTAAGGGCTATTAGGAGCCATCTTGGCACTTCTCGTATCCCATTATGTAAGCAGCTACCTATGCTTCCTTTTGATTAAGTTATGGTTTCGATTTAATCTAGAAGGTTCTCATAGAGAACTCTTTATTGGTGGTAAAAGAAGGGAAGGAAGGCAGAGTTAAGAGTAAATCTATTTTACCTTGCTTAAAAACTTCTTCTGAGGTTTTCACGGACCTTTGTCTCCTTTGACAGCCATAATAACAATGAATTTTCAGTTTGACTCAATTTCTGCTACATCTTATCTTTGGTTTATGAGCAGACTGCTCTCTTTTATTTTACTCTAGGAGAGAGGAACTCTGACCTTGATCAAGTAGTTCTTCCTCTCTCTCAGCCCTAGTTTCCTGTCAAGGAGAGAGGTTAGACTAGATGATTTCTGAGATCTCTTGAACTTCAAGATTCTTTAATATTCAACAAGGTTCTAAATTTTTAGTAATAAAGAAAAAAAAACCCTGCTGAAAATAAAGGTGTTTCAGCTTCTTGGAGGACATGAGAAAAGGACATGGTGCTGCCTCTTGACTACATCATTTCCACAAACATTTATTAACATCCTACTGCATGCAGAGAAATGTGCCAGATGATGAAGAAGGGAGAAGTTTTGATGAGACACAGTCCTTGTCATCACAGAGTTTTCAGTCTTGTAGGGTGATAAGACATCCAAAAGGAATGATACATGATCTACCCTTTTATCCTGTAATACCACTACTGGATCTGTATGCCAGAGATCATAAAAAAGGAAAAGGACCTACTTGTACAAAAATATTTATAGCAGCTCTTTTTGTGGTGGCAAAGATGCCCATCAATTGGAGAATGGCTGAACAAACTGTGGTATATGTTGGTGATAGAATACTATTGTGTTAAAATAAATAAGCCGGATGATTTCAAAAAAAGCTGGAAAGATCTACCTGAACTGATGCAGAGCAAAATAAGCAGAACCAGGAGAACATTGTATACAGTAACAGCAATATTGTATGATGATCAACTAAGAAAGATTTAGCTACTCTTAGCAATATAGTATTTTGAGACAATTCTGAAGGACTTAGGTCAAAGAATCCTATCCACCTCCAGAGAAAGAACTGTTAGAGCTGTTAGAATGAGATGGAGATCAAAGCATACTCTCATTCACATTAGTTTAGTTCTGGTTTTATTTTGGGGTTTGGGTTTTATATGAATATTCTCTTACAACAATGACTGATATTGAAAGTATATTTTGCATGATAATAGGTGGATAATCCTATTCCTTACCATCTCCAAAAGGGGAGAGAGAAAGGAGGGAGGGAGACATTTTGGAGCTTATAATTTTAGAAAATGTGTGCAAAAATTGTAACTACATGTAATTGAGAAAATAAAATATCTTTGAATAGAAAAAGAAATGATACATGCTATTACACATGTGCATTAGAGTTGTAAAACTATGTTAGGTAAGGGGGAGATCATTACCAACTGGACATTAGGGAAGGATTCCTACATGAACTAGTTTTGACTGGTCTTTAAAGGATGGGATAGGAATTCAGCAAGCAAAGCGGAGGAAAGAAGGATATTCTAGACATGAGAAACAATCTGAGAAAAGATCTAATGACAGGAAAGTGAAATGTTGTAGATGGGGCAGTAAGCAGCTCAGTCTGGCTGAAGCATAGAGTGCTTGAAAGGGATAGATGAGATAGATGGCTGGATATGGTTAGGTGGAGCAGGGATAAAATGACAATCCTGGAGTCAGAAAAGACTCACCTTCCTGAGTTCAAATCTGGTCTCAGACATTTACTAGCTGAGTGACCCTGGGCAAGTCCTTAACCCAGTTCGCCTTAGTTCCTCATCTGTAAAATGAACTGGAGAAGGAAATGGCAGACTACTCCAGTATCTTTGCCAAGAAAACCCCAAATGGAGTCATGATGTGATTGAATAACAACAACATGGTAGGTTGTTGACACACTGTAGAAGAACTTGAATACAGAAAGGAAGTAAATAAGTTTGAACTTTACTTGGTTATATAGTTGAATGGAGGAGCTTTACTTAGACCAAAATCTCCTTCCAGAAATAGAACCCAGGTGAGCTTGGCTTGGAAAAGTAGAAGATGCAAGAGTATAAAACCAAAGCCCATCTCCTCTGTCCTTGGAGTTATTTTATTGTTTACCTAGTCAAATTAGTACTTACTTATGACTGAGGATTCAGTGTGCACCAGGGCTGAGATAATACCAAGAATTATGTATAAATCACCAGCCTGGAGTCAGAAAAACCTGAGTTCAAATCCAGGCTCAGACACTGACTTCAGGACCAGCACTTGTAGCCTCTGTGCCACACAGATGTGCTTCATAAAGAATCTCATCTCATTATTATCAAGAGAGGAAGTAAAGTTAAGAGCAGTGATTAGTCCTAACTGCCCATTGTGATAGATCATAGAAAGGAAATGGTGACTCTTTATTGTGTCTCTTATGCAAAGCATGAAAAAAAAACTCATTAAGAGAAAAGGTAGAGTTGCATTCTCCTTCAAGTTTAGAGTTGATCAGAGGTTCCTTTGATCTAATTTTGTGCACCTTTTTTCATTATTTCAACATGTTTAAACTTATGTTCATCACTGGCACACAGGAACAGAAAACTATTTTTGTTATTGAATAATGAGGCACTATGGGGTAGGGGAAAGAATGCAGAGGACCTGGGTTCAAATCTCAGATCTACCACTATGACTTTGAACAAGTCTTTTCAACTCTCCTGGACATCAGTTTCCTTACATATAAAAATGAAGGGCATGAGATGAACTATACATAAGATGTCTTCCAGCTCTAAATCCATACTCAGATGTCCTTTAAGGATACGAACTAGACCTATGACTTTATTGGTGTGGGAATCTACAAAATAAAGTATGAAACTGAGGGAAGAAGGGAAGTATAGAACTCGGGAAAGAAGGCTGAAGAGTAATGATGAACTTTCTTCCATTCTGGTTTAGGTTCTTTTCTTTCTAGGTTGAGGAGAGATAGGTTCTGTGCATTTCCAAGAAAGTCTTCCTCCTCATCAGTACTTAATATCTTACTTATAGGCTTCATCTACATCAAACCCCAAACCCTTCCTCTCCTTCGAAGACCCTGGCCTCCTGATTCCTCAATGTCCTCAATTCCCGACAACCTCCTTTTTTAGTCTTATCTCAACTTTGCCAGTATAAATGGTCATATCTCAGACTTCCCCACTACCACCCCCCCACCCCCTCATTTAAATGAATCTTGCCGCCAAGCATTAGGATTTCTAGTTATAGCTCTGGGGCCTAAATGTCTTTTTAGGCAGCAGAGAGAGTAGAGTGAAGATGAATAAGAAAGAAGGAATGATTAGTGACACAAACTCTCATATGATTCAGGAAAATTAGGATCAGTGATACCACTAGAGGGTTTGACCTCAACAAAAAGGACTACTTCTTTATTAGAGATTAGAGTAAAAGAGGAGAGGGTGGATGATGATTGATATCGGCCATGCAGAAGTGTCTCTTCAGGGAGATGAGTGAATTTGCAATGAAATATCTCCATTTTCTCAGCAAAGTTGGAGGTGAGGTCCATTTGCTGAGGAAAAGAAAACACCCACATTAGGGTGGCATGCCAGATTTGAAGAGTGAGAAGGTATTTTTTTAACCTCATAAGATTTTTTCCCCCAATTACATGTAAAAAGAACTTTTTGCATTGATTTTTAAAAATTTTGAGTTCCAAATTCTCTTCTTCACTCCCTTCCCTCTAACCTTCCATGAGAAGACAAGTAATTTGATATAGGTTCTACGTATGCAGTCATGTAAAACATATTTCCATATTAGTCATGTTGTGAAAGAAAGCACAGACAAAAAATCCCTCCAAAAAATAAAGTGAAAAATAGTTGGCTTCAATATACATTCAGATTCCATCAGTTCTTTCTCTGGAGGTGGAGAGCATTTTTCATCCTAAGTCCTTCAGAATTGTCTTGGATCTTTGTATTGCTGAGAGTAGCTGAGGCATTCACACTCGATCATCATACAATATTGCTGTTACAGTATACAGAGTTTGAGGAGAGGGTTCATAAGAACTGTTGAAAGGATATGGGGTAGTAAGTTTATTAGAGAAGAAGATGCGGATATAAGTAGTGAGAGCTCAGTTAACATTAGGCAATACAGATTTGTAGTGGGTTCCAAATTTTTTGATCCTCAGTTTCTTCTTCATTTGTGAAATGGGAATAATATAACTTTCACTAACTTTCTCATAGAGTTGCAATAAAGATCAGAAAATATAGCCAAGATTTTCTCAGTGGCCTTTATGAAGCTCTATTCCCCTATTCCTTTGCCACAGTGGGAGAGTTACCTGAATATGCACAAGGAGTGGAGGAAAAGTTTTTCCCACCAGAATGATTTAATAAGAAAGGTTTCTGCCAGAGTTCATGACCACAAGGAGAAATAGATAAAACTGAGCTCTTAACATGCAGACAACCATGACTGAGAGCAAGAAGACCTGGCACCTGCTACAAGGTGAGCCAAGAGCCGCAGCAGTGACTGGGAGTGGTCTAGGCAGAGTTGGCTTGACATTAGGCAGCCAATTAGGTTATTGCTACTGTTCTGTCTTTTTAGACATGTCTGGCTCTTCATGATTCTATCTGGAATTTTCTTGGCAAAGACACTAGTGATTTGCTATTTCCTTCTCCAGTTCATCTTACAGATGAGAAACTGAGGCAAAATAAAGTCAAGTGACTTGCCTGTGGTCACATGGTAAGTGTTTGAGATTAGATTTGACTTCAGGAAAGTTAATCTTCCTGACTCTAGGCTTGGCAGTGGAACCTATCTAGCTTTCTGTCTTTCTATCTATGTATCCATGTATGTATGTATCTTTCTATCTACTATCTATCTATTCATGTATGTATGTATGTATGTATCAGTCTATCTATCTATCTATCTATCTATCTATCTATCTATCTATCTATCTATCTATCTATCTATCTATCCACTGGGACTTCTATGTAATGAAATACATAGGGGAATCTCATTGAAGTCTTTAATCCTAGGAGACAATCTATGAGTATATTCTAGCTCTGAGAAGAGACTAAGCCTCATACTTTCCCTTTGTCGAGGCCATGAGTCTTGGAAAATCTCATAAAGTATATTCATGATGTGGGTACTGTACTCATTTGACAATGTGCCTGATGTTGTTTTCTATTGTTTTATTAGTCTTTTTTTGTTTTGATTAAATGTTTTATTATTTCAGGACTCTTTTTCAGCTGGTTCTATTAACCTACATGGTGAGCATTAAGTACCTAGTCCTACACTAATTTCAGAAATTCCAATTTTTAACTGTGTGGGAGCAAACAAGTAAATATTAGTAAATTATCATTAAAAAACTCCACAAATTGGTCCAAATGTGATGGGACTTATGGGCAAAACTTTGTAAACATTAAAGTACTATGTACATTTTTAACCACAATTATTATTATTGAGAAGCAATGTCCCTGGGGGCAGCTGGGTAGCTCAGTGGATTGAGAGCCAGGCCTAGAGACCGGAGGTCCTAGGGTCGAATCTGACCTCAGACACTACCTAGCCGTGTGACCCTGGGCAAGTCACTTGACCCCCATTGCCTACCCTTACCACTCTTCTGCCTTGGAGCTAATACACAGTATTGGATCCAAGATGGAAGGCAAGAGTTTAAAGGACTATAAAAGAATTCATATCTTTTGATCCAATAATACCACTACTATGTCTGTATCCTTGAGAGATTTTTTTAAAAAGGGAAAGGACCTACTTGTACAAAAATATTCATAGCTGCTCTTTTTGTGGTGGCAAAGAGTTGGAAATTGAGGGGACACCCATCAATTGGGGAATGGCTGAACAATTTGTAGGATATGATGTTGATGGAATACTATTGTGATATAAGGAAGGATGAACAGGATGATTTCAGAAAGAGCTGTAAAGACCTACATGGAATGAAATAAGCAGAACCAGTAGAACATTGTACATAGTAATAGCGATATTGTGGAATGATCAATTATGATAGATTTTGCTATTATCAGTAATATTATGATCCAGGACAATTCTGCAGGACTCATGACAAAGAATGCTACCCATCTCCAAAGAAAGAACTGTTGGAATCAGAAGACAGATGAAAGCATACAAATTTTCAGTACATTTGGGTTTATGTTTAGGGGTTTTGGTTTTATAAGATTACATACTTAAAAAATGACAATATGGAAATATGTAAAAATGATAATACATGTATAACCCAGATTGAATTGCTTGCCGGTATCGGAAGAGTGGAGGGAAAGGGAGGGGGGCAGGGAGATAAGTTTGATCATATAACTTAAGAAAACTTGTGTGGAAACTTGTTATTACATGTAATTGATCATTAAAAAAAAAAAAGCAGTGTCCTTTAGTAGATAGAATCGGCCTTATAATCAGAAAGACATAGGTTTAAGTTTTGTCTCTGAAATGTTACCTACATGACCCTGGCTAAGTGATTTACCTTCTTAGAGTCCCATGTGACTCTCTAGGACTGTAAACTTCAAAATAGTTGCCAGATCAAAGACCTTCCTGGGTCTTAATTTCCCCATCTGTAAAATGAGGCAGTTGAAACAAGAGATAGAAAGGTTCACAGGAGAGAAAATAGATACTTTTATTTATATCAAACTTAAAAGTTTGTGCACAAGCAAAACCAAAGAGGCTAAAATTGGAAGAGATTAGTTGAAGAAGCATCTTTAACAGAGTTCCCCACACCAATTAATTTATAGGTCTCATTAAAAAAAAAAGTTAAAAAAATATCATTATCTAAGGTAGAGGCTCTTAGCCTCTTTTGTATCAATCATAGTCCCCTTTGGCTTTCTGGTGAATCCTATGGACCTTTTCTCAGTATAAGATTTTTAAATACATAAAATAAAATACATACATAGGATAACAAAGGAAACTGGTTATGTTGAAATAAAACTAATTTTCCCCCCAAACAATTTCATAGATCCCCTGGAATCTATTCAAGGAACCCTTGGGGTTTGTGGACTCCATGTTAAGAACTTCTGCTTTAATTTTTTTTTTTTCAGTTTTAATGTCCTTTGATTCTGTGGAAATGGTGAGCAACAATGTAAAACTTTGTAGTTGAAATGATCTATTTCTCTTCTCCTTAGATTTCTTAATTTAGGGTTAAGACCTCTTCACAG
This sequence comes from Gracilinanus agilis, assembly GCF_016433145.1. Taxonomy (NCBI): domain Eukaryota; kingdom Metazoa; phylum Chordata; class Mammalia; order Didelphimorphia; family Didelphidae; genus Gracilinanus; species Gracilinanus agilis. The sequence continues at coordinate 272,299,750 of NC_058131.1, read as the reverse complement.
TAATGATGTTTGGATTAGGCTGCTAATTGTTTATTCCTTAACACTACCCCAAGAATGCTTTGATTCAAAGTGACTGAATAGGATAACCATTCCTATGACCCAGTTAATTTAGATCCACACCAAGATGAAAAAGAATTCACATTCAGAACGGGACATATATTTTTCTATATAGCCATTGAAGGAACTAATTTTGTTTGTATATTTGTTATAAGAAATTTGCTTTTCTTCCCTCCCCCCGCCCAGTGGAGTAAGGTGTGGGAGGGAGAGAAAATAGATTTTTGTTAACTAAAATAGAGAGGTGGGGGATGTTATAGATTTTAATTGTGGCATGCACTTTCAGATGAGGTCACCATATTATTAGTTGGACTGAACTGTTTTACTTTGTTCTAAGAGATCTCTCTAACAAAGTAGGAGTAATCTGTAAATGTTTGAAATGTAAAAATTACATCAATAAAAAATTAGTAAAAAATATTCATTGAAAAAATACGTTTATTTTCAGGAACTAAAGCAAAAATACCTTTTATTCATCCATCCTGGTTTTAAAATTTCCAATTGGAATTAAAACATTATCAGTGGACAGATAACCAACCCTAGAAATGGGAGGTCTTGGGTTCAAATAGAACCGCAGACATTTCTTAAATGTGACACCTTGGGCAAGTCACTTAACTCCTAATACCTAACCCTTAACACTCTTCTTAGAACCATTGGCTCTAAGATAGAAAGTAAGGCTTTTTAAAAAAAAAAAACAAAAACACCCTTATCTTCCATCTTAGAATCAATACACAGTAAGGTTTAGGCAGTGACTTGCCCAGGGTCACACAGCTAGGAAGTGTCTGAGGCCAGATTGAAACCTAGGACCTATCATCTCTAGGTCTGGCTCTCAATCTACTGAGCCACCCAGCTACCCCCAGGTGAGGCTTTTTAAAAAAATCCTGTTTAAGTTTGTTGGTTCTTGTTAGGGGGAGGGAAGAAGAGAAGGAGACAATATGGATTATATGACTTTGGACAATTTATGTGTAAATTTGTTATTAAAATAAAAAACTTAATAAAGAAAAAATAAAAATCCTGTTTAAATTTCATTAATTTGGAATTTCTATTAATCAGCCAATATTTATCAAGTACCTTCTGTGTAAGACATTGTCAATCAATTCATCGATATTGATTGAATGTTTACCATGTATAGCACTGATAATTAAAATTTAATTTAATTTAGTTCATTAACTTTTTAATCCTTTAAAAATATACAGTTATAGTCAAACACTTGCTGTATTGATTATGAAGTATTATTTACTCATTTAAGCAGTTCCCTAATTCTTTGTCAGTCACAAAGGTTATGAGCTTACATCTGATTTTCTTCTTAAAGGCACATTTAACAAATCGTTATGGTTCTTTAGACGCTTGGAATTGCCCATAACTGCTCTGGGTGAGAAATTTGGATGATATGAAGCTCCCAGTACCAAGATAGGACAGGCTAGATAGCTCCTTGTGCTGTCGTCTAGCTCTAAGATGGAAAGATTTTCATGATAACCACTTAGTAGATATAAAACTAACAAGTTGGCAGTTAGCGTTTACTACTTCTTTCAGATAAACATCTCCATCTTTACAATAGGAAAATGGATAAATGGTGTAGACCAGCAGTTTTATTCTTTTGCAAGAATTTAAATTCAGTTTTAAAAATTCAAACAACATATATGACATGACTTCTTATATGCAAGACCCTGTTCTGGGCAATGGAGATAAAGAAATCAGAAAAGACAGTGTCTTCAAGGAGTCTAGTGAAAGGTATATGGCAAAGAAAGTTGGATGTGTAAGGGAACTTAGAAATCATCTAATCCAGTGTGGGTAGCTATGTGGCACAGTGGATAGAATTTCAGGCCTGGAGTTAGGAAGACTTAAATTCAAATCTAATCTCAGTCACTTTTTAGCTAGTCTCTTAACTTTGTTTGCCTCAGTTTCTTCATCTGTTAAATGAGCTGGAGAAGGAAATGGCAAACCACTCTGGTATCTTTGCTGAGAAAACCCCAATTAGAATCATGAAGAGTTGGACACAACTGACCAATAATTCTCAATCCGATGTGTACAAATAGAAATGGTCAATATAGATATGATAATGGCAAAGGAGAAATCCAAAGTGTTATATAAGATAATTTGAGAAGAGACGGATTACTTTTAGTGAGGAAAGAGAAAAGCCCTGGATTGAGAATCAGAGTTTGAATTTTGGCTGTGTACTATTATCTGGGTGGCTTTCCACAAATAATTTCTTTTCTTCTGGGCTGCAGGGTCTTCCCACACGGGGAGCTGAACTAAATGTTCCTTCTCTGAGGTCCCTCTACCTCCAAATCCTATGCACCTATGATCCCACAAAATTAAAACATTTCATTTAGGTCTAATATAAAAAGTAAAGGCTTGTACATCCTGCTTCTACACCATCTTCCTCAAAGTATCATTACTTCATTTATTCATTTAACATTCGTTGAGTTAAAATTCCAAGTGCCATTATATCATGCAGGATTTGAATTCACATTGTCCTTCTTTGGACTCCTCTTTCCAGAGATCATAAATATTCATTCTTATTCTCATTTATTCAACAGCATTTATTAAAAGCAAGACATTATTGAAAACCAGCCCTGTCACTGGAGGTTTAATGGAACCAAACACTATAGCAGTACATTTAGCTTTCATTATGATTGGCATTTTAAGTTGGGCACCCAGACAGTATTTAGGGGGGTGGGGTGCTTGTATTGAATTGGAGAAGAATACAGTTTGTTCCTATTGGATAGTTTGGCCCTATGGCACATAACTGGGGTTAAGTGGTAGACATTTCAGAAAGTCACATTTCAAAGGCATCAAGGTGGCTTAGTAGATAGAGAGCCAGGCTTAATATAGGAAGGTCTGGGTTCAAATATGGCTTCGGATATTTCCTAGCTGTGTGACCCTAGGCAAGTCACTTAACCCCAGTTGCCTACCCCTTACCACAATTTTGTTTTGGAACTAAAACTTATTGTTCATTCTAAGAGAGAAGCTAAGGTGTTTTTTTTAAGTCATATTTCAGCTCAATGTCAGAAAGTGATTTCTAATAATCACAGCCTTCTAGCAATAAAACAGATTGGCTCCTGAAGAAGTGAAGTGGATGTTAAGCCAGGGAAGAACAATCATCTCAGAGATATCTCTGGGATTCCTGCACTAGGTGGGAGGGGAACTAGACCACTCTATGGTTCTTGGATTCTGTACCATGATTTCACAGGTTGCCAAACCTAGAACATGTTCTTTGTATGCCCACCTTGTATGCCTCTTCTCTTCTTTACACAAAAAAATCTTAGATGTCTTTTAAAGCCCAGGTCAGCTCTTCTCTCTCTCAATTGTTACCGTCCACATTGGCCTCTTCTTCCTCACTTCCTATACCATTTGCTTCTTATACCATTCTTTTAGCCCTGGTCACTTGTACATAAATTGGTGCTGCTTTTCCCCTCTTTTCATTATGAGTTTTGTGTTCCCTTCTACACTGCCAGCACAGAAGATGACTTATTCTTTGTAATCATGACACAGGGTGAAATAAGTTTGGAAAAATGAACTGGAGTCAGAATGTGAAGAGAATTAAATATCACACTAAGAATTCTGTATCCTATAAGTTAAGGAGTCACTGAAGTTAGCTGACCAGAGGAATGACAAAGACCTGTGTATTATTGAAATTAGTTTGGCAACTGTATAAAGAATGAGTTAGAAGAGATGAAAGATGGTAGGCAGGAAGACCAGTTAGAAGACTATTACAGTAGTTCAAGGGCCTGAACGTTGTGAGGTGGTATGTTACATGTGAAAACGATACTGCCATTTTGAACGTAGGTCCCTGTGGGGATGGTGGTATGTACTTTACAATGAAAATAAAGTTTGGAGGAGGAGCAGATTTTGATGAGAAGATGATGCTTTAGACATATAACATATTTGAGGTACTGGCAAGCTATCCAAGTACAGCTGTTCAACAAGCAATTGGAGATGTGAGACTGGAGTGTCCAAGCAATAAATGAGGACTGGAGATACAGATATGGGTTTGGAGGTAATAATTAAAGGAACAAGAGTGATTGAGATCTTAAAAGTAGATAATGTAGATAGAAAATGGCCAAGGATGGAGTGTGAAGGATGTTCCCACTTGGAGACAAGAAGAGGAAAATGAATCATTGAAAGATTCATGGATGAAGATGAAAGATGAAGGAAGATAACCAGGGAAGGGAGAGGAGATTCAGAAGGATCAGAGATTTAGAACTTCAAGGACTTGTAGGAGCCATTGAATCTAAGCCCTTCATTCTACAACTGAAAAAATTGAAACAGGGTGGTTAAGTGACTTTCTAGCTATTTCTAGACATCATCCAGCTATTAAGTGTCTGAGGCAGGATGTGAACTCAGATTTTCTTGACTCCAAGTTCAGCACTCCATCAACTATGTCGTCTCATTGCCTCAGGATGGGTGTTAGTCAATAATTTCAATAGAATTTTAAGGACAGAAGTCATAATGCAGGGGTTGAAGAGAGAATAGGCAGTAACAAAGTGGAGGCGGCAAATATTAGTTGTTAAGGGGAAGACAGATCTAGGATGATGTTTAAAGGGTTATGTTAAATGTTAAAAGGCTGGCAAAAGAGCTTTTTGTTTGTATAGGGAATATTTGAGCCTTCTATGGACAAAGGGGGAAAGAACCAGCAGAGATGATGAGATTGAAGACCAAGGGTGGGAAGATAGAAATGGAGATGGGGAGGGTTCTTACTGGCCTTTGATTGGAGGGAGAAATCCTTGCCCTAACTAACCAAGGTCCTTTTTCCTAATATCATCTTTATTAATTATTTGTTGTTCAATCATTTCAGTCATGCCTGACTCTTCATGATTCCATTTGGTTTTTTTTTTAAACCCTTACCTTCTGTCTTATAATTAATACAACAAATTGATTCCAGGGAAAAAGGGCTAAGTAGCTTGCCCAGGATCATATAGCTAGGAAGCATCTGAGGTCAGATTTGAATCCAGGACCTTCCATCTCTAGGCCTGGTTCTCTATTCACTGAATCCTCTAGCTGCCCTTCCACTTGGAGTTTTCTGGGCAAAGATACTGGAGTGGTTTTCCATTTCCTCCTCCAGCTCATTTTACAGATGAGGAAACTGAAGCAAACAGGGTTAAGTAACTCATGTGGCTTGTAAGTGACTCTGGCCAAATTTGAATTCAGACCTTCCCAACTCTAAGCCCAGTACTCTAACCACTGAAGTAGATTCACCTAGCTGCCCTTCGTAATAATAATAATGATGATGATGATGACAAAAATTTTAATTTATATAATACTTTGAGGTTTTAAATAATCTTTTTTTGTAATCTATAAGGCAGAGAGTACAAGTATTATTCTGAGACATTACTGAAATCTTGGTAGTATGGCTATTCCTCCCTTCCATGATTGCATATTGAAGCCCTTCTCTGGGAGTTGCTGTGGCTGAAAAATCTAGTACCCAATGACCAGCTTGATGAGGAAGCACTCAACAACAGCACATATCCAGTCCTTTATGGAAACCATAGCCATAGCATTTCTAATTGACCTTTCATTCTGTTGCTTAATTCTCTGAGAACCCAGGTTCCTTCAATGCTAGGATGAGGCTTTGGAACAGTGGGGTGCTAGTAAACGTTTAACAGCCGCTTTCTGAAAAGACCTGAGACACCTTTAAGTCTAATCTGCATTACTAACATTTTCTCCTAGCACTTGCTTTCTTTTCTTTTCTTTTCTTTTCTTTTCTTTTCTTTTCTTT